>NC_141152.1:68774348-69113098 GCF_053477565.2 Lygodium microphyllum
TTTATGCCCTAGGCCTATATTCGACTATTCTTTTACAAGTGTCATAGGAGGGAGCCTGGAGCTCTTTTACAAGAGTTTTTGGAGTTTTTGAGGTGCCTTTTATTTAAAACTACGCTTTTGGCCCCGGCTTAGCTTTAGAGGCCGCCTGCGTGTCTTTGCTCCTTTTCCATTTTCTTTCCGCTTTTTCATTCATCCTTCCACCTTCTCGGCTTGGGGTTAACAAGAGCACATTGTAAAACAAGACCTAAAATAATCTAATGCCATGCAAATGGCATTATAAATATTGGCTCTACATAGTTATAGCAAGCTTGGGAAGAATGGGACATTAGTTAGTGCTATCACAACAATGTGCACATGTTTGTATTTTTGAAATTTATGTATTTAATGCTTACACATATCACTTATTCTCACTTTTATTTACTTCAATATCATAATTATTAGCATGTTGCTATTTATACTTCAATAGATTATTTTTTAACAAATGACAGAGGATAACAAATGCTAGCACCTAATCCCTATGTCTCAATGTTTTAGAGGGATATATGGTACATTTATAGCCATGAAGAATATGGACAATAATCTTGGTAATGGAGAAGATGATGTTTATGGTATACAAGAGCTCGAAGCTGATCATGGTAGGATAAACCGCACGTCATGATAGTGCCATAACACATGAGGATCATTATGGGGTCATTGCTTATGGAGTGCTAATAATGATCATGATCTATTTACTAGTGATATTAGTAATAGGATCAATCTATTTGTGGATTTAGATATTGATATGGACATTGAAGTAGAAAGTTTGGCAACGGTTGATGTGATGGTCCACATCACTAGGAATCCTCGTGTGGCACAGCCACAATCCCTAGGAGGCTCCCTAAGAGCCTGCGATGTGTTGTGTTCCATCATAGCTTCCAAACTCAACATGCACTCAACACACATAACTCAATACAAGATGGCACCAAAGTTTGCAGAATGACCCATATTTAGGGCAGAGCTCATATTCATGAAGGGGGAGTATGTACAAGACAAGCCGCATGCACAAAGGAACAAGGTTTGCATGTGAGGGTTGGCATTATCAACACGCATCCGAGCACAACTCCACACTGTGGGGTGAGGGAGAGAGGATTAAATTGGATTAAAGATAACCACTGCAATACTATAATTCTCTACATTAGTAAAACCCTTACGTATCTCACCTCCTTTATTTCAACTTCCTTTGTGACTATATGCATAGATTAAGTATTCTAATACTAATGTATGTTTAAATTTTTCTCTATTCAGAATCTTGATGCACATTTGTATTGAAATCCAAGCACGTCTTTTGAAACTTAAGGTTGATTTAAGACAAGATTTATATATTTTATTACATCTATCTTTTGATTCTAAATCAGCTACATTGGTATTGAAATGACATAGATTCGTAATTACTTGACTACATTTTATCCCTTGAATCATATTTAATCACATTAGTATTAAGATGAAATTATTTTACATTTATACTTAAATTTGAATTTATATCGATAGTTATGAGTATATTCGCATCAATAATTAGTATTTACATCTAAATGTGCATGAATGATTGCATGTATAGGAGAATTTACAACCATTTAAATTTAACTGAACATATATATGACTTATTCGCCCAAACTTAAATGTGCTCTAAAAGCACATTGACATGCACTTGGTAGATAGATGAGACCCTCTTTAACATGCATGAGGGATAAGCCAAGAGCATTGGTAGAGTTAAGTAATTTAGACTTGGAATTTTTAGATATTGTACATATCCTAAAAATATGGAAGCATCATCTTGTGGGATGTGAAGTTCTTATTACAACTAATCAACATGTCATTAAACACTTACATTCTCTGTCTTTAATTTCTTATAGATATATTAAATAGGCTTCATTAATACATAAATTTTATATAGTATTAGTTTAGGAATATTAATATTATTACCAATACACTTAATTGTCACCCTCGTGACAATGTTTCACTACATTACACGCTTGGCTTTGATAAGATTAAGAATGTCAACTTAAATTACATCTCTATTATTGAAATTCAAAAATTTTGATTCAATGATTTTTACATGAGTGTATGACAATGATTTTGGTAATATATGGAGTAAATTTCAAAATAAAAATACCATGACCTTTGATCATTACACTCATGTGAATGGATTCTTGTATTAACAAAAGAAATTATGTATAATTGGACCTTATAGAGCCATCGCTATGAATGAAATATACATATATCTATGCATGGGTCATGGAGGAATTCAATCTACATTACTGCATGTAAAGAATACTTTTATTGGCCCAATTTGAAGCTTGATATTGCTAGCTATGCATTTAAGTGTATTGCTTTTATCAAGATATTACATGTCACCATGGAAAATCCTATGGTTTACTTATGCCTTTGACTATACCTATGGGAGCAAATTTCTATGGATTTTATAACTCGTTTACCTAAAATATCTATAGAGAATGATATGATCTAGAGCATTCTAGATAGGTCTAGTGAACAAGCCTATTTTTTCCTCTATAAAAAGTCATGATCTACACCTTAAGCTACTAGATTATCCATTTACAATATCTTTCCTAATGATGGTCTTTCTAAGGTTACTCTTACTCAAATTGAAATAGCCATTTTTGCAAACACTTTTGAGTTGCCCTTTTAAAAAATATAGAGATAAAATTGGATTTTACATCTACTCTTTACTCTGAGAGTAACAACTAAACTAAGGCCCCCAATAAGGCCATTCTTAATCTACTCTAGTCGTATACTATTGAGACCATCCTATAATTAGGACTGCCTATCTTTCAATTTACCTATAATATCTATGTCCACCATCTCCGCTAATGTACCTACAAAGTTGATTCATTAGCTAATGACCATATGAAAATATTATATGAAGTGATTTGATAAGATTCAACAATCGCAACTATGATATACTACCCAAAAGAAATTGAGACTTCCTAGGACCTTTGGTGAAAAATAGGAACTTGCGAGAAAAAAGAAGACCAAACCACATAAACTTTCATCCTAGAATATACCCAACTTTGGCATTGTTGAAACACATCCCTAGGTCTAGGAGAGAGCACCCAAAATGTTAAAAATAAAACATTTTGTGGAAAAATTACAAGGAGAGGTGAGAAAAAAATCATAAATTAAAGAATTCAACACCTTCAAAGAGCAAGTGATGATAAAAATAGAAAAGTAAAGAAAAATTGAGAAAATAAAAAAGAGAGAACCATGGACAACACCAAACGTTGAAAATAAAGACCAAAATGGGCAAGGGGATGGGAAAAATTATTAGATTTTAGTGACATAGAATGCTCAATTACCTTCAAAGGTTGATGATCAATTGTCTAGGCAAATGCAAAACATGAGATTAGGAGCATTGAGAGGAAGACCTTGGGGAAGAGAGAATGGGGGACTTGCAGACTAAACTAGTCAAGAAAATTTAGGAAGTGGAAGAGGAGAAAATGGGAGAGGATATTTTAGAATACTAATAGTGAGTTGTTTTTCTTCTGGAGAGATAACTCATATAAGTACAAATTGTCCTTATCCACCTAGAGTAGGAGGGGATATGTATCATTTATCTCAAATCCTTCTGAATAAAAAAAAGAGATTTTGGAATTGAAATAAAGGATCATACCACCTCCCAACCACCAAGATCAATGGAAGAAGAGAAAGGAAAAAGTGCCATTTGTATTCTTTTGAAAAATCAGAGTGAGGAAAACAAAACAGTCGATGTAATGTTGCTATTAAAAGGAGGAGAAATGTAGAGAGAGATGAGCTTGAGACTAGTAAGGCTAGTGAGGAAAGAGGGGGAAAGATTAAGAAAGGAGAGAAGAAAGAAAAGAAAGAAGGAAATAGATTGTGAGCACCTAGGACATATTTTTATGCTTCCGACATTCCATTGGGGAAGGGGAAAGTGATTATGACCTTAAAAAAGATATGATGGATAAGAAGGCCAATATATCTTTTACCTACTTAATGGAGTTGTGCCCTAGGATGAGAGGACATGGGGGATCTATATGATCGACCAATCAAGAAAATATATGAGGAGGAAGAGAAGTAAATGAAGAGGTTATTTTAGAAGACCATTGATTTTTCTATTCTTGTATAGAGATAGGTTATATAAGCACATATTATCCTTATTCACCTAGAGTAGAAGGAGACATGTATCATTTGCCACAAAATCTTCCAAATAGATAGAATGATCATGGTATTGAAATTAGAGACCATTCTACATTCCAAACACCAAGACCAATTGAGGAAGAGAAAGGAAAGACTGCCATAAATTGTATCCTTTTTGGAAAAAAGAGTGAGGAAAAAAAATAGTTGATGTAATGCCTACAACCAAAAGGAGGCGAGATGCAGAGAGAGAGGAACCTTAAACTAGTAAGAGTGGTGAGGAAAGAGGAAGAAATGAAAAGAAGGGAGAGAAGAAAGAGAAGAAGGAAGGAGGGAAAAAAAAGGAAATCTAGGAAACATTATCACACTTCTAACATTCCTTTAGCGAAAGGGGAAAGTGATTATGACTTGAGAAGAGATATGATGGATAGGAAAGTAGATATAAATTTTTCATAGTTAATGGTGATGTGTCCTAGGACTAGAGGACAATGAAAAAAGTTAGTAAATCCAAAAGTAAAGGAAAGGAGGAGAGGAAGTGTAGAAGAACTACCATACGTATGCACTGTTGTAGATGCATGGTATAAAAATTAAAATATAGGGGAGGCATACATAGATGCAGGAGCACAAGTTAGTGTATACACAAGCTTGTGTAGAATAGTTTGGTCTCCAAATAATTGTGGGATCCAAATCTTGAATAAGGCTTGCAAATCATGCTAAAGTGAAATACATATATGTAATTTAAGACTTGGAGATTAAATTCTATGGTGTAGCCATGAAAATAACTTGCCCTATTATGCTAGCAAGGTTAGGGGCTTTTCCTCTTATTCTTGGTAGACCTTGGCTCAAGAAGGCTGAAGCTATACAAGATTGGGGTTACCATAACAATTTTTTATTGTAGAGGCATAGCAAGAAATTTTGACATGGCATTGAGAAGGGATATGGTGAATGAAGATGATAATGAAGAAGAAAAGGAGGAAGAGAGTGATAGTATTGAGGAATATGATAATGAAGATACTGATTTTGATTTGGAAGTGTCATCAATGATAGTAGAAAAAGTGTTTGAGAGGAAGGAAAAGGAGAGAAAAACATTAAACCCTATAGAAAAACAAAAACAGAAAAACTTAGAGGAGAATTACTATTATATCAAACAAAAATAAAGATAACTTTTTCTAGAGTTTTTGAAATGTTTGGTAGGGAAAAGAAAATTCATTCAGTAAAAGACAAGAGACTTTTATTTTTTCTCAAGGATGGGGAAACATATGAAGAAAACGAATCTACAAAAGAAGAGGAGGAAGAAGAAAGGCAGTGTAGTGTGCAAGTATTAGATGTAAAAAAGCTGGAAGTTCAAGAGAGCATAATGATTAGAGAAGATGAAGAAGGGAAACTAGAGGATGTAGAAGAATTGATGGGAGGATCTCAAGTTTTAGCAGAGAAAATAGAAAAAATGTTGAGTTCTAACTTGACAAAGAGAGAGAGAAAACAATATCAAACCATTATTAGTATGTATCTGGATCTCTTTGTAACCTCTTATACAGAAATTAGAGGCATACAAGGCGAAGGGCTAAAAATAGAACTTAAAGAAGATATGAAACTTGTTTGACAAAAATTAAAGCCCTTGACTTTAGAACAAATGATTGTGTTAAAAGAAGAGGTTGAAAAATGATTACAAGTAGGGTTTATTTATCCTGTTGAACATTTTGAATGGATAAGCACAATAGTTATAGCTCCAAAGAAGACATGAGGTTGGCATATTTGTGTAAGGTATAAACCCTTAAATGCAACCATAAAGCAAGATCATTATCTACTTCCTTTCATCGATGAGAATTAGGATTTAATTGTAGGTTGTGCAAGATTTAATGTGTGTGATGGCTATTTGCATTATTTTCAGTTACCCATTGCTCCTAAAGATAAAAGGAAAACAAATTTATAGCATCTTGGGGAGGTTTTTGGTATAGAGTTTTACCTTTTGGGCTTAGTAATAGATTGTCATGGTATCAGGGAAGGGTAAACAAAGTGTTAGCTCCTTTCCTAGGAAAATTTATGAGGGATTTAATTGATGACATTTGTGTGCATAAGTCTTTATCATTATGAAAAGATGGATAAAGTGTCTAAGACAATGGATAGTTATGCTTATCAACTAAATCGAAAAAAATTTAAGATAGCTAAACCTAAAGTAAAACTTATTATTCATGTGGAGTTTAAAAATGGAATAGAGCCAAATCCTGAAAAAGTTAAAGCTTTAGTCACTTTAGCTATCTTTCAAGATTCATACCTCTGGCTTTCCAGTTTGCTTTGCCCATTGTAGATGGTAGAAGTAGCTCTCAAACCTCCCTTGAGTCTTCAATAAGTGATATTTTCTCAGATCTACCTACTGATGTTTTAGTGCAATGTGTCCTATTCGAGAACATCGTTTTGACGATGTACATAATGCTCAATCACTCATGATTTGAGAAAAAAATGTAAAATTGGAATTCATGTCATGCAATCACACAAATAATGACACATAGAAAAAAAAAATGGATGCATTAAAAAATTGTGTCTAGCATGTCTACATGTGCCATGCAAGATGCAAACGTAATTCCTTGATTAAATTACGATTCATAAGCTCACCTCTCATCACTCAATGGAAGAAAAATTTTACACTCCACTTCACCCACCCATATATCACAATTACTTAGGAACATAATGGTTCTCATGATGTTGACCAAGTAAACAACCCATCTCACATCTGAAGGAGTCTTTCACGACCCTCAAACTCACCCAACCACATCTCCCCCTCAACTTAATATTCCTAATTTAGTATTGCATATCCCAACTGTTGGAAGACAGAGTGGAGCAAAAGATAAGCCTCAGCTCATTGTTGTTCTTCTTCCATTATTCTTTCATCATACTCATTGAAAGAGACTTACACACATAGGTATGACTAACCAAGACTAACTATGGTTAAGTCATTGACTACACTAGCTTATTGAATGTCACACAGGTGTACAGCTGTATCCAACTAATGTCGATCACACACATAAAGATAGACTAACTGAAGAGTAATGGGAGCTTGATATTCTAACACTCCCTCTCAAGCTCAAACCATCTGATAAACTCCAAGTAGCTATCTGAAATATATGCACTTTTCTTTACTAAGAGACTTGGTAAATATATATGCTACCTGGTCTTCTGTCTTCACATGAATCAAGTCAATCTACCCTGTAATAACCATTTCTCTTATGAAATGGTAGTGAACCTCAATATGTTTGGACCTAGCATGGTAGACAGGATTGCTAGCCAACATAACACTGCTAAGGTTATCACAATGCAATCTCACTCTTCTTTCCAACTATATTTCCAAGTCTTTCAGTAGTTTCATTACCCAAACTGCTTCGTAAGCCGCTAAGGAAACTCCTTTGTACTCAGCTTCTGGTACTAGACAATGCAATAGTAGGTTGTTTCTTACTCTACAAAACTTATCATACTACTGCCCAATCCAAATGCATAACCACTAGTTGACCTCCTGTCATAGGCACAACCAGCTCAATCAACATCAGTAAACCATGTCAAGTCAAGAGATTTTCCATATTCATAAAATAGCCCATAATTTGTAGTACCCTTTACATATCTCATGATCCTCATGACTGTATCTAAATGTGGTTTTCAAGGCTTCTACAGGAACTGACTAATTAGCCCCATTGCATAACATAAGTCAAGATGGGTAATAGTCAAGTATATCAAGCTGCCCACCATCTGTTGATACATGGTCACATTCTCTATGTCGTTTCCAACATCAATCTGCAACTTGACATTGTGATCAAGAGGTGTCTCCATAGGCTTGCATTCAGCGATACCATACTTCTGTAACATGTCATGAGCATACTGCTTCTGTAGCAGCCATATACCTTGAGGCGTAGAGACTACCTAAATCCCAAGAAAATACTTTAGTTCACCAAGGTCTTTGACTCTCAATTCAGCCTGTAAACATGATTTAATTTTAGCAATGCCCTCTTCATCATCTCTAGTGATGATAAGATCATCTACATAAACCACTAGAAACACATATCCATGATCAGTCTTCTTCGTGAACAGACCGTGATCTGCATCACCCAATCTAAATCCATGTTGCAATAAATAACTGTTAATCCGAGCATTCCATGCTCTAGGTGCCTGTTTTAGTCCATATAAAGCCTTTTTTAGCTTACATACATGTGTAGGAAAGTCCGAGTGAACATAGCCTTCAGGCTGCTCCATATATACTTCCTCAACCAAATCACTGTTCAAGAAAGCATTCTTGACGTCTATTTGCCATAATTTCCAGCCTTTGCATGCTGCCAAAGCAATGAAAGTTTTGACTATTGCCATTTTAGCCACTAGACTGAAATTCTCCTCATAGTCAAGGTCATATTGTTATGCGTACCCTTTTGCAACCAACCTGGCCTTATAGAGTTCTAATGAACCATCTGACTTGCACTTAACCTTGTACACCCATTTGTAGCCAATGGAGACTTTGCCTTCAAGCAACTCAAACAATTCCCATGTCTCATTTTCAGCCAAGGTTTCATACTCCTCATCCATGGTAGCACACCAGTTATCATTTGTAACTGCATCATCAAACTTTGTAGGTTCTTTGAAACCTGTCACACTAGCCATATATGCATAATGTTGGGCTAAATAACCAGTGTATGTAAACCTATCAATTGATTTTTTGACTCTCTCAGATATTCATAACTATTGCTCACTCTGAGCTTGCCTCTCATGAGGCGGTACATAAGGACTTTGCATTGCTTCAGGCATCATAATAGACAGAATGCCCAACTCACTATCCAAACTATCTCTGTTAGATGACTCATAGCCTACTATAAGTGGACTTGTCACATTCTCAAGCATCTTTTCTTTTCCCTTATCCAATCTCCCCCTCATTGATATATATGTGTCACTAGATGTAGGAGTACAACTTTGCAAGCGTCCTGAACAAGGACTTACTCTAAGTGACCCATCACCTGTAGGACCACTCATGGATGTACTCACTATAGGTGTATTTTCAACATTACTAGTGCTGGCTCATCCATTAGTAGCCACTGCAACAAGAGTACCATACCACAATGCCAGCTCATAAAAAACAACATCTTTGCTAATCAGTGTCTCATTTGTAGACGGTACATAACACTTATAAGCTTACCGGTCTTGTGCATAACCAAGGAACACACTCTTGATAGCTCTAGGATCCAATTTCTTCCTCTTTTCATTAGGAACATGCACATATGCAATGCTGCCAAATACCTTCAAGTGTGAAATGTCAGGCTTATGACCATACAACTTCTCATATGGAGTTACATCATGAATCCCTACTATAGGGGTTCTATTCAACACATAGACAACAATCACTACTGCTTCAGTCCAATAACCATTTTTCAAACTCTTCTCATTCGACATAGCTCTTTTTGATTCCATCAATACCCTATTTTTCCTTTCTGCTACACCATTTTTCTACGGTGTATAGCTGCAAGTTAGTTGTCTTCTGATCCCATGTTTAGCAAGTACTTGTCAAAGTAGTTAGAGACATATTCTCCACCTCCGTCTGATCTAAGACATGAAATTTTACAGCTCAACTCATTTTTAGCATGCTTCTTCAAGTCCTTGAATGCATCAAACACATCATCCTTATGTTTTAGTATGTAAAACCAAGTATACCCCTGAAATCATCAATGAAGGATACATAGTAACAAGCATCACCAAATGAAGCATTATGAGATGGACCCCATACATCTGAATGTACCAATTGCAAGGGTCGTGACCTATTCAGTACATGTCTCATAAATGGAAATCGTGTATTCTTTCCAAACTGACATGCATCACATACATGTCCAAAGTCATGATACTTAAACTTAGGCAATCCAAGCACAATCTCCTTCTACTACATAGATTTCAGCTTTTGTACATTCACATGGCCAATCCGCTTATGCCATATCTCAATATCCCATATAGAACCACCATCATGTGCAAACATGGTTGCTTTCAATTTTTGAATTGACACATCAAGAGTAAACATTCTGCCATCTCTTTGGTCTCTAGCAATCAATTTGCAGCCATGATCATATTCTTCAACAAAGCTTCTTAAATCTCACCTGCAGATTTTGTTCTGCCATTTGTCCAACTAACAAAAGATTCTTGATTATTGTAGGTACATGTAGTGCATCATGCAAGCTCTTTTTCTTGCGATCAGGCATCAACAACAGAACAATTCCTGTGTGCTGAATGTCATGTTGGGTGTCATCCCCAGTACACACATATCCATGTGAACTTGCAACCATCTCAAACCATTCTCCATGGGGTGTCTATGATTTGAAGCCCCTGAATCAATGTACCATCTCTCATCTCTATTCTGCCTAGATGCATTCTTAGACACATGCTGCATGGCAAACAATCTGTCAACCGGCTCATCATGAGCACTGCTAGAAGATGCATAGTACCCATGCTATTTGCTCTTTGCCTTCATATCTCCCTGCTTCTTGTAACAATCCTTTGCAATGTATCCATATCTTCCACAATAATGATAGTCCTTATCTATGTTTGACTGATCATTTGACTGCCATGAACCAGATCCACCACCTATACCATGGGGTGATCTCCCCTTGCCTCTAAAGCCACCAGATCCACGCTGGCCCTGTGTATTTGTGCCATGCCAAGAATTTTGTTGATGTTTCCATAAGTGTTTCGAGTGTCTCCTTGACCTCAAAAAGAGCCACAACTAGATATTGGGGAATATGGGAATTTCCCATAAGTTTGGGACATGTGGTCAAATCTTTAGATTTTTCATAACTTGAACACTATAACTCCAAATTGAGCGCTCTATAGCTCAATAGATTCCATTTTTCAAGTGCTTTCCAATGATAGGTGACATCATATGGTTTTGAGAAACTTATGGGCATGTTATCCGGGTGCCACCTTTTTAGTATTCAAAGAATGGGAATTGGGAGATTCCCAAACTCACTAATATTGTGTTCCACAGTCTCTACCGCCTCTACCATGTTGGCTAGAGTACAGAATAGTGTCTCTGCTTTGAGATGTACTAGAACCTATATTCCGCCCAAGCTTAACTTCCTCATGCAGCAACAAAGCAATCAGCTTATCCCAATCAAGGGATTCAACTCTCACAGAAATAGAGGTATCAAATGCTTTATACTCTTTGCGAATTCCATTCAATGTCACTACAATCATATCATCCTCAGACACTGAAGATCCAATGGTGGCAAGCTGATCTACTATGTTCTTGATCTCTGTAGTATAGGCATGAATGCTTCTGCCATTCCTAGACATGTTATTGAATTGTTGCTTTAGCTTAATCTTTCTTGCATGTGTTACATTTCCATAATTCTTCATGAGTATGTCCCATGCATCCTTTGGGAAACTGCATCCAGTAATCTGTATAACCATAGCATCTAATATACATAAGGAAAACCAAAGTAACACCTTGCATGCTCTCTCAGTCCATAGCTTATGAGCCCTTTTCTAATCATTTATCAGATTCCTTTCATGTATTTTAGGTTCAGTCTCATCACCTGTACGTAAGTCCCAATAATGTCTACCAACCAAAAAATTATTCATACGGAACTTCCATAAAGCAATTTTTTTTTTGTCCATCTTTTCTCCCACAATTTGAGTGATATTGTCAGTTCCTTGAGCATTTTCCATAGTTGCAGCTTAGGTATTCAGTGATATATACAACCTGTAAGTATATGACTCCTTTTTCTATAGTTCAGGACCAATTTCTTGCTATTCAGGACAGTTTTCCTAACAAGCTACTTGCTATAAACTATATTCCAACAATGAAAAAACACAATCAATTGAGCATAAACCAAGCTCAAATCAGTTCAAAACATTCTATGGTAGTGGGAAAACATCCCAGCAACAAACTATGTCCATGTCAAGATTGTGGGAGAGAAGGAAGGAGTCTCACTTGTAGCTTTCTTGCTTGCACAATGGGGGAATACACACAGAGGTGGAGGCTGAAAAATAGTTTTCCTCTTCTTAGTTGTGTAAGCCAAAAGAACTCTCATACAAAGAAATAGAAGAACCCTATATATGGGTCTCAAATCAAACTCAACTAACTAAGGTGGCATACTAACCGAGCCACGAACTAGAGTAGATAAGGATAGCTATCATGTAGCTATTATTCATGGGCGGTGTACCAACCGCATCTGCAACTGACAAGTCGGTGACATAAATGCACAATGGTCACCCTGGCATATCACGAGTGGAGCTCGATATCTCAACACTCCCCCTCGAGCTCAATCCCAATTCCTGCACACCAAGCAGGTCTCTGAACTTGCGCAACTTCTCTGCGCCCAATGCCTTCGTAAATATGTCAGCTACCTGATTCTCTGTGCTGACATAAACTAGATCAATAAGACCTAGTAAAACCCTCTCTCGCACATAGTGATAATGCACCTCAATGTGCTTTGTTCTAGCATGATAGACTGGGTTATTTGCCAAGTGTATACTACTCATGTTGTCACAATAAATGACAACTGGCCCATCTGTAGGCTGATGCATATCATAAAGTAGCTTATGCAACCAAGCTACCTCACATGCAGCCATTGCTGCGCCCCTGTACTCAGCCTCTGTGCTCGACAAGGCAACTGTAGGCTGTTTCTTGCTGCTCCAAGTGACTGCAGCACTCCCAAAAGAGAACACATATCCACTGGTAGAACGTCTATCAGAAATGCTACCAGCCCAATCAGCATCAGTGTATCCATGCAACTGTATCTGAACCCCAGTCTCATAAAATAGTCCATACTGCAATGTGGACTTCACATACTTGAGTATGCGTCTAGCCGCATCCAAATGCGGTTTCCTTGGAGCCTGCATAAACTGACTTACCAATCCAATAGCATAGCTCAAATCTGGCCTGGTAATAGTCATATAAATCAAACTTCCTACTATGCGTCTGTACATAGTAGGGTCTTCCAGAAGCTCACCTGCATCTGTGCTGAGCTTCACATTCTGCTCCAAAGGAACTGAAATAGGCTTACAGCCTGTCATCCCATATTTGGACAGCATGTCCAATCCATACTGTCTCTGCAAGAGCTGTATCCCACTTGGTGATCTAATCACCTCAATGCCCAAGAAATAACGCAGCTCTCCCAAATCCTTCATCTCAAACTTCTGCTTCAATAGCATTTTCATATGAAGGATATCTTCATCACTGTCACCTGTCATAATCAAATCATCAACATAAATGACAAGTAGCATAATACCTTTCTCTATTTTTCTCACATAAAGTGAGAAATCTGCCTTGAAAATCTGAAAGCCAATAGTGACAAGATACTGTCCTATCTTGTCAGACCATGCTCTAGGTGCTTGCTTCAAGCCATACAAGGCTTTCTTCAACCTGCAAACAAACTCAGGATGAACATCATGCACATAACCTGGTGGCTGCTCCATATAGACCTCTTTTTGTAAATCACCATGCAAGAAGGCATTCTTTACATCCATCTGATGTAAAGACCATCCCTTTGATCAGCCATAGCAATGACTGCTCTTATGGTTGCCATCCTTGCAACTGGACTGAATGTTTCTTCATAGTCAATGCCATATGTTTGTGCATACCCCTTGACTACTAATCTTGCCTTATATCTGTTCACAGAACCATCTGCATTGTGCTTCACCTTATAAACCCACTTACAGCCAATTGCATTCTTACCTTTAGGCAAAGGTACCAATTCCCATGTAGCATTTGCTTCCAAGGCATCCATTTCTTCATCCATGGCTTTCTCCCATTTTTCTTTTTCCATGGCTTGCTCAAAAGAAGTGGGTTCTGGTTCCTGTATCACTTTGACCATATATGCATAGTGAATGGCTGTAAATCCATCATATTTCAGTCTATCCACAGGATACCTAGCTCTGGTAGACCTATGCAAAGTAGGCTCACTTCCAGGTGCTCTCAAAACATCCCTGGTTTTCCTTACTCCAGGTGTAACAATAGAGGGGATACCCAACTCATCATCAATGCTCTGTTCTGAGCCACTGGATTCACCATCCACATAAGAGTGACCTGCATTCACATCAAACATGGGCTGATCAACCTTCTCTTTTCCTTTTTGTGATACCTGCATACCACTATCTGCATTGCTTTGAGAAGATTCTCCTGATCTCAATCTGCCTGTCCATGGCGAAGAATGTGAACCACTGCTAGAGGACGCTCCAGGTCCACTAATATTTTGTGACTGCTGCTGTGAATTCAGTGCAGCATTACCATTTTGTGCATCTACATCATCAATCACATTTACTGGTTTATACCAGCTACTCATCTCATAAAAAACAACATCTCTGCTCACTGTAAACTTACGAGTAGAAGGGTTATAGCATCTATACCCTTTTTGCTGCAGAGAGTAACCAATAAAGATGCACTTCTCAGCTTTGGGATCCAACTTGGATCTCAACTCATCTGGCACATATACATAGGCAATGCAACCAAAAATTTTCAAATGAGAAATATCTGGTTTCCTATTAGTATACCTCTCCTCTGGAGTCATCCCATGTATTGCTGCAGTGGGAGTCCTATTCATTATATAGATTGCTGTAGCAACTGCTTCAGCCCAATAAAAATCTGGCAGGTCTTTTTCATTGAGCATGGCACGAGATACCTCTCCAATATGCCTGTTTTTCCTTTCTGCAACTCCATTTTGTTGTGGGGTATGACTGCATGAATATTGCTGCTTTATGCCATGCTCCTGCAGGAACCTTGCAAACTCATTTGAGAGGTACTCTCCCCCTCCATCTGACCTTAGGCATTTTATTTGCAGGCATGTTTCTTTTTCAACCATAGCTTTAAGAGTTTTGAAATGCCCAAAAACTTCACTTTTCTTTTTCATAAAATACACCCAAACTTTTCTGCTATAGTCATCAATAAAACTAACAAAATAATGACAACCTCCAAGAGATGCAGCTTTAGTAGTCCACACATCAAAGTGGATTAATTCCAATGGCTTCTTACTCTCTTGAACATGTCTAGGAAATGGTTTCCTTGCCTGTTTTCCAAACTGACAGGCTTCACATACCTTATGCATTTCTGCAACCTTGAATTTAGGCAATCCTGCAACAATATTTTGGGCCTGCATTGATTTAAGTCACTGTACATTAACATGACCAATGCGTTTATGCCAGATATCAATATTTGCAACTACACCGGTCCCATGTGCAAACATTGCTGCACTCAATTCAGACATGTCTGCATCCAATGTAAACATTCTGCCCTTCTTCTTTCCTTTTGCTATCAAGCGACCTTTATTTTTCATATCCTCAACAAAGCATCCATCAGGATTAAATCTGACCTGCAAGCCCTGTTCAACCATTTGACCAACAGAAACTAGATTCTTGGTGATATTCGGGACATGAAATACATCGGACAGGTATTTCTTTTTCCCATCCTGCATAGACAAATGAATTTTTCCAATCTGCACAATAGGATGTGCAATATCATCACCGGTCTCCACAAATCCCAGTTTTTCCATTTTCCTTGCATCCTCCATCCATTCTGCATGACCTGCCATGTGGTTTGATGCACCTGAGTCAACATACCATACATCATTGCTTTCTTCTGCACTTGTCACAGAATTGTTCATGTGCTGCACCATAAACAAATGCTCATTTCTGTCATCACCCTGTCTGCTAGAAGATGCATAATTTCCTTGTTGCAGTTTTCCATTCATGATGTCATTCTGCTTTTTATAGCAGTCTTTAGCCATATGACCCATTTTACCACAGTAGTAGCATTCAACATTGCTGTTTGCATTTTGGCCTCTTTGCCATCCACCACGACCTCTTTGGCTCCCCCTGCCTCTAGAGTTACCACGTCCTCCTCCATAGGACTGGTTTTCTTGAGTTTGCTGCATATTCTGATTTCTACCACGGCCTCCAAATCGGCCTCCTCTACCTCTGCCTCTACCTCTTCCAGCATTTGAGTAGAAGACAGCTTCTTTCGAAGTTCCTCCTGAAGAAGATGCACCACCATTTCTCTGCTCCTCAGAAATTAGAAGAGCAATCAACTCCTCAAAATCAGGAAATCTTTCACGAACTGAAATGGATGTTTGAAACTGTGCATAATCCTTTCCTAGACCATTCAAGGTCACAGAAACTAAATCATCATCTTCCACTAGCAACCCAATGGAAGCAAGTGCATCTGCAATCTTCTTCACCTTCATGTGGTAGTCATTGATGCTCATATTTTCTCTTTGCACATTATGCAACTCTTGCTTGAGCTGCATTTTCCTGGCTTGCGTATTTGTGCTATACATTTTTGACAAAGTATCCCATGCCTCCTTTGGCGTACTTGCATCCTGAATATGCACAATCATAGAGCCTGAAATACTGATAGACAGCCAGTACATAACTTTCCTGGCTCTCTCATGCCATGCTTTAAATGCCTGCATTTGCTGTTGATTGGGAACATCAGGAAGAACTGGTTCTTCTTCATTTCCTGCAACAAATTCCCAATATCCTTTTCCCATAAGGAAATTCGTCATTCTAAACTTCCATGCTTGGAAGTTGTTCTTGTCAAGCTTTTCAGTGACAATCTGTGAGAGAGAATCAGACGCCATTACAGAACACTGCAAAAAGTTCTGTCACTGCAAAGAACACAGCTTCAGCCTCACAAGGGCTAATCTGCAAAACTGACGAAAGTGGTATTTGACCACACAGTCACTTCCTAGTGACGATTTTGCATCAACAGGCAACAAGGATGATTCTGTAACTCCCAATGTCTCTGCACACAAGCATACGATGCAATTTCTACAGTAACTTTTCACCGATCTGTAGAACAGTGGTCACACAGCATAAAACTGGGCCTTTTCCTGAGTGCGTGCAGAAAACTTCCGCCTCCAAAACAGGCCTCGAAATGGCCTCAAATAAAAAAAACCACGAAGGGCGTCTCAACCTGAGACAATGCACTCTTGCAATTTTCGGCTGTGCTACCTGCAGAGATCTGCTCCCAAAACAGAAAATGAAAGCAACACTGCTCCTCTTACCAGAACACCGCGAGCTTGGCTTGCTTTCTTGAGCTCCTTACCACGAACAAGGCTCTGCTACCATGTCAAGATTGTGGGAGAGAAGGAAGGAGTCTCACTTGTAGCTTTCTTGCTTGCACAATGGGGGAATACAAACAAAGGTGGAGGCTGAAAAATAGTTTTCCTCTTCTTAGTTGTGTAAGCCAAAAGAACTCTCATACAAAGAAATAGAAGAACCCTATATATGGGTCTCAAACCAAACTCAACTAACTAAGGTGGCATACTAACCGAGCCACGAACTAGAGTAGATAAGGATAGCTATCATGTAGCTATTATTCATGGGCGGTGTACCAACCGCATCTGCAACTGACAAGTCGGTGACATAAATGCACAACCCTGGCATATCACGAGTGGAGCTCGATATCTCAACAGTCCATACAAGTATCAATGTTTGTAATGTATGCATGTAGCAGTACCAAATACAGCCAGCCCACTGCTATAACCAACAATATTTTCTCTATTAAAAAAAGAGCATCCAGACCTCAAAACAGCCCCAAAACATCTCATTCAGTAGCCACTCTATGCAGGAGTTGATACATGTCCAATCGGTCAGACTATATTGCATGTATGTCAAGTGAAGGTGATAGGTATCCTTCCTGCAGACAATAACTAGTCAATACCTTGGTATAACAAAAAAAAAAACAATCCAAACTTTGGACTTTCAGCACTCACAATATCCCAAAAAGAATCTACCACTCAAGTGGTATGGTCCAAGCATTTGTCACTAGCAAATAAGCATCACATATACTTCAACCCTGTAGGTATATTGTTTTCAAATTCAGGACATCAACTAGCTCACTATTTCCAACCTACAAATAAGCTCTAAAAATGAGCATTTAATACTCCAATATCAGGCTCAAATGCATGATAATAAGGATATATATATTGTTAGGATGAAAGCCACCAGTGCCTTGGAATCACCTGTTGTTTATTGCAGTAAACAGTCAGTCTGCACAGGTTTGTGCTGAATATCTCAAAATCTGTGAAGAATTTGAAAAAAAATTCTTCTACAAAGTTGTAGGTCACGTCGAAATGATCAAGTATTGTAGGCCGTTTCTCCAAAAACCATTTATGTGGCAAGATATAGCTTCTACAAAAAAACAGGCTGCATGGACAGTCTCATTTGATGACGTTTTCTTTAGATCTGATGCCTTGATGTCAAATGGCCATTGCCAAGCCTTCAAGCTTCAGGCGTTCAAGCTTTGATACCATGTTGGAAGAGAGGGAGAGAGATAGAGTGGAGTAGAAGATGAGCCTTAGCTCATTGTTGTTCTTCTTCCATTATTCTTCCATCATACTTACTGAAAGAGACTTACACACATAGGTATGACTAACCAAGACTAACTATGGTTAAGTCACTAACTACACCAACTTATTGAATGTCACACATGTGTACACATGTATCCAGCTAATGTCGGTCACACACATAAAGGTAGACTGACTAAAGAGTAATGGGAGCTTGATATTCTAACACCAACTCTTGTGCATGCATAATAAAAGGTACTGTCTCAAGTGCACATGCATCTAAGTTTTACTACATATACCTATAGTGGATATCATGTCGTGCTAGTACTCAATGATGGTGAAATAAGTGCATTAGCCCAACCCATGGCATGTAAGTAATTGAAGAAAATTTAGGAGACAACCCTTGAGTGTCATGCATTCAACAAGCGTAATGTAAAGTACTCATAAATTCATGATTCTTATGATGTGCAAAGATGTCGATAAAAAAGTATACTTGATTCAGGATTTCCAACAAATATAATCAAAATATAGCTCTAATCTATCCAAGAAAACACCAATCTAGACCAAGACTATCAAGTTCTCAAGCATAACAAATCAAAAATAATATAAAAAATAATTCCTAGTCTAAGCAAACACAAAAAAATTAACCAAAAAACAAGAAGATAACCAATCATGCAAACAACTAAGCACAAAAATTCCTACCTATCTAATGTTTTGCTAGGGTTTTTTTAAAAATGTGAAAATCGTGACACTGCCAATCAATTAGTAAAGTTAATTATGCACTTTTTTACTTAGTAGGCCACTTTTCTTTATGTTGTATCTGATCTATACTTTGTGTACATTGTATTGTGTATGAAAGAAGAAGAAGAAACTAGCAAGAAAATATTTTGGTGTCCATCTCTCTTCTTATACCCTTGAGTGAGATTCCTCACATATGTATGGTGTGCATTTGGCACAACAACTCAAGCAAGTCCCCCCCATCACATATTGTCAAAATTAGGCCAGTCCTTGGCAACCTAAGGGATGTACGACCACAACCCCCTTGGCACCCTTGTCCTAATCTCTAGTAGTAGAGTCAAACCAACCCCTTGGTGAGGGGTCCCCACCATTAACCTTGGGGTAGGTTTAGTTTGTAACTAGAAATCCACCCATGAGGGCATAAGAACTTTTGTAAAAATACACAATCAAGGCAATGATCCCATCTCATCATCAAATAGAAGTCATTCCTTTTCTCTAACATCAATCCAATACTCAGTTTGAATGTTCCATAAAAATTAGTATCTTCTTTAAAAGAAAAAATTAACAAACCAAAACAATAGTCTTCAGATGCTTTGGAAAAGAAGATGAAATCTATTTTCAAAAGGACCATGAACTCTTACATACTCTAGGTGTGTTCTTGAGTAAGGTATCTTCTCTAGAGAGAACATTACTAAGGATTCCTTATGAACTAAGCAAGATATTTGTGTTTAAATGTTTAAGACTAATTATTAGAGAGCAATATTATAACCTAGTAACTTGGGAAACTTACAATGATATATGTAAAGTATAATATTACTTGCAAGGAGGGAATACTTATTGGTCATTAACTCTCTTTTGGTCCTTGGGACGATCTCAAGAGTAAGAGCATAAGAAAGTAAATTATTGTTTTTAAAAATGGTTTGCCCTATCTATGCTTCTCTAGGAGTAGTTCTTTAATATATTTTATAAATAACACTGAATTCTAAGACTTTAATGTACTCATTTTTCTCATAGATATAACCTATCTAATAATCTTTCAATACAAAAGCTTATATATATATATATATATATATATATATATATACTAGTAGAACTTGGGATTATTTGCTCTTGGTACACCTATTGTAGTCCTATTTGATGGAGTAGTTGAATCAATATGACATCCTAATACTATCCTTGAGCTTCATCCCTCTCTAAGCTTTGTTACTACCTCTCAAAGACTGCATGTTCAAGAAAAACTCTCAAATATCTTGGCTTCATGGTAGGTGGGAGGGATAATATCTCTTCTTCTCCTTCCTTCCTCTCTACTTTCTACCTCTTTCTCTCCCTGTCTCTACCTCTACTTCACTATCTTTGTATATATATATATATATATATATATACATACACATATATATATATATATATATATATATATCTCCCTCACTGTATCACTCTCTTCTTCTCCATCTATTTAAGGCTTTAAGCCTTTTTTTTCATCCCCCCTCCATTAGCATGGATTCCCGTGTGGAGGGCAAGGGATATCTCTCTCCGTTTGCTGTTATCTTGCTCTTCTCTTCTCTATCCCTCTCTTTGCCCCTTTGTCTATTTCTTCTCCTTTTACCTCTCTCTATTTCTTCTCTTTTTCTTCTTCCCTACCTCTTTTTGGTAGGGCTTTAAGCCTTTGTTTTCATCCCCCCTCCATTAGCATGGATTCCTACGTGGAGGGCAAGGACATATTACATCCTCTCCCCCTTATAGAAATCAAGATGTCCTTATCTCGAGAGAACCCTAGGGATTGTTGTTATTGAAGGATAAGTTGTATTATAGAACTCATGGATTAAAATCCACTACTCTTCTACTATGCTACTTTGGTTGTGCACACACGAGTACACAAACTCCAAGATAACTTAATGAAGTCAATGAAAAATTTATTGCAATAGTTTATAACTCGATTGTGCAATAGTAGGGGATCATTAAAAGTATAGGGATTATTGCATTTCATGAAGAGCTTTTTGGGACTCCTAATTATCCTCCAAGATTTCAATGGGCTCTAACTCTTTATCATTATCTAATTCTTAAGAAAAGCTAAATGCTAAACTTGTGCAGCTTTGCTTTGTTGCTAGTTCCTCCTCTTCTTGATCCCATTCACAATAGCTAGCTTACATATGTCCAAGCTCATTACAATGGAAGCATCAATGATTACGGCATCTCTTTCAGAAGTGCCCTATCTCATGCACTCATGACACTTCTTTCCTTGGACTTTTGAGTCATCATAGTCTTCTTTGGTGTTTACTAGGAAGTAGTTATCTTTAAGAAGTTGATCTCCATTAGGCTTGACCAAAGCTTTGGATCGTATAAGAGTGTCTTATAAGTTAGACAGCCTTAGGAACTCTAGATGAGTGTCCAACAGTTGATTCAATCCATTGTAGAACTTGAAAACAAATTGAGTAATATCCATTGGCGGTACATATTTTTGAACTATCATGAAATGGAAATTTCCACAGAGTCACACTAGATAGAGCCATCACACTTTGGTGAGCATGCCAACGTCAATCACATAGTCAATGATTGAGGGACCCTTACTATACTCACATCAGAGCCATCATTATGAGACACATGAGACTCACCCCTCAATAGATTAGCATGATGTCCCTGGATCACATTATGTTTGGGATCATGTGTAGATATTGACATTTAGAGAGGAGCTACTATAGCTAGACATTTTGTACATTCAATTTCTTAGACATCAAGATCTTTATATGTTAACCTTATACTAGGATGCATTTTTCTTTCACTTTTGTGATGAGATGACATCGAGTAGAGATGTACTTTGGTTTTGTCTCATAGGCCACATTGACATTTTTTAGACATTAATATACATATCCTCTCTTTCTCTCTCTCTCTCTCTATATATATCAGCCTATTAGCTTCTCCTTAGGATGATCCATCTTTGAGGGAGAGAGGGGAGGGTATTATATGTTAATATGGAGGGGTTTTTTCATATCATTATAAAAAATTATTTTGAAAATAATAATGGGTAGCAAGGTGGCCAGTCTCAGGGGGTGGTGGCAACTTGCCTATAACCATAATAGCATGCACCACATGACATGCAACAACTTATACACGTCCAAATATCAAAACCACTAAATCCACAATAAAGCCATGTACTCTTTCTTTGAGTAACATATGCAACCTATCAAGTATCCTCTCCTTATTTTTCTTCACCCTCTCACCCATAAAATGGAGTTTATCATAGCCCCAATCCTATATTTTCCTTACATCTATCTTTGTGTTTTTCTTCAACCATGTTTACCCCTATTGCTTGTAGATCATGTTCCATCTTAATTTTGTCACCATAAATCTCTACATGTAACAGTTCAAGAAGATTTTATTGACAAGCACTAGATAGGGGCCCTTTAGTTGGTTTACCTTATCAACTCTAATGGCTAAATGATGGCAAATAGAAACAAGTCCATCGGATCATCATCTTCATTAAGCATTACATCCTCATATACATGTCCTATTTTCTATGTGTCTTTATAAAGAAGATTCCATTTTTAGATATTCATCCATAATGCTATAAAAAGCTTCATCCCAACAAGGAATATGCATCCATAGCTCATGAGCATAATCAAGATCTAAAGTAGAGAAAAAATGACAAAAAGTGTACATGTTGTTTTGAAAGTCGATGGGTAACATATCAAGATGTGCAACTTGCACGCAGCAATCTTCTATCCACATACACATAACATCATTCTTGCATTCCTACTCATGAGAAAATAATCATTCAAAGAAATCCATTCCTACATTCGTAGACATGAGAAAATAAGCATTCGAAGAGGAAATCTAACATGATCCAAATCTAGAGATTTATTCTCTAGGATATCCCCACCCTCTAGCAAGCAAAATTGGTTATTGCCCTTGTTCCCATCAATCATAAAAATATCATTAGCATAGTCTATAACTGCATCAATTTCATTACCAAATCCATTGCAACACTGATATTTACAAAAAGCCATATGCAAGAGCTCACCTAGGCTATCTACAGTAATTTGAGCTACACGATACTCATGATTGTTAGTACTTGCTACCTTATTCCACCATAATGGAGTCCATTTCTAACTTCGCATCCATCCCTATATTTTCCAATTTCTCAATGGGAATTATGTAGTTGGGGAAATGCATTGGATTTTCCTTTGCTACTTTTCAATAGTTTCCTATTTCTAGAAATTGCTAATGTATAAAGACCAGAGTGATATCCACCACTCCCATTGTTTGCTTTGAATTATATTCTTTCCTCTTTTATTTCTTACCCATTTCAAGCCTTCCCTTTTGTTATTCTTGTGATTATTAGGATCATTTCATTTATCTCCAATTAGCTAATTACCCTTGATGACATCAATGTAAGATTGCTTGCTTGTGTAAAAGTTTGTAGCTTCTTTTTTTTACCGATAGTCAAACACTCTCCAAAATGTGCCATACATTCTAGAATTATATTATGCACCAAATTTTTTTCTCTAAATCAGCTTATACCGAAGCTCCCCCACATAAGAAAATCAATATGCAAGTATTACAACTTGCTTCCTTCCATAAACCAAATAAGACATAGTCTATTTCTAACCAGGCTTGCCAAGTTTGGTGTAAAAAGAGGTTCTCTAGTCCTTTTGTGATGTCTAGAAGAAGATTCCATAAATATACAACCAATTTTGGCATTTCAACCTAAACCAATCATTCCTTTCTAGGGCTATCCTTACATGTCTCCATGGATTGCCAATGCACCATATATATTATCTCAAGAACCTTTGTAATCAAACATAACCTTAAAACCCCTTGTGTCCATAATACATCTAATAACCACGCCCTTTGTGTTTTAGCATTGTTTGAGCAATGTTGTTTCATTCATTGATTTTGGGGATTTCATGTGAAGAAGACCAACACTACTTTTATATTAAAATTAAGCACATTAGTATATACATTGTCTAAGTCCAAGAAAGCCAGTTTTGAAGATCCATAAACTCTCTTTTCCATGTTCTTCCTAGCCTATAATTCTACAAGTAATTCCAAAACTAGGTGTGGACTAGCTTTGAGCTTCACTTGTTCTTTATGTTGACAAATACATGTTTCGTCGATTGTTACTCTACTAGAAATATTATTCATTCAGTACTCTTGCCATACACTTTCTCCTTGCATTACTTCCTTTTGTGAGTTCCTACATTGACACCTCTACTTCTAACTAGGTTTTCATCCTCATTCATGCTGTCTCCATCCATATCCTCATCCTCCTACTAGGATTTGCATGGAACCACATGGTAAATCCCATGTAAGTTGTACGTAGAAGGAGAACCTTTACATGGTGTATGCCTATTTTAACTCGTTATAAATATAAATTGAAAATTTGCCAAATATCAAAAGTTTCAATTGGGAATGGAAACATGAATCCATTTAATATGATACAATACGCTTAGTGAAACATGAATCAAAATACAAATTGTAAATATTGTAATATGGTAATAGGATAACAAGCACAAAGACAATTAAACCTTTCATTCATTAACATTACAATAAAAGAGGTACACAAATCTCTAATAATTTTGAGCAAAAATGTGAGCACATACTAAAGATGTAGATAAAGAGAAGCATGCGATGTCTAAGCTTCTTTCACTTGGACTTTAGGACCTTATTTTGGTGAGAGAGAAAAGTAGGTGTCTACATGCAAGATATATCACAAAATTTAGCATGTGATTGTGTGCATGCTTGTTGCTACATGTTAGGGTGTTCAATATCCCTTTCTCAATTCAATATACTAATTATTTTCTAACTTGAATAGTCACCCATATTTTAGGTTCAAAAGTTCTCTTTATGTGAAACACAAATGTTTTGATTTCTAAGTACCAAGTGCAAAGTGGTGAAAACCTTGGATCTTACTACAACTATATCTTACATTATATTTTAGATGTACATATTCATGCCCAAGAACACATAAGAATGAATTGTAATTCTAACATTTTATGTTTGAGTCACTAATATTTGTCATAAATACATCTAGATTAATGTGGAATGGTGAATCGCTAACATAGATTATCTACACACTCACTAATACATTAGGTTATTTTGGCTATAAGTATTTCTCCGCATGCAATGCATGCAAAAGTAGAACATACCAACTCCCTTAAGAGTTTTCATTTCACTCCTTTTTCTTTATCCTCTTTACTTATTCTTAAGAACTTCCTTTAACTGACATTCTAAAATTGACATATTTTTAGTTTTAGTACTTAAAGCATAGAACATATTAGTTATTCTTGGTAATTAACAAATTACATAGTATAAGACCTTAGTCCTAAAAGAGAGAAAGTAAGAGCAAAAAATAGATACTTATTAATCCTATATCAAAGCTTAGTCTTAAGCATGCACAAAAATTTTACAAGGTGTTGAAAATTTTAAATTTTGTTACATTTTGCATCATAGAACCAACAATATCAACTTTCAAATGGAGCATCTACAAATCACGCCTTCTTAAATAGCTGATTATGAAAGCTAGAAAAATATATTTAAAAAACACCAAAATTGGACTAATTTGAGAATATAATTGACTAAATTGGGACCGATTTTTAAATATTTTCTATTTCTCTAGAGAATCTTAGGGAATCTTATTAGGAGAAGCGTACAACTCACCCAAACAATTTGATACTATGTTGTACCCTTCCAACTTTCATAATATCCGCTCCAATTAGCATATGTTAGAGAAAAAATTTAAAATCTCATATCATTGTTAAGGAAAAGAGGTTGATGAGTACAAGAAGGATATGGCCACAATCTCATCTATGAGTTTGTCCACCTAGCTCAAGTTATGCTTGAAATTCGGCTTGTATAAAAAAATATGATAGTCTCATAATAGTTTAGAAAATCAACTTAGTGTATTTAGCAATGAAAGTAAGATAATGCCAAAACAAATCATTTGCTCACTTGATGGAAGAAAGTATGTGTATACTTTCTTATAGTGTGACTTAGATCAATTAGTCAATTTTTACATGGGTAAACCTTAACAAAGTAAAGTTAGGTTGCTTGTTAACAAGGTCTACAACTTATGTAACCTTATTTTATCTAATTCAAAAACGTGGGCCTTAGAATTATGTTGCTTACGTCATAACCAGCTCCTATTAAAAGAGACAATAGCTATATGTTGATACTCTATAGATATCTATGTGGTGAACTCTAGCATTTGTAAGAGACCAAATGGCTTGATGACAACTCCTCTAGAGAGATATTCGATATGTTGTAGTTTCTTCATTGTGGTTACCTTCCTCATCAAAGAGTGTGAACTAAATACTCAAGTTGCCATCAAAGCTAGCCTTCTCAACTTTCTACTTATCCCAAACCACAACAGTTTCATTTTTTGACACTCCAAAAAAAGATGAGGAAATGATTCCACCTCTCTAATGAAAGTAAGAAAGGAGGGAGACATCCAAAGCCTTGAAAGCTTATCTCTACCCTAAAGGTTCATGGTAATAACTCTCCATAGCATGATTTTGATTTTGGACCTCTGGTCCTTAGCTTAGTAAGTGGTAACCCCGGGGGGTCCACTAGGGTTTACCGTATGGTACCACATGAGTGTAAGGGAGGGGGTTATTTAAGGGAAGGAAGGTACATTTTATAAGGTAAGGTCCCATAAATAGGGGGTAGATAAGGGATATTTTCATATATTTCTTGCACGCAGGTGACATCTCCTTATTACTACTAGTGAATCCCCCGTGGTGGTAACTTAGCCTTGCAAACATCCATATACTTAAGATGTATGTTTAAGCACTTCAAAATACTTATGTGTCTTGCATGAAATCAAAGCCTTAAAGTATGAAGTGATCCAAAAATTCAAAAGCTTTGTATTCATCTTAAAATGACTCCTGCACCAATAGTCATGAAGATGTTGAAAGGTTTTGGTAAACTTATCTACTTCTTTACTAGACTACTCAAACATGATAAAAGTCTCCATTGGGTAGAGAAAGAAAAACCATTTATGATCCTCAAGAATTTGAGCAAATTTTTAATCCATTTATTATGAATCCATTTAGATATGCAATGATCCTCCTACATAGGGGTCATTTTCCTTTCTGTGCAAGCAAAAAATTCCATAGTTGGAGTCCTATACCAATAGTCATGAAGATGCTAAAGGGTTGTAGCAAGCCAATCTACTTCTTTACTAGACAAGTCAAACGTGATAAAAATCTCCCTAATCATAAACCCTTCCAACTGCAACTTAAAATGCAAGCATTATCTATCATATGCCTCAATATAGAGGCCCACGACTATTGAGTCTCGAGTGTCATCAATCAATCAAGATAGGAATATCTTAAGAGCCTTTTTTTGTAAGTTTTCGAATGTAGAATACCATGGGACTTGGGCAATAGTGATTATTAGCCTTTAGTTGTAAATTTCAAGGGATTGAACCTATTATCCAAGAGCCATTGAAGGTGTTTCTTCATGGTAACTCCTAATCCAAGATGGCAACCATGGTACCTAAATACCTCTTTAACATCAACCATCATGAACATTGTAGCATTCAACCATGGAAAACTATCTATAGCATCATGAATGTTCTAGGATTCAACATCAATCATCATGAACACTATAGCATTCAACCATGGAAAACTATCTCTGTGTAGTAATGGATTAGGAATTATAATATCATTCTTTTGTTTATTTTAGAACTATATAACCTAGCAAAGTCATTGTAGACTTACATCAACACGTGAAAATATTGCTAATTAGATCCAACTAGATTAGAGTTGTCATCTGTGAACATTTGTATTATTTTCTCTAAACTTATAGCCATCTAGAAGAGAAAGATACTAGATACACCCTCTTGACAATAGCCCTAAAAAGAGGTTCAACAATCATAGCCAAATAACAAAGTGTCAAGAGGGGAATCATAACAGATTGGCCTCTTGAAATCAAAGCTTAAAGTGAGCATGCCATTTATATAAAATGCAAAAGAAGAATTCTTGAAGAGTGCAGCTATGATTCAAGAGAAGATAAGTATGAAAACTAAGCCATCTAATTACTCAAAGTAGTTTTAAGATGGCATTGTGGATCCTCCTCCCTTGCACAAAACCATACTCTAGGATGAAAGAACTTTGGCAACATAAATTTAATCAAGAAATCTAAATTAAATGCCTTTGGCCATAGCCTTCTAGGAATCATTGAGAATAGTGAGAGGCCACCAATGACCTAGTAAGCAAATCACAATGATTTTTGAAATCATCTTAACAAGACCTTTGTTAACCAAGGAATCAATCTTACCTCTTTTGAAGTAAGCATTGATTGAACTCTCCTAGCAATTTTCACAGGCATGCCATTAGGACTATGGGACTTGTTTTTCTTTAATCTTGAATATTATGCACTCAATCTCATCCTTGGAAAATGGCAATCAAGTGATGGTGACCACTTCTCAGGTTGTCTCAAAGTCCACTGCTTGCATGAAGCCAACAAATTGTTATCATAACATGTGTAGCACCTAAGCCAATAGTGAAGGAAATATGAGCTTTCAATACTTCAACAATTGAGGCATCATCATCTTTGAAATATCCTTGCAAATAGTCTACATCCACAATAGTTTTGCATTGCCTTTTAGCCTTCAGAGAGCTAAAGTAAAACATGATATGATCATAAGAAAATCCTAGTTAGCTTTAATGGTATATTGAGGCCTTCAAACTTATAAGACTCTTGAATTTGAAGGTAGTCATTGATATTTATGGGAGCTTCCAAAGAGAGATATTGGTAGGCTGAAGGCTAAGACCAACAAGAACATCAACTCTGAAGGAGCTAACGTGTCCCTTCATACAATAGCCCTGATCTTTCCATAGTCTTTGGAGGCTTCAACTACAAATTTTACGACATTCTACTAGTTGAGTCTTGACATTATGTGATGAAGCCTCAACCCATACCTTCCCAAATGTTGAATATATAATCTATCTTTGAGAAAGGAAACATTCAATTTAATGGATGGGGACCTCTCTAAATCTACCACCTCGCAACAATATAAAGGGAAACACAATAGAAAGACAATCTAATGCAAGGCCCCAACATATTGAGTTGGCTACCCAAGGGAATCGAGCATTGATCTTGGGCGGTATACACATGTTGCAACCTTGCCCCCACCATGTTGCATCATGATGTCGATTAAGCTACATAGATCTCCATGTGTGAGAATTGGCCAACCCCCAAGTAATACAACCATTCCATTCTAAGTAATGAGATTGTTTTGAGCAACCTGATCATCATTATGAATCATTGTATTGAGGAAAATTGGCCACAAGTGTAATACACTACTTGACTAAATACAATTGGATATTGAAAGGGGGGGGGGGGGGGGGTGGTTTGAATAAATAGTCAAACAAGCATAGCAAGTTGTGTGCAATAAAAATTATTCAAGCGTATATTGAAATGTAGTGACCGACTTGTCAAAATCATGATCTATGCAAGTGCTAAGTTTTCAAGGCTTTATGTGCTTGAAAGTTCCCCTTTGAGGCTCTCATCACAATAATATATAATGCATGACTCTTTAGAAATCACCTGAAATAATCTTAAAGTAATTAATTTTTTCAAATAGGTTAATAGTTCAAACTAGAGTAGAATAGCTCAAACTTCTTTATGGTTGAGATCCAAATTGACAACTCTTTAGACATCATAAAAAATAATCTTGAGGTAATTAATTTTTTCAAATAGGTTAATAGTTCAAATTAGAGTAGAATAGCTCAAACTTCTTTATGGTTGAGATCCAAATTGACAAATTTCTTTGAAAGTAATGCTACATTGCTACAAGTGCCGTGCATAAATTAGGTTTGAGCTCAAGGTACGAAAGGGGGTTTCAAGTGTATATTGGAATGTAGTGACCTAGGTGCCAAAATCATGAGCTATATATGTGCTAAGTTCTCAAGGATGTATGTGCTTTGAAACTCCCCTTTGAAGCTCTCATCACAACAATGTATAAAGGACTCTTTAGAGATCACCGAAAATAATCTAGAAATAATTGATTTTTCAAATAGGTTAATATTTCAAACTAGAGTAGAATTGCTCAAACTACTTTATTGTTGAGACCCAAATAGAAAATTGGCGACAAGTCAACTATGCCACTCAAAATAGCAAGTATAGAATTTCATAGTAGAACTTCATAGATAAGAGCAAAAACTATAGAATCCACAAGTAGTTTCAAGCAATCTAAGGTATTTGAGCTCAAAACCATGCTCAAAAAGGGCAATTTTCAACTTCGTGCTCAACATTACAATTACATAGGGTTTGAACAATCTTTCTTAATCCATCAAGAAGAAAAATAAGTCATAACTAGAGTGTTATTTAGCGTCCATTTAGTCCTATTTTTGAAACCAAGGTTAACCCTTCAAAGACCCCTTTTCTAAGCTTACTATTGTTGAATTATATATATGCACCGTTGAAAATAAGTTACAGTAGAATACCACATAACGGTACTTAACCCTTAAAAGCATTATTTCCATGACCATCTTAAAGTTTGTATGATTAAGCACTCCTAGTCATGTTATGCACGAGTCATAACCATCTTGCATTTGGCCAATTAGACAATATGAAGTTGAATTAGCATTGTTACTTGGTATAAAACTATCAAGCATTACATCTAAATGTACTAGAAAAACTTGGGTTTGAAAGTCATTTCCTCTACAACTAGTCTCAATTAGCTAGTCATTTTATGCAATCATGCTTTGAACCACTTTATTAGGCCCCCCATCAAGATGTTGTAGGAGCATCTAAATGGACAAGCATATCAATTACGAAGGTGCTCTTCAATACCCTAGTTGCAATCCAATTTAACAACTTGGTACCGTGGCCTATAAGACCTTGCCTTTAAACTAAACCACTTGCTGGCTAATTAAGGCAAATTAAGACAATGTTATCACTTAATAGGGGACAAGCTCAATATGGATACTGCACCCTACATGCCTAATTACAACACCTACCACATGCCAAAATGAACCCTAGCTTAAACACATTCCTTACAAGTGTAGATACCAAATTCTAAGCATGGTGTTGATACATCTACGTTAAGTTTTAAACCTAAGCCCTTTTCAGAAGCCTACTAGCTGGATGACATCAATACATTTTGGTTATGCTTCCATGTGTCAATGTCCACTGCTTTGGTTTCTTTATAGTAAGTCATACCTTAGTTAAGTTAAGAATTTTGGATATGGGGCTCATTAGACTTTTTCGGCTCACATTTAAGCCCTCTAAGAAATGTGATGCCATATGTTGGCCCAAGGCTTTGGCAAAAGTTCAAAATTATTTGAGTGGCAGCACCCCTACATATTCTTCGCTAGCATGTCAAGCAATGTGTGTGTGTGTAGCAAACTTCATAAAACTATAATAGGAAGAATGCCAATAATCCCTATTCAAAGTAAATGAAAAATGATAGCAAGTATCAAGAAGACATTAATTATTCTATATATAGTTTTTTGCCCTGGAGATAACATTAAGACAAGGAAATATTTTACAATTAACTAAGACTTGCCCAAGGTGAAAATTTTGGTAATTTTACTAAAGCATATAATCGTAACTAAACTAGCGAAATATGGTTTGTGATTTTTAAATAGAGTACACGATTTTGAAAAAAAGAAAAGAAACTTTGTAAACTTAAAGTCTTTGGAACATTACATTTCCCCCCCTCTTCTTGATTACAAAAGAACAATATAATGGTACCCTATGTATGGGACAAATTGGAATATCTTCACAATTAGGCTCCAAACCTGGCAGCTTAATTAAAGAGAAAGCTTTGAGATAGTACCTGGCATGAGCCGAGTGTTGTATGTTTCTAATGAGTGATGAAGTTCAGCAGTTCAACTATCATGAAACATAGCGCAAGAACGACCAACCTAAGGAAGCTGGACACATGCTTGAGCCATGAAATTCTCTCCTAAGCCCTATCTGATCCCCATAGGTAGCAACTATGCACATGCATTGTAAGAAGACCACATGCCCTAGGCCAAGCTATTGTTGTGGAACATGCTAAAGTTTTGAACTCCAATCCCCCCTCTCGAAGTGCATGTAGTAGTTGAGTTTCTATACCCACCATCATGCTTGTTTCTTGACAACGAACATGCATGTTATTGGTTGTTGATGAAGTTTCACACATATTATTGGTTGTTGATGAAGTTTCACAGATGCTAGCCTATTAGAAGTGACATTAGACTACTCAAAAGTTTACTAAAAAGTTTAACGAGTGTGGACTAGACTCTACACAATCAGGTTAAGTTTTGCGCTGCTCAGGACAATATGTTATTGTTTGTGGATCGCCATTTGCCAATCTCATTCTCGATGATGGATGATGCAAATAGCCAAGCATGTATGAATATCATGCTTGTTTGATCTTGATGAATATAGCACATCTCACGAATCTACGATGGTGAAGCTCATGAGGGGTGCCATATTGACCAAGCTGCTGCATTAAATATAAAGGAGTCCCATCATCAAGCATAGATATGGCAGGGAGTCGATTCTTCTTACAATGCATGACATGCACAGAGAGAGAGAGAGAGAGAGAGAGAGAGATTTTCATGGCTAAGCAGAGGTGTCCAGATTCACGAGGTGGGTAACGTGCGCCTGCATTTCAGGATAAGCTGACCTGCGGAGCCAATCACAGCGACCCACGTGTTCCAATTGGTGGCGATGGCAGACACCCACGTGCTCCAATCGACGTCGCTGATTACGTGCAAGATCGACGGCCGCTCGAGCCAAGCCCACAACGAGAGAGAGAGAGAGAGGGGGGGGAGGGAGGGAGGGAGAGCGAGAGAGCTCTGCTTATCGCCATGTTGAGATTGAGAGGCCTTCCTGCTCGCTTTATATAGACGCCAACAGGGAGAGTATCTATGTTGGAATTGAACAGTCGAAAGCGTTAAATCAAATCATAAAGAGCTACCATGCAATATTGACTGCATCGGAGCCGGTCATTCTTTTATACACGAAAGGGAACAGTCACAGCATTAGAATAATATCGCGGCGGCCTTCCTCTTCTCCTACCAATTTAAAAAATCCATTCCCTAGCCCGCAATCTTATCGTCAACCAACCTTTCTTTTCGAAGGTATAATCGCCTTACGGTTTTTGCCTTTGCCTACAAGCATATTAAAGTGATTCCTCTGATTATTGATATTTTTGTCCTCTACCCTAAGTATTTGCCCTCTTAAAAATTCAAAACCTTAAAAGTGTAGTGATCATGTGTATCATCATCATTGCACAAAAATCCCTAGGTCAACCTTTCTTTCACATAATTTTAAGTTCCCCTTAAATCTTAATCTATAATCTATCTGGCATATTAAACAAAAGTTTTGATCCTTTACACGTAGTAGATGCAGAGGGTGTGAGCGCTATCCACACCACAAGGTGGAAGTTGAGAGAGAGAGATCACAAGTGCTCATCAATGGAGAGAGAGAGAGAGAGAGAGAGAGAGAGAGAGAGAGAGAGAGAGAGAGATTTTCTATTGAGTGAAAGCTAACAATAATAACAATATTATTACTAGCATTTATATAAAATAACATTTTATTAATCCAATGAACATTTATTATCATGAGATATCTATAAACGAATGATTAAATGTAATAAATATTTATTATTGATATAATAATACTAATCATAGCATTTATATATTAGATACTAATTATTGTATATTATTTATTAAAATAAATATTTATTATAAATTAGTTTCTTGTTAAATTTTATCATAATAGATTAACACTTTAAAACATAAATTAATTGGGAACATATGATACAAAAACATGATAGTACAAAAAGGTAAGAGAGTAGATGACACAAAATTAGGTACAATCTCCCCCTATGCATTGAGAGGCCTCTCCTCAATACATGTATTTAGTAGATTTGATTTGTTTCTACTCAAATCTACCCTTTTACAAAAGTAAAGCAAGCTTTTTTGCTATTTGAGCTTGCTTAATTACAATAAGGTTTTGAACCTTTAGATCTCAAATAAATAATTCAATTTCAATGCAAATGGCAATATGTCTCAAAAATAAGATTCAACAAACAGTAGTCATGCGGTAAGAATAAATATATCCATCAATGTGCCTCTAATAGATAAATCTGATGATACCAATAAATAATAGTATATATGCAATAATAATTGAACACTAGGAAGTATACTCACTTGTCTCTACACATCAACCAAGTCTAACAACAAAGTCAATGTAAGAATCAACAATAATAAATCATTTTCTATAATAAAAAACATATAAATTATTAAACTTTGGTTGCTATAAAGTAAAGGGAATTCTCCAAGTACACCCCACTAGTAAAATGAGTGTAACGATAAAAACTCTTTATACATATAGACACTAGCATTAGCTAATGTATACATTATGGAATCAACCACTAGTGGAAATCACCAATGTACACAAGAGCGAGTCTCACACTCGAAAAGGACAGATGTCTCCAAAAGCTTTATTAGAAAACACTCAAGTTTTTGAACTCAAAGCTATCATTGGCATTGACCAAATGATTATTAGGATAGGAAGCACCTATTTTAGATATTAAGTTAAAATAAAAAATCATCCTATTGAAGAATCCCAATGTATGATAGCCCACGCTTTGTGCTCTTATCTTGCTTTGTTAGCTAGTCATGGGAATTGCAGCAATTGCCTACAAATTGTTGATATTCCCACACCAGAGTATGTTATTAGGGGGTGTTTAGCTAGAGAGACGATGGTTTTAAATGACTCTCCTCTATGAGTACCTAAAGCAATGAGGGTCTTAAATGATTCTCAAATCTCCTTTATGCATCAGGGCATGTTCTCAAGTGGATAATTTCCTTAAATGGTTCTCCCATGAGCTTCCAAAGGTTTAGCCAAGATAAATTTGTTAGATTATTTTTAAACGTAAGGTTTATTTATTTATATTATTTTCATCATGGACTACTATGCTAACAGTAGTCTAAAGAGAAGAACCCATGAAACATTTACATCTAATAAATCACTTTATTAAATTAATTCACCACATCGTTAATTTTATACACACACACACAAACACACACAACTTCTTTATATAATAATATTTTAAATTTTAATTGAAAAATACATAAGTGAATTATAAACCTAGATTTGAGTAACAACTATGCTAACTTGATTTGATTGGATCAAAGTTCATGCGGTCTTTTGAGCGTTGACATATGCTTTTTTAGTTGAATACACTCTTTGCATTCTTACTCTAGTTGCATCACTAGAAGGGGAGTTTTTGCTCCATGGTAGGCATTGGTCATGGATAATCAAAACTTTTTGTTATAGGTAAAGATAGTGCATAATCTCCCATGATAAGGAATTAATTATGGCAACAGTATACAAACATTACAATGTTCAATTTTGTAATTGTAGCCTATTGAGATTTTATTTGCAAATATACTTTCAACTAGAAAAATAAAAGTAGCCACATCAAATTCTCAAAGTCAGATCCTCAAGTCCAGCAATAACTTATCTATGGTGTCCATGTATGAATAGCCCCTTTTGGCTTGAAATAGGCACTATAAAGCTTGGGTATTAAGCTTAGGGGCCTCAAGGTAATAGCCCCCTCCCCACTTCTTCTTAATTTATATTGGGTTGCTATTGTAAACAAAAGCTATGATGGACTTTGAAATAGTAGTAGACGATGATGCTCAAGATTAAAGCTGTTATATGAGATGCCCCCTCCCTTGGATTTTGTGATGCCAGGAGGCATATTTCATGCTGGATTCCGTGCCACAGTGGACTTCGTGAGGTTTTACGGTGGATTCCGTAAACTTTGATGACTGGGGCTCATACACAAAGAGGATTCTTTGTGCGAGAAGTTGATGGGGATGCCTGTCCTTTTCGGGCGTTTCATTAATTTAGTGTGTACATGGGTGATTCCATAGCGGGTGATTCCGCAAAATGCATATTAAATTAATAAACGTTTATGAGTTTAGAGTGCGCACTCGTAATAAATTAAGGTTAGGATTTATTTCTAACTAGTTGATTTATTTATGTAGCTGAAGACTGCTAGGTATTCACTTTTGTCGGTTTAATTGTATTATTTTACTAACAATTGTGAATGCTTCAGTTTGATGTGTAGAGATAGCAGCAGTGGAGGAGGAAAGCATTGGAGTCTAGCGAGTATTTGATCTATGGATTATATTTTGATAGGCGCCACGCCTATATTTTGTCATGTCTATTGAGGCATCGATTATTTATCATTATTTTGTATGCGTCTATGCGCACGGATATGTTATTTCTATTTGGACATTGTGTTGGGCATGCCAGACTCTATGGGCACCGTCCATTAGCTTTATTCCTATTTTTGTAAAAGCAAACTCAAAAGCTAAAAGCTTGTTATATTTTTGTAAATTGGACTATTATTGAGCATGAAGATGGAAATATACATAAAATACATACTTTGTGAAGCGCTTACACAAGGCATGGGGGGAGATTGAACCCAATTGGTCTCTTGCTCTTGTCGTTCATGCTTTTTACCTTGTAATTTGTGCAAAAAGGTAGAGTTCATTGTTCTTGGGGACCTTCCGGGATTCACTACGTGAGCATACAGCGACCATCTGCACACTAGTGGTATCAGAGCGGAGGTGAGATCAAGAGCTTCCAATCGCTACCCATCTCGTGCGAAGGCGGAGCTCCTGGAACGATCGGGCTCTATGGTCAATCTCGTCGCGAACCGTCAATACAGATAGACTTCTAGCGATCAAGAACCCCTGTTTTTGTCATCAGATCGCGAAGGACCAGGCAATACAGGCGGAGGACCACTCCCTCATCTCCATCATCAAGTCGTCAAACAGAGAGATAAGTGACAAATCCCAAAATTCAATATCTCAAATCTTCAAACACTAAAGCTTCAGAAGCTTAGTTTAAGCTTTAAAGAAGCTCAAAGCTTCAATTTTTCATCGCGGTACATCAGGGGCTGTCCGATTTTTTCGCCACCTGGAAAAAACGGCCCCCCCTCCCCCCCACGAAATCCATCGATTAAGCTTCTTTAAGCTTAAACCATTAAGCTTAATCAATCAAGTAACACAAGTCATCTCCTGCAAGTCAACAACTCTAGGTCCCGCACCTCAGAAATCAAGTTCTGCAAGTAATCTGTGATCAAGTTCTGCAAGTTCATTAAGTCGGCTAAGTTCTGCAAGTCTACAACTCTGCAAGTCACATAAGTCTACAACTCTGCAAGTCAGACTAGTCAACTGGAGTCAGAACTGACTTGTGCTCAAAACTCCTAGAAGGGCTGTTCCTGCGCAGAAGCTCCGAACTGCAAAGTTGTTCGTTGGAAGGTACTCTAACCATACGCAGGTTTGCTGAAGCATTTTCAGCATACGAAGAAGGAAAAATCGCAGATTTTCTGAAGATTGAGAAAGAAATACCCAAAAACACATAAGCCTTGTAACCCCGAATTTGAGCTACGCTCATCCCGCTAACCTGATTTTGAGTGAGAAAGGTCTTTTGAGTTTTACAGGATGACGGAACCACATATGGATGATCTTATGGCTGAAGACGACCTACCTGAACCTACAATGGAGCAAAAGCTGGACTTAATCATGATGCAATTGGAAGAAGAACGAAGGGCTAGAAAAGCATTGCAAGCGCAATTGGCAAAATTACAAAGAGCGTCTACCGACAAAGAAGAACCTCAAGCTGAAGATTTGATTCGACGTACCATCGACGCCACTCTTGAAGCTCAAACCATTCGCAAGGAATCAAAGATAAGTAAATGAAGTTTCAAATTTCGTACTTTCAATGGCATACGAGAAGGAAAGACTGTTCTAGCATTCATTAGTCAGTTTGATGACTATTTCCATGAGGAAACTTATCCAGAAAAAGATAAAATCAAGTGTGTTACTAATCATTTGGTAGACAAAGCATCACTTTGGTGGACTGTAGTACACAAGAGCATAGAATGTCCTGCTACTTGGGAAGATTTCAAGAAGAAGTTCATGCAGAATTTCCTTCCACCACAATTTCATGAGAAGGCTATTAAGCAATGGGATCTACTCCAGCAACGGGATCGTGAGCCTATACCTCAGTATATAGAGCGTTTTTGGAATGCACTCCTCCAGCTACGCATGCTTGAAGACGTACCAGAGGTGACACATAAGCGCAAGTATATGTCTGGACTTCTTGGACATTACTACGCTGAAGTTAACATGTTTAAGCCTGCTACCCTTGAAGATGCCATTTCACTAGCTCACGACACTGAAGATAAGCTACGCGGTAGAGACAGACGACCACAACAATTCCAAGCCAATGGTAATTATGGATCTAAACAATTCAATTCCAATTTTAGAAGATTTAATCCAGGTCGTTTCTCTTCATCATCTTTCTGCAAGAATTGGGCTAAACCACCTGCATTACCATCCAATGTCAATCCAAATCCTAAGCCTATTCCACAGCCAAATCCAAATGTACCTAGACTTCCCGCTATTGCAAATAATGTAACCAAAGCCAAGCCAATAGTATGTTATAAATGCCACCAGCCTGGACATCTGGCAGCAAATTGTCATTCAAAGAAGCCACCAGCTCATATCAACTACCTTGGAGCCATGGACGAAGACGAACATGAGGATATGCTTGATTTCACTGAAGATGAGGATGACACTACTATTAATTCCGATACTTTACCAGGTATGCCTACTCCACATTCATTATTGACTATGAAATGTTTGGTGCATGGAAAGGAAAAGACTATTTTGCATGATGACGGTAGTACTCATGATTTTATTTCAGCAAAATTAGTAAAAGAATTGAAATTACAGACTGTACCTACGCATTATCGCATAAAAGCTGCATTTTTAGGCACTAGGTATAATGGTACATAGGAAGTGCAAGGCTTAGAGATTCAAATTGGTTCATACACTGAAAGAAGAAATTTCTTAGTTGTTCCATTACAGTCGAGTGACATAATTCTAGGTATGCCTTGGCGACACCAGCATAACCCAGATATAGATTATTCCACACATACAATGAATATTAATTTTCAAGGAAAATCTATTATATTATATGGTATGCATGCATCTAATGTTTTTCCACTGCTTTCGCATACTCAAGCTAAACGTGCATTACACAAGAGTAGTAAATCCTATCTCATTTGGGTAAATGAATTGCAAGTAAAGGAAAATCATATGCACCCTAGGCATGACCTTGATATGGGGGACAATGAATTTCATTCAAAACAAAAGATCGGAATGGAATAGTAACACACAGTCTCTTTTCAAAAAACATAAATCCATCATTATATGACAATGAATCAACAGGAATGAAATTATTTTGAACTAATTTTTGCCAATCAGAATGAAAAGTAATATCCTGGTGATATGTATCTTTCATAGCAATCAAAGAATCAAAAGATATGACAGAAATATTATGAATTGCAGGTCTTCTACTCAATGCATCAGCAACTACATTTTCTTTTCCAGGTTGGTATTGAATGATAGGATGAAAACTTTGAATGAAGAACCTAAGTCTTGGCTTTTACTCAACAGACTAGGGCACTTTGAATTAACACATTTGATTGCCAATTCCTCGCATGGATAGCCACATTCATCCTTCTCCTTAAACAAGTAAAAAGATCCCCCTACTATTAAGATGAATGAGGAGCATCATGTCAATTGCTTGTTGAAATATTCCCCATACCCCAAGCGAGAGCCGATATACCTTACATAAAAAGACAAGGCTACAAACAAAGAGCTTTTTCCATAGTCCTTGCCCCCCTTAAGGGATTTTCCATGGAGACCACTAGTGTAACCTCTAAGGGATCGTTCCTTTAAAATGTGCCCCAAGTCCACTCAACAACTCAAGTCTAGCTGGATGAGAGCAAGGATGTGGACACAAAAGTGTCAATCCTACACAAGATCTTTATCTACCTTCTAGAGTTCATTTTCCTCCATGATGAGGAGAAGCTTTTTGGTGTATAAGAGGATGAGTTACTCTCCATACTAGCAGTAACATGTGATTTTCCCATGGACACCATGCCAACATTATCACCTCTTGTCTCACTCACCCAAGCTCGAAGAGATTGAGGGTGTAGTTCATGCCCTAGTGGTCACAATTAACACCTCTGGGCAAGTTCCTATTGGTGTAGAGGACTTCAAAGCCACTTGTACTAGGGTGGATGTAATGATGAGACACCCCACCCCTACACTTGAGGTACCATCCCCCCCCCCCCCCCCCCCCCCCCCCCCCCCACCAAACAATAGATGAATCAAAATTGACTATGGACATAACCCAAGAGGCCAAGGTCAAGGTTGATGAAGTATAGGAGGTAAATTTTGATTACTCATATGTGTATTTTTATTTAGTTTTATAGAACTCCACCTCGAGGGATGCACCTCATATTACATGTAATATGTACCATGTAATTTCAAAAGAAAGGGTATTTTGTTCAGTGAAATTTATATGATTATATAAAAGGGACTCTTAAATTATGATATGCCAAACAAATCCATTCTAGTCAATCTATTTGGGATGGCTAGTCATTCCATCGTAGAAAGAGCTAAAAATCTTGAGTAATCATGCAAGGTGTTACTTCGGCCCTACAAGATGATACTTTGATCACACCATAAGAGAACCTTTCATTAGGAAAAAAATATATCCTTCCATCTTTTGAGTTGTTTCTGAGCATTATTCATATAATTTGGGTTGGTGATGGAGCCATGAAAGACTAATTTAATTGGTTTTTACCCCTACTACAATATGTCAATGCAACCTTGATAGCTTCTAATGAACCTTAATGTGTAGAAAAAAAGGGGGTGGAAACCCCCCATCACTCAGATGATAAAAATAATTGTAAGTTTAGTAAAGTAGAAGGGATTATTGTATGTCCTTACAGTGTTGGGGGTGAAATTGCATGTGCCTATTCTACCATTTATGTACTATACACACACTATGATTGCACACTTGTACACTGCATGTGGTAGTGGATGCCCATAATTATCACTTTATTCTTTATTATTTCAATGACTATTGAATAAGGGAAGGCCAGTCACACATTGTGACTATTGGAGTTTTTGTGTCTTTCTCTCTTGTACTCTTGCTCCATCTACCATAAATCCCATCTCTCTTACGTTTGCTTGGTTGTGCTCCCACTTAAGCTTCACCCTTCAACTGATATCGGAGTCTACCATTCAAGGAGTTTCTTCATCCTTCATTTCAGCATGTGACAAAAGCTTTAGCTTGAAGGTTTCATGGTAGTCCAACCCTCTTCTTCTCAAGGTATGCATTGTGCACTTCCTTCTTCCCCACTTGTTTTTACTTATTGAGACTTGATCCATGGGTTCAAAGAACCTTGTTCATTGTTTCTTGGGGATAGTGGTGTGTAGTAGGACCAACAAACATAGGCAGCTTAGTGTGATTTGTGGTAGATATTAGCCTCATATCCCTAACATTCAAGTACTCATTGGCAGCTCCTATGGTTCTTGTAGCACTTAGTAAAGGCTTGGCCACTTTCCAAGCATTTTTTTGGACCCATTTGAGCACTCCTTGTGAGTGAATACCTCAACCATTGACTATATACTCAAGATAGCTTGTTGTCATACTAACAAGGATAGCCAATTCTTCATTGTTTGAGCTCCAATGATGCTCATACATCTATGTATTGATGTTGGGATGCTTGATATATGTCTTGAGATGCTCTTTGGATTGGTTTAAGCTTTCTTAAATTAGTTTTAACAAGGGTTCTTTGTTGTATACACTATGGACATCAAGCTATTAATAGTAAGCTTTATGTATTTGAAGTCTACATGCTCTACATGTATGCCTCTCAAATGTATTGATGCTTGGACCTAGATATGATTATGAATGCTTTAGGATTCAGTTTTGAGCTACATTTAATGTCTTGAAGCTTTGGCTATCTAATTCAATTGATTCAGTGATTGGCATTTTATGAGTTTGAAGACTTATTGGGTTTATGCTTTGAGATGTATTGGCTGATGTCTATGGGTACCCATATGTTATGTACTTTATATATTGAGCCTTGCATTGCTCTTTTACACTCTGAATACACTTCAATGGATGCACTTTTAACACATTTTCTTTTACTTTGATACTTTGCATTAGATCTTTGGATCGTCTATATGATTGAGCTTACTTTCTTGAGACAGTGTGACTCTTAACTTATGCACATACTCTCTTGATGCTCTTGGCTATAGTTATACTTGCTAGTGGTTAATTTGATTCACATGCTTTGGACATCATCACTTACCTCTGTTAACAAGATTTAGTGATATATACATGCTTCTTGGTTATGTATTAAGCTTCATTACTCTTTGCTCAGTTAGTTGTGTATTTGAAAGATATCTATACTTGATCTTGATATCTCTTACATACACAATGTCTATGCCTATGGGATGTATTGGTTACTAACTCCCTTGAGTTTATGATAGACTTTAGTACCAGTTGTATGCCTATTCACACTGCTAGTTGCTTTTATGTATCTCAGTAAATTAGCCATATATTCCTAGTAGTGAAAGCTTAGCCTTTCCTGATAATTTGTCCACAATGGTCTTGATCATAATACTGCATTTATTATTACAATGATGCCATTATAGTTTTCAATATTGTCTTGGAGAGTAGATGTTGTACTTTGATAGTCTATTGCTTACAGTTGGTGGATATCTCTATACTTTGGTATTCCCTCATATTTTTCCCCTTAATTTATCTGAGTTTTGGGGCTGATTTATAGTCATTTACAACATCCCATTCTCTTGGATTTTGCATTGGTATACTCTCATTATGGTTGGTTCTTTGAATGATAATGCTATTTTCAATATTGAAAAGCTTGATGGTACAAACTTCATCTATTTAGAAGATGCAAATATGGCAAGTATTGGCCCAAAAGAAGTAGGTTAGGTTGTTGAAAACCAAGAGTGTAAAGCTTGAGGGCATGGATCATGATGATTGGAATAAGTTGGATGAGCTATGTAAATCCACCCTTATACTCTCATTTTCTAAATAGTTTTATTCCAATGTTGGTGCACCTGAGGATAATGCTTGGAAGTTATGGAAAAAGATATGTAATCTTTATGACAATCAAAGTTCTGCATCAAATATGTGTTGGTTGAAACAAGTTATGGACCTTCGCAAGGAGAAAGAGACTAGTATGTCCATGCATTTGAATGAATTTCATTCAATTTTTAGCCACTTGACTTGGTAAGGCATTGATTTCAAGGATAAGCTACCTTCCTTATTCTTACTTGTGATACTTCTAAAGTCATTGGACACTTTCTGTATAGCAATGTGTAATAATATGCCTAAGGATGGCTTGAAAGTCTAGGATGTTGAGGGTGGTTTACTCATAGAGGAGATAAATAGAAAGATTGTAGATGCTACTCATACTTCTCATGCATTAACTGTTAAGGGTAGACATGATGGTAAGAGTGGTAATGAACACCATGGTAGAGACTCCTAGAGGTCTCAATCTCATGGTAAGTGACATATCATTACTATGGAATAAGGGTCATATTTGGCCACAATGCTATAAGACGTGTGATTATACAGTGCAAAGAGAAAGATAAGAGAAAAGTGTACGAAAAGTTTGATGATTGCAACATTGTCCCTAGTAAGTCCAGTGTAAAGATTGAATAGATAATGGTAGTGCAATTTGAGTCAAATGATGAGTGTCGAGACCAAAATGGGCCCAACACTGGCTCTAAGGGTCTAGCTAAGCCTTTGTGCTCAACCAAAACACCCCAGAACCTCGCAATCCAGGAGCATCCAAAGGATAATCTAACCTAGATACGCATTTGTATCATTTATAGTCCAATAGATCTCTTCCGAGCTCCTCACAGGGAGTACCCAAACAGATTGTATCGCAAACATAGGGAGCACCCCTCAGTTGACTGCTGCGACCAATTTTGACTCTCCTACATCTCATGGATTGGCCCCAAGATGCACCGTTCAAATGTATAATACGTTTGATACATAGTCCTCTCTTATCATTAATCGCTCTAGGAGATAAAGTATAATCCTCACTGAATAAGTTCCCCAAAGGAAACGAATGTACTAACCTTATAGCTTGGGACTTCTCACACTCTCAATGTAGGTCAACGTTCATAAAAGCAGGTGCTATGCATCAAGGATATATATTTCCAATACCATGTAATGAATGCAATGCAAGAGTAGATGATATGTCGTGCTCAATCATTTTATTTATTCAAAACAGCATTGTGACAGTGCACAAACAGTTCTCTTCATGATTTTCATACTACTAGCATACTTGCGATGTTGCATAGGGACGACATTGAGCATAGTCATGCTACTAGACCCTTAAAATTTTAAATAAATGCATCCTAAATGTAAAGTGTATCATAAAAATCAAATTTTAGTTTATGTTCAACACTCATAAATCCCCCTCTCCCTACCGTTTCATATTATGCTTGTGGTGGTAGGTGTAGAGCGTAATTCATATTATTTTCTTGTTTGAAAAATAATAAATCACGCACTATAACATAGAAATGGGTCTAAGTTGAGGCTAAACCTCTTGTCTTAGACCCACCATACACCCACGAACACATTGGTAATTTTTTGGCACATAAAATCTATTTTTTTCTATTTTTCTCCATTTTTCTTTTGATTTTTTATTTATTCTCCAATTTTTTGATTCAATTGATTAGGATTACTATTAATTACCATTATATTTCATTTTATTCCATAAGAACACAAAATTTTCACCTAAAACCCTAAAATCCCTATTTTTTTACTTAATTGTCGTATTTTGGGCTTTTAATTATTAATAACGACCACATTTAATTATGGGTCCTACATATTATCACTTGCATTGCTCAAAAACATGGTAAACAAGGTTCATACAAATTTTCATTCCATGTGCACTTCATTTGGACCAATTATTATAAAAAACAAACAAATTTTCTTCATCAAATGGACATATCACTAAGTTGTCTATTTTAGGTCACAAAAATTGAATGTGTGGATAGCCATTGGACCCATCATCAATCTCAACATAGTATGGAACATCAATTCTCAGCATCTTACAGCAATCCGGTGCATGGCGGACAAGGATCCTTGATCTTATTCTTCTCTTTCTTTCACCTGCATGAATGGTCTCTTGGAGAAGAGAGAGAGAGGAGAGAGAAAGACTGAATTCTGATCTCCACAATTGGGTAGCCATTGTTCAAGCAGAGAGCAGTGATGGAGAGTAAACAATAGAGAAGATGGCTTGTATGATTTCTCATTTAAATTTAGATCAAGTCGGCACTTATCCATCATTTCCTGGGTGTTTGAATTCTACTCTCATTTGCAACACAGGATAGGGTGAATCAGCCCATCGAATCCATGAACTGATGCACAAACAATAACCATAAAAAGCATCAATCTACCACAAAGAGAAATACTTGGCAAAGCATAAAATAACAGCTCTCATCCTATCACCCGACAAAATCAAGGCATGAAAATCCACAAGAGTAGGCCAAGTATAACTTGATAGAGCTCCAAAGCTAATCGCTAACCAACTGCTCCAACACAAATAGGCTAAAAAGAAATACCAAAGAAGTCATCCTAAATGGTGGTCTGAACTACCTACCTAGCTTAGGACAACTGGACCAAGAACTCCTACTAGGCAAAGACTCCTATAGCTTGACCTTTCAGATATTTTTGGATACTTTGATTCATCACTTTTTATAGACTTCAATACTTGATACTCTGGTGTGTAAAAAGGAGGGAGCTGAGCATATTGACCCAAGGAAAATAGGGCATCAGTCTCAGGTCTTAACTTGGCACCCAATAACCTACCAAGCTCTCACAAGATGACACTAAATCATTTTTTGTTGTAATGTTCTGCCGCAGGCATAGGAGCCCCCCCCCCCCCCCCCCATTGATCAAAATAATCAAAAAAATTTAAATCCCCTCCCCTTGTCGTCATCAACAGGCGGTAAGGGAGATGAGGTTGATGATGATGCCGAGGCAAATGATGGCCAAAGCTGGAGTCAATGGCAACAATGCTGAAGATAAAAACAACGATGATGATAATGAGAGGGAGGGGAGGCCACCTGTTTACCCCCCCGGGTATAACGGCCCAATTGGGTGGCTCTAGAAAGCCCCATCGCCATGCAGAACGGGTGGTGGTCACTGCCACCACCACACCACCTTCTTCTTGCATCCCCCCCCCCCCCCCCCCCCCCCCAATATTACCCTCCTCTCCCCTATATAAACCCCCCCTATCACAGCAGGGGGGACAAGAGACCCTACTCATTTGCCCCCTCTTTTGTTGTCGAGGAAGAGAGAGGGAATTACCACCTCTCACCCCTTCCCCCCTTAAGCAAACAAAGGATTTACCACCTCTTGCACCCTTGGCTGTCGTGAGAGAAAGAGGGAGGAGAGAAGAAGAAGAACAAGAAGAGGGAGAGAGAAGAAGAAGAAGAAGAAGAAGAAGAGAGAGAGAGAGAGAGAGAGAGAGAGAGAGAGAGAGAGAGAGAGAGAGAGAGAGAGAGAGAGAGAGAGAGAGAGAGAGAGAGAGAGAGAGAGAGAGAGAGAGAGAGAGAGAGAGAGAGAGAGAGACCCCCAAAAGGGTCTCCTCCCTTTCCCCTCCTAAGAGGGTGGCCACACGCACCCTTTGTCCCATTGCCGCAAACCCATACCCCACATTCTGCTCCAATTATCCATAGTGTGTTTTTCTTCCCAACTACCCCCACTAATCGAGCACAAGAAATGAAAGTCTTGTGCAACTCGCATCTAAGGGAGACGAATTTCGAGAATGGCCCCCAGGCGAAAATCGACGTGCTCGGATGGTAATCCCTCAACAAGCAACGGAGCCTCAGGCGAGGATACCACTGCCAATCCAACCACGGTACCAGTTGTAAGTAATGTATTTCTAAATTGATGGACGCTTGCTTTGATTTCCACAGAAGATGCATTAGACGGTACTTTGCGACACATGAATAGGTTAAATAAAAGGATTAAGTTCATCCCAAATATTTGATAGATGCTATTTGCAAAGTACTCGTATCAAGAGAAGTAAAACTGCGACTAGATGTTATGTGATAAAATCCATGCATGGCATAAACAACATATAAAGTTCCAAGGTATTGTTGATTTTCCCTTCTTGCAAATTAGTAGTAATGATGTTGTAGCTTGCATGCTTGACGGATTGCATGGTAGGCAGTCTAGCCTAAAGGAAATTCATTCCCGAAAACTCTAAGATCTTTGCCCAAGCCCTCGCTAATATCTCAAACCGTTAGTTCATTGGGATCTTGATGTTGTGCATAGTTAACACAAATAACAATCATAAGGATTAAATTTCGGATGCCTTGAAATCTTTCCAATAGCTACTACGTTTACCAATCATATTCGAGGTTAGGCTAGATGCAACAACAACTCTAGGGCAAGCGAAGAGCTCAAGGATTAGACTAGGGAATGTTCCATTTTCCCTAATATTTACTTTCCCTACTTATGTGTATTTTTAACTGGGGAATTGATAGGGAATGCCCTTTTTTTTCCTATATAGGTAATGATGAAAAGTTCCTTGTGTGTATGGTGCATAGATCGGTCGCCATATGCGCGCGTAGTGAGCGTCAGAAGGTCCCCAAGAACAAAAGAACTTTACTTTTTACACAAAAACCAATGAAGAAAGCTTGCACGACATGAACAAGAGACCAATTGGGTGCAATCTCCCCCCATGCCTCGTGTGAGTGCTCCACAAAGCATGTATTTTATATATTATTCATCTTCAAGCTCAAGAAATAGCCCAATTTACAAAATAGCACACTTTAGCTTTTGTGTTTGCTTTTGTGCCACTAAAGAATTAAAGCTATTGGGCACCCAAGAAGTCAGGCGGTACCCAAATACAATGTCCAATACAAATATTTAAATCGTGCGCCCATGCGCATACAAAAATAATAAATAAATGTCAAGCGCTTTAATAAATAAGTGCGACAAAATATAGGCTCCATGCCTAAGATACGCGCCCATAAAAATTTGATGATAATTTGAATACACACTATCTTCTAATGCTTCCCACTGCCACCGCTGCTTGCTCTACACATCAACTGAAGCATTCACAATTGTTAGAAAAATAATACAATTAAACCGAAAAAAGTGAATACCTAGCAGTCTTCAGCTACAAAAATAAATTGGTTAGAAATCAATCCTAACCTTAATTTATTACGAGTGCATACTCTAAACTCATAAACATTTATTAATTTAAATATGTATTTTGTGGAATCACCCGCTATGAAATCACCCACTTACACATTAAATTAACAAAACACCTGAAAAGGATAGGCGTCCCCATCGACTTTTCGCACAAAGAATCCACTTTGTGTATGAGCCCGGTAATAAAATTTTACGGAATCCACCGCAAAACCTCACGGAATCCACCATGGAATATGCCTCCTGGCATCATACCCCCGGGGTGGGATAGCAATTGTCCTCAATTGCTATTAGCTCAATGTGGAGCTAACAGTGTGGGGAAAGCACTTAGGTCTCTAGCGTGCATCCATTGGGCCTATTCAACATGATGATTTTAAAACTTGACCAAATATCTAGAATATCTACGGCCAGTTCTAGTGGTCATAAAGTCAATATCTATAATAGTTTCAGGCTCAAGGATTTCAGTTTCATCATTTAGCAAATGAGGGTTTTCATAGACAGGGTGTACAGGTAATTGGCCTCTAAAAGGTTGTAATAAACTAAAATGAATGGTGTTGTGGATTTTTCAATGTTGTGGTAATTCTAGTTTAAATGCATTGTCATTGATTTTGTGTATGATCTTGAATGGTCCATAAAATCTAGGTGCTAATTTAACAACAGGGTGTTTATCTACACTTTGTAATCTTCGTTTTTCAATTCTTAACCAAACATAATCATCAACTTTAAATTCATAGCCTGTCTTTTCTTGTTTGCTTGCTTTGTGTATGATTGCTGGGCTTTGGCAATCATATCTTTAACTTTATAAAAAATAGTAGCATGCATGTTAGCAATATCATCAGCAGTTTGAATTTTGTTTGATAATGATGCAACAGGTGTAGGTAATCGATATCCATAAATAATTTCAAATGGTGCTTTCTTTGTAGCTGTATGTGGTGTGTTATTATATGCAAACTGAAGTAAATGTAGATATGTATCCCATGTGTGTGGTTTTGAAATGGTGTAAGCACGCAAAAGATCTAAAATAGTACTATTAGTAGCTTCTGTTTAACCATTTGTTTCAGGATGAAATTCAGATGAAAAATCAATATTTGTTCCTAAGGTAGCAAACAAAGTAATCCAAAAATTATTGCAGAATCTAGAATCACGATAAAAAATAATAACTTTTGGTAAACCATGATTAGTGAAAACAGTTTTAAAAAACAATTGAGTAGCTTGAGATGCAAATAAAGTTTTCTTGCATGGAATAAAATATGCTTGTTTGCTGAATCTGTCTACAACAGTCCAAATCATATCATGATTAGCTTTAGTGTTAGGTAGACCAGTGATAAAATCCATTGAAATCTGTTCCCATGGTTGTGATGGAATGGATAATGGCATTAGTAAACCATATTGTTTACCATGGTGTCTTTTTACTCGTTGACAAATTAGGCATTCAGATACAAAAGTAGATACATCAGTGTCCATGTGTGGCCAATAAAAATCTTCAATCAATGTACGCAAAGTAGATATAATTCCTCTATGACCTTGATATGGAGGACAATGAATTTCATGCAAAACAAATGATTGAAATGGAACAGTCACACATAATCTTTTTTCATAAAACATAAATCCATTAGTATAAGACAAGGAATCAATAGGAATCTAATTATTTGCAACTAATTTATTCCAATCAGCTTGAAAAGTAGGATCTTGGTAATAAGTATCTTTCATAGGAAAAAGGAAATCAAATGATATCACATAAATATTTTGAATTGTCGGTCTTCTACTCAAAGCATCAGCAACAACATTCTCTTTTCCAGGTTGATATTGTATAAGGGGATGAAAACTTTGAATAAAAGCAGCCCATTTAATGTATCGGTTAGATGTTTGTGGTTGACTAAGGAGATGTCTAATGCTTTGTTGGTCAGTTTTGATCATGAATTCAGATCCCATTAAATAATGTTTCCATTGACATAAGGCTTGTACTACGGCTAACAATTCCTTGTCATAGGTAGAATATTTAAGTTTAGATGATTTGAGTTTGCAACTAGAGTAGGCTATGGGATGAGAATCTTGCATAAGGACTGCTCCTATTCCAGATCCACTAGCATCAATAACTACTAAGAAGAATGGTTTATTGAAATCAGGTAATTGTAATACAGAAGCATGAGTTAAAGCATGCTTTAGCAAAACAAAGGATTTTTGTTGATTGTCAGACCAGTTATACACAATACCCTTCTTTAAGAGTTTTGTCAAAGGTAATGCAAGTAATGAGAAATTCCTCACAAATTTTCTGTAAAATCTAGCAAGACCTAGAAAAGAACGTAATTCATGCACATTTTTGGGTATGGGCCAATTTAAGATTGCCTCTATCTTTTTAGGGTCGACTTTAATACCTTCTGATGAAATAATATGTCCTAGATATTCAAATTTTGTTTGGAAGAATTCACTCTTTTCGGGGTTAGCATATAATTGATCATCTTTTAATAACTTAAAAACTAAATACAAATGTTCATAATGCTCATTCTCATTTTTAATGAAAACTAATATGTCATCAAAGAAAACAATGACACAATGTTGATGTTTCAGAAATTTGCGATTCATCATATGACTAAATGTGGCTAGTGCATTAGTTAAACTGAAAGGCATAACCAGAAATTCATAGTGTCCAAATTGTGTTCTAAATACAGTTTTGAATATATCAGATTTGTCCAATCTTACTTGATGATATCCAGATTTAACACTATAATAGAAACGAGGCATAGACGCGCATGTTATACGTGCAAAGTCGGGCGCGTCTATCACAGCGTCTATAAGTGCGTGTAAACGTGCGTGTAAATAGATGCGAATTTTGCGTCTATATATCCGTGCAAATAGACACTAATATAGACGCGCCAGCAGACGCACAATTATTTAACCACCTAAAATTAGCAATTCACATAATTAAAAAACCAAAGTTAATAATTATTTAACCACCTGAAATTGATTCTTGAGCATGCACATGTGCACATGATAAAAACCATAGAATTAAGAATACACATTGAATCATTGAATTAAAAAAATAGAGTTAATAATTACTTTTTCATTGCTCTCTAATGAATAGCAGTTCCTCCAGTTGACAAGCCTGATATAAGTAATTAGCGACAAGCGACTGAAACCTTACAATTAGTAGCAAGCATTGCAATATGTATCTCGTAATTTCTCTACGTACTTGAAGATGATAAAAGATACTTCCTTTTTATTATGGAAAATTCAATTTAGCTTTAAAATTGACTATTGATTCTTGAGTATGCACGTGTCCGCATGATAAAAACCATAGAATTAGGAATACACATTGAATCAATAAGCAAATTATCTCATCACTCTCTCTTTTTCTCTCTCCTCTCTCTCTCTCTCTCATTTCCTTTTCTCTCTCCTCTCCCTCTCATTCTTCTCCCTCCCTCTCTCTTTTTCTCTCTCCTCTCTCTCTCATTCCTCTCCCTCCCTTGCCCTCTCTCATTCCTTTTTCTCTCTCCTCTCTCTCTCATTCCTTTTTCTCTCTCCTCTCTCTCTCTCTCATTTCCTTTTCTCTCTCCTCTCCCTCTCATTCCTCTCCTTCCCTCTCTCTTTTTTCTCTCTCCTCTCTCTCTCTCTCATTCCTCTCCCTTCCTTGCCCTCTCATTCCTTTTTCTCTCTCCTCTCCCTCTCTCATTGGCATGGGAGGTTGGAATACACAAGGAGGGAGGTTGGAATACACAAGGCTTACAATGCAAAATCAAAGCACTACAGGGTAGAGAAGTCTGTAAAAAGACAGCTATCAATCAGGTGACACTTTTTGGGTACTGGCATGGGCTAACAATATAAGCAACTTGGACCAAGACCATTTCACAAGTGAGCTGGACAACCGGATGGGCATTAGGTCCAAGGATAATTATTAAAATGCAGATCATTCATTAGTTTTGAAGCCACAATAAGGTCGCATCTAACGCTGCAGCATCAGCCTCAGATTTTTGCAAATCCTCACCCACCAACAAATCAATAGTGGCTCCGCCCACATCAACCACAACAAACTTTTCTCCTTCTCTGATGGATAGGAATCTAGCATTTTGGAGACAATGCAAAGATGTAGCCTCTGGCTCCAGAACTACTAATAATAGACGAGGGCTAGCATCCTCTGAGCATGTTCTGCTTGACACTCCCTTGACCATACCAGCTTCCTGAGCACATTTCCTCATCTTTTGCTTGGCAGCTTCTGCCCATATTGCTGGCGCGGAAAGACACCATTGAATATCCTTCATCATCAATTGCCCACCATACCTGTCCCTCAGGTAATGCAAGATAAATTGTGATACTTTCTTGAGGTAGTCGATGATGAGAGACTCAATTGAAAGGCCTTGAGGAAGAGCCTTCGATTTGGATTGACCTTTGTAAGGAGCTTGTTCTGCTAGATATAACTTGAAACCACTCATGAAAGTACTTCCGCAAGGAAGCGATTGCGTGCATGCAACAATCATCTTGATGGCAATCTGGTTTGTGTTTTGTAGTAGGGCACATAGGAGGCCTCATGCTGCAAGGGCCAGTCGCGGTTGATGTCATGCACAGATGTGGATGTCGTGCAGGGGCCATACCCTCTCTTGCTCTATTTGCCTATTATGTTTAACATCTTATCTCTTTTTCTCTCTCCTCTCATTCTCTCTTTTTTTTCTCTCTCCTCTTCCTCTCTCATTTCCTTTGTCTCTCTTCCTCTCCTTCTCTCATTTCTTCTCCCTCCCTCTCTCACTCTCCTTTCCATATTATGTTTTCTTCTCTCCCCTCTCCCTCTCCCTCTTCCTCTCTCATTCCATGTCTATTTTCGCGTCTATCTTCACGTCTATAATCGCGTCTACCTGAACAATAGACGCGCATATACACGCAAAAATAGACGCACACGACAAAATTCAAATCATACTTAAATAATTTCTTTTCAAACTATGCCTTTCCTTTCCTGCGTTTTTTGCGGTTTTGAAGCTTGAGTTTAGCTGACATGCAGTCTCTTCATGCCTCACCTAGTCTCGTCATGCCTCACCTCCTCATGACTCACCTCTTCTTTCATTTCAAATACACAAGAAGGGAAAAAGGAAAGCCAAGGAGAGGAAGAAAAAGAGAACAAGAGAGAGGAGAACAAGAAGCAGCAGCAAGCAAGCATCAAGGGAGGGTAACTTACCAAGGAGAGGAAGAAGGAGAAGGAAGAAGCGCCACCACCTGCCACACCAAACACCCAAGGTGAGTCTCTCTCTCTCTCTCTCTCTCTCTCTGTGTGTGTGTGTGTTTCTCTCTTCCTCTCTCTACTCTGTCTGTGTATTTAGGATTTGTGATTTCATTATGTATTGCATTTTGTAAATCATCAATGGCGTCGTCGGCCTAAAATCAGCCGACCGAGCGCGTCTGATAGCGTGCCTACATCTCAGTGTAGACGCAGATATAGATGCGAAAAATGTTTCTCTGAGGGCGCGTCTTTGAGTGCGTGTGCTGGCGCGTGTGCTCTGTAGTGTACACGCGATGATACATGCGCTAACAGATGCCCATAGAGACGCAGGTATAGATGCGCATAGAGACGCAGGTATAGACATTGTATGTAATATGTTTTATCTACACAGGGTAATATGATTTTTCTTGTGTAGATGTGGAATCCTGGATCCTCCAGCACCCCATTCAACAAGGAGCAATTCATGGGGGAGATGACCAATTATCTTGGTCACCCTCCCACTGCAGATGAGGTTTTCAGTGTGATGTCTGCGACACCTATCACATCTTTGCCTACACAGGGATCAGCTGAGGTACATGGATCGGCCGAAGCATGTACATCTGCAGAAGCACGTGTATCGAGTGAGGTAGAGGGTAGTGCACGTTGAGGGAGGAGGGAGAGTGGTGCGGGAGGACGAGGAGGACGAGGGCTTTGTAGGGGTTGCCTAGGTGGTGGCTCTCGATCACCCTCACCGGAAAATGAGAGAGGTGAGCCTCCACAAATTTACTACTCTATCACTAATGTTGGTGGTATCTTGCATGACTTTGAGGGGAGGGAAGTGATAGCCTACTTGAGGAGTGTCGTGCATGCCACATACAAAGATTGCATGATTCCCTTCAAGCACAAAAAAAAATGGTTTGTGGCAAGAGGTGCTGCAAGCAGTACATAAAAGGTACCCTAATCTCGAGAATTCACGATTCTCAGATGATTGGGGACGGTCAAAGGTGAGAGACACGCTTCATAACAAGAGGTCTCACCTTATGACGCGCGCCAAGGAGTCATTGCGGAGACAAGAGCAGGGGTGCCCTGGATATGGCCAACCACCCAATTGCCATCGCAAGGAGTGGAAAGAGGCCAAGAAGAGAGCAGCGGAGAAAATGACAAGTCGCCAGCATGCAGTGGCGCGACGTATCCAGATGGCAACCATGGGATCGTTGCATTATGGATCGGGTGGCAGGGAGTCATGGGAGGCTGAGTTTGTAAGTATTATTTGATTTCTTTTTTTAAATTAAAATTTATAATTTGTTTCATTTCATTATGTAGTGTGTTTTAATACGTTGTATGTTCAAATTGTTTTGTAGTATCATATCGTTGGTAGGATGCCTACTCCTAGAGAGGTAGGCTACCATCGAGGTCATAATCGGGCGTCCACTTGGTAGCATTTCTACGAGGAGGGACTCATCACGGAGGAGCAATATAATCGCACCATGAGGATTCCACCACCAGAAGAGGTATGTTTTATTTTTTACATGAAAAGTATAGATAACTCTAATTTATTGTTTATAATGGTATTTATATACCTTAATCCTTTGTGTAGGCGAACCCTGATGCAGTTGAGGATAGCGAAGCAGTAGCGGTGGCGGCACAGGCAGCGGTGGTGGTAGCGATGATGATGCCTCTTCTGAGGAGATATAGAGGAGCCCCATGCATGCATGCCTCCCCTTGGGTTGTAATTTTCATTTTTGATATGTATTACTTTCAGCTAGTGCTTGTGACCATGATGTCACAAGCATTAGAACTCATAATGTAAAAATGTTTCATCTATATATATAAAATTTCGTGTGCTACATACATTGTTTTGTTTTCAGTATCCAATCTTCGAAATAATCTTTCTCTGTTTTTCCTAAGCATACAATTTGATGTTGATGGGGGGGGGGGGGGGGGGGAAACCAGAGAGCATGTGGTTTGCAAAGCCACATGCTCTCTGGTTTTTTTTTCATACCTCTGTTTTGCACGTCTATCAGCGCGTCTAAATTGTAGGATAAATGTGCGTCTATTCTCGTCAAAAACTTTCAGAGTAAACGCGATTTTAGACGCGTAGATACATGCTTGCATAGACGCACAATATGAATATCTCCACTTTTTTATAAATATGATTATATATTTATGTAGCACGTTTATACGTGCATCTATAGGCGCGTCTAAGTGTGCATGTAGCTCTGATCATAAGCGCGCTTTTAGACGCGATTTTGTAGACGTGCAAATAGACGCATTAATAAATGCGCCTGACATTTTTTTTCACAATTCAAATATTGTGTCTACAAGCGTGTCTATGAACCCTTTTTGTTGTAGTGTAAGATCTATCTTACTGAATATGGCAGATCCTTGTAGCTTATCCATAAGATCATCTACCCTAGGAATCGGGTATCTATTTTTAACAGTAATTTTATTTAGGGCACGATAATCAATGCACATATGATAAGTATTATTTTTATTTGTCACTAATAAAATAAGTGCACCAAATGGAGAACTCTATGTCTAATTAATCCTCTGTTAAGCAATTCTTCTATTTGGTTTTGAATTTCTTTATGTTTAATTTGGTTATGTCTATATGGTGCTTTACATGGTGGTTGTGTTCCAGGAATTAAATCTATCTTATGATCTTCAGGACGTGAAGAGGTAATCCAGGTGGTAAATCAACAACAAAACAATCTTGAAATTGGGCAAGAAATTGTGTATGCCTAGGATGCATCTGTTTTTCTTTAGCTTGAAGTTCATTGACCCATATTAAATAGGATTTGCTATTTTTACGTAATGCACGTTTAGCCTGAGTATGATTAAGCAATGGAAAATTATTGGAAGCGTGCATACCATGCAGTGTGATTTGTTTTCCTTGAAAATAAATTTTAATTGAATGCGTAGAATAATCTATATCAGGATTGTATTGATGACGCCAGGGCATTCCTAAGATAATGTCACTAGACTGCAAAGGTACAACTAAGAAATTTCTTTGTTCAGTATATTCACCAATTTTAATTTCTAAATTATGCACCTCTTGTGTTCCATTATATCTCGTACCTAAGAATGCAGCCTTGATGCGATAATGTGTAGAAACAGTTTGTAAATTCAATTCTTTGACTAATTTTGTAGAAATAAAATCATGTGTGCTCCCATCATCATGTAAAATAGTCTTTTCTTTACCATACACAAAACATTTCATTGTTAATAAGGAATGGGGAGTTGGCATACCTGGCAAAGTATCAGAAGTATTACCAATGTCGTCATCGTCTTCCGTAAAGTTCGGCATTTCCTCACGTTCTTCATCTTCTATTGCTCTCAGATAATTGATATGGATTGATGGCTTTTTGGATTGACAATTGGCTGCTAGATGTCCAGGTTGATGACATTTATAACAAAACTATGGGTTTTGCTTTGGATACATTATTGGTAATGGCAGGAATTTTAGGAATGTTGGGATTTGACTGTGGAGATGGCTTAGGGTTTGGATTTGTGTTTGATGGCAAGGCAGGTGGTCGTGTCCAAGATTTACGGAATGAAGATGGAGGAAAACGACTTTGATTAAATCTTCAAAAATTTGAATTGAATTGTTTGGAACCAAAGTTACCATTAGTTGGAAATTGTTGTGGTCGCTTGTCTCGTCCGCGAATTTTGTCTTCAGTGTCATGGGCCAAGGAAATTGCATCTTCAAGGGTTGTTGGCCTGAACATATTGACTTCTGCATAGAAATGTCCAAGTAGACCAGACATAAACTTGCGTTTATGAGTTGCTTCAGGTACATCTTTGAGCATTCGTAATTGCAATAGGGCATTCCAAAAACATTCAGTGTATTGTGAAATAGGTTCACGATCCCTTTCTTATAAAAGATCCCATTGCTTGATGGCTTTTTCGTGGAATTGGGAAGGAAGGAAATTCTGCAAAAAATTATTTTGGAAAGTCTCCCAGATAGTGGGACAATCAACGCTTTTGCGGACCACAGTCCACCATAAAGATGCTCGGTCAACTAAATGGTTAGTGACACATTTAATTTTGTCTTTCTCAGCATATGTTTCTTCATGGAAGTAATCATCAAATTGACTGATAAAAGTAAGAATAGTCTTTCCATCGCATGATCCATTGAAAGTACGAAATTCGAAGTTTCTTTTACTTATCTTTGTTTCTTTGCGAATGGATTGGCCTTCAAGTGTTGCATCGATGGTACGTCGTATAAGATCTTCAGGTTGCGATCCATCTTGGTCGGTGGTAGATCGTTGCAAATTGGCCAATTGAACTTGTAAAGCTTGTTGTGCTCTTTGTTCCTCTTGTAGCTGCATCATAATCAAATCCAACTTTTGCTCCATTGTTGGTTCGGGTAGATCACCTTCAGCCAGCCGTCCATGTTTTGATCAGTCATCCTGCAAAATTCCAAAAGACCTCACACACTCGAAACCTTGTTAGCGGGATGAGCGTAGCTCAAAGGCGGGTTTACAAGGCTTGTATATATATTGTTTGGCTTTTATGGTATTCTCCTTTACGATTGCGAAATTCAATGTCACAACCGTCTTCCAAGAAAAGAATTGTGCATACAGACTGCGTATAGTCTGCGTGTTGATGATTGCTTGATGTAATCTACTTCTGTCAGTTCACAGGTGTGAACAGGGGCTTCCATAGGATAGTAGACTGATTCGTGTGCTGCTGAGTACGAACTGCCGCTATGGTAATCGTTGAGGATGACTTGTAGGACCTTGATGACTTGGGGAACTTGGAGGATTTAGAGTTTAAATCTTTAGTGACTAAGCTTGATTTTCGTGGACCAAATGACATTTTCACCAGCGTCGACGGCGGCGGCCAGTTCATACTGCCGCCGCAAATGAATAAAAACGTATTGTGAAGCTTTTATTAAGCTTCTTTTAAAGCTTACTAAGCTTATTACTTAAGCTTGAAAAGCTATGGAAAATTTCTTATCTGTTCTTCCACGACTTGATGAAGGAACTATCCGCGTGGTCCTCCGCCTATAGAGGCTAGTCCCTCGTGATCTGAGTGTACAGCAAGGGGTTCTTAACTGCCACGAACACGCTGGTATCGACCGTTTGCTACAAGACTGACTGTAGAGCTCGATCGTTCCAGGAGCTCCGCCTTCGCGCGAGATGGTAAGCGATTGGAAGCTCTCGATCTCAGCTTCGCATACCACTGGTGCACAGATCGGTCGCCGTATGCACGCGTAGTGAGCGTCAAAAGGTCCCCAAGAATAAAAGAACTCTACTTTTTACACAAACCAATTAAAAAAGCTTGCACGACATGAACAAGAGACCAATTGGGAGCAATCTTCCCCCATGCCTTGTGTGAGCGCTCCACAAAGCATGTATTTTATATATTATTCATCTTCAAGCTCAAGAAATAGCCCAATTTACAAAATAGCACTGTCGAAGGGTTTGTGAAAGCAAAGTCACGTCTTCAGAAGATCTTGATAAATTTCTAGATAGAAGATCAGCAAAGATGCGAAGATGAAAGAATATTGAAAGATCCTATGTTGGTTGCAGAAAGATTCAAGCCTTCCAATGACTTCATATTTAACACCTCTCCAAGTTGGCTAATAGAATTCTGAGCAATATTGAGTTCCTTCAGCCTCATGCATTCTTCTAGCCCATCAATCTGACTGATAGAATTATTGGACAACCAGAGAACCTTAAGATTCGTAAGGTGGGATATATTCCTGATATGTTGTATTCTATTGGTGTGCAAATAAAGCTCCACAAGCCTTGTGCAATTCTCTAGACCTTCAATTCTTGATACTCTTGTGGAGAGACAAGAGAGAGCATCTGCTTAAGACTACCCATAGTCATGCTGGGTGAAGTCCTGGTATTGCCAGCCCAAACTTTGCCTGATTGATGCTATCAAGTGGCCTGTAATGATCAGTGAGCTGTTGAATTGTGCTACTTATGCTTCTATAAACAGGGTACTGTTTCGATTCTGTTAATTCAGCTTCAATCAACAGATTCCTGATTTTGATCATCTCAGTTATCCATTCTTCCTTCAATGAACAGGAAACTTTTAAATTTTGTTAATTTCACTTCGATAAGCAGGGTGCTGATTGATCATCTCTATTATCAATTTTTTCTTCAATAAACAGGGTACTTTTGAATTCTGCTATTTCTGCTTCAATGAATGGGGTACTGCTTGATAATGTCAGCTAGCGATTCTCCGCATTGGAGGCGATCAATTCAAGTAACGAAAACATATAAAATCGTTCTATTTCACTTCGTATGAGGAAAGTTTCCCTGTTCCAATTCCTTGGCTGTCGAATCGTATTAGTTCTCCTTCAATACACAGGGCACTGTGTGAATTCTGTTAACTCTGCTTAATAAACAGGGGACTGCTTGATCATTTGATTCATCGATTTTCTGCATTGGGGGCGACCAATTCGAGCAACCAAAACATCTGAAATCTCTCTGTTTCGCTTCTCATCTTATCTAATCATCATGACTCCCTTCTCCGTTTTCTTCAACGTAATGAAGTTTTATGGTCACAGGCAACATAAGACACGAGATGATGTCGTCTTTCAAGTACAGTGCGATGGCCTCCTTTGCGATTGTTTTACAGTTGACTATCTCAATATCGATAGAGGAGGACGGTGAATTAGTGTGGGGGGGAAGATGACGACCTTCACTCGTTTTCACTTATTGAAATGGCACGACAGAGATACACTCTCCCGTTGTTAAAAGAGAAACCAGCTTGCAGACTTCTTCGTTGGCACACTCTCTTTCTTTTTCACCTCCATCAATTGCTTCCTTCAGCAGAGCAACTTCGTCCGCAAACTTCATCTAACGTCTTTTCTCCACCTTGATTGACATGTTCGGCAGGCCCTCATTGTGTCACCTTCCTCGCTCGTTCATCAGCTTCCTTTTTTCATTGTCGTCAATGTGATCTTCTTACATGTCGTTTTTTGTCATTTTTTACTGATCAGAGTTCGTCTTTGACCTCCTTTGTCTTCCACTTCAGCTTCTTCATCTCATTCTACCCTCCAAAATCATAGAGCTCGTCGATGCCGCAGCGTCCTGTCAATTGCCGCAGCGTCCCGATTGTCGTAGAGCCTTCATCTTCGACTCGAGCTCCTTTGCAACGTACTGCGTCTCTTCGTTCCCCCAACCTCCGTCCTCTGCATGCTTTGGCTAATGCTTTCACTATCGGCGGATGCCCTCTTTCACTCTTCCCATTTCCCTCTGGATTATATGTTGTAGTTAGAGCTAACTTGATTCCTAGCTGAGAGAAAAACTCCCTAGCTTCATCTGCATCCAATTCACCACGATCCGCAGTGATCTTACCCACACAACCATACCTGCAGAAAATTTACTCTAATAAGAACTTACACACTGCACTAGTGGTCTTCATTCTCAAAGATCTGCCCTCAACATGATTGGTAAGATCCTCTCTAGCCAAAACAATGTATCTCATCTGCCATAGACCCATAGGCATAGTAACCAAATCAACTACCCACTTATAATGAATGCATAGCGGATAGGTCGGATGAAGCTCATCTCGATGACGCACTACCGAATACATCTGGCAGTCTGTGCAAGTCTCAACAAAGTGAGAAACATCTCTATACATGCCTTTCCACCAATATTTCTCCTTGATTTTCTCATAAGTAGCCCTCACTCCTCTATGACCAGCCCAAGGACTCTCATGAAACTCCCTCATCACCTGTAACTGTGTTCCTCTATCGCAAACAACCCGCAAAGGTAATCCACCTCTTTTCTTCGGATGCTTCCAAAGAAATCCGTCCTTGAGAAAATAACCATAAGCTTTCCTTCAGATCTTCTTGAACTCTTCATCTGTCCATTCATCTCTTTTGCTTAGTGTACTAAGGTACCTGCCAATCTGCAACCAATCTCCAACATAGAGCTCTTCTATGAAAGCCACAATATCATAGACATGACAAACATGATCAACCATAGTGGCTGAAATTTCTGCATCATCCTCTTCTGCAAGTAGAGTCTCCTCATCATCATATCTGGCTCTAGACAACATATCTGCCATTGGATTATCCTTCCCTGCTATGTGTTTAAATTTCGGATTTAATGACTTGATGTATGCAATCCATCTCAGCATAGCTATATCCGGAGTAGAGCAACTTGTGATCATACCAATCAATGGCAAGCAATCTGTCTCTACTATAACTGAAGCTCCAATAAAATACTCCTTGTCACATTTGAGAGCCGTAACAATCCCCAGTAGCTCCCTCTTGATTTGCGAATATCTCCTCTGTCTCTCGTTTAGGAATTTCGCCCCAAACCGAATAACATACCTATTTCCATCTGCATCATCTTGACCCACAGCCCAACCTATGCCAATTGGACTAGTGTCAACTGTCAATACAATAGGCCTTCCACAATTATAATCTGCTTTCCTGAGAGTAGGAGCATTCTGCAATAACTTCTTCAATTTCCGCATGGCTCTAGTGTGGCTCTCATCCCAATAGAATTTCTGCCCCTTTCGAAGCAATTGATATAAACAATATGCTATGTGTGCAAAATGAGGTATCCAAATCATATAAAACACACAAGCTCCAATGAATCTCCGTACCTCTGAAGTGGTAGAACAATACTTCGCAATCTTGCCTATAGCGTTCACCTTATCAGGTAAAGGTTTCCTGCCATAATATCCACACATATGTCCAACAATGACAACCTCATTCACTCCAAAAACAGATTTTTGCCCTGAAAGTGTCAAGTTCACTTCTTCTAACCTGGCCAAAATCTTCTCACATGCTGAAATATGATCAGCCACAAAGTATCTACATCCCTGATCATTTAGACTCTCATTTTTCTCTTCTTCTGCACACCCCTTAATGGGCACATCATCCAAGAAAGGCATGGTAAGCTGAGGTATATAATCACGAAGGACCTTATGCATGGCATTCATCATATGCACAACAGAATTAGTGGCACCTTGAGGCAAGGTACACATCCTGACAAGCCCAATAGGAGTTCTCATGGTGGTTATGTCCCTGCTTTCCAAAGCCAGCTGAAATTGATCATATCCTGAATACAAATCACCTAAAGAATAGATGGCACGTCCAGCAAATGCTTCTGCAAACTCATCCACAACTGGACCTATACCAACATTCCTGATAGTAACTCTGTTCACTGGCTGCATGTCCTGAATAAATCGGAGAGTACCATTCTTCTTTGGAATTGTAAACCACCTGTTTGAGTATGGTGCAGATGAAGGCTCAAGAATTCCCATCCTGATTTTCTCATTCAATAAATCAATCAGCTTTGGCAGGTGTGCTTTAGGCACTGGAATAGGTCGAAGATTCCATGGAATATGAGGAATAGTAAAAATGACCATAGGAGCAACAATATCTGGATTCACATATCCAATCTCATGAGGAAAAAAAGCAAATCCCCTTCCATGTCGCTCAAGCATCTCCTGAAAGCATTGCTTCTCTATGGGTAGTAAGAAATCACCATTTCCAATTTTCAATTCAACAAGAGTCTCTGCTGAAAATTTATGACCAATATGCTCCAGATTCCTCAAAATTGGCTGTTTGGCAGCCCTCTCTATTTGCTGATCACTGTCAGGTGGAAGCGGTACAGCTACCGGCTTCACCTTCTTATCCACAGTTTTGTATTTCGTGTCAACCCTAGCTTCATTATGCTCTTCTGCATTACTCAAATCTTGCTGTAAATCAGCAATTCTGCACTCCAATGGCTGAATATCCTCAGCCCTCTGCTCTATGGACTGCATAGAAACAGCCCTAAACTTTGGATGCTGAAATATTTCAGCAGTAAACTTTGTTGGCTGAAAGTTTTCAGCCCTCTGTGTCTCTGAAAGCTGATCATAACCAGCTAGAAACTCTGTTTGCTGAATTTCTTCAGCACTCAACACTCTTTGCTGAGTTACCTCAGCCTCTGACTCAATCTGTGACACAAAATTTGCAATTTCATGAAACATGTCCAGGGATTGCACTAATACATTACTGTGACAACTCTACATATCAGTTTTCAGCATATCTTCCATCTCTTCCATCGTATCTGCACAAATCATACTATCATACATCCCATCTATGTGCTCGTCATACTCCAAAATTCCTGCATTTTTCAAATTTTTATCCTTCTTGCATATGTACTGCCTGGCAGCTCTAGGCAACCTAGAAGTCTTCTGATAGCTCATCGAACTGTTTGCTGAAATCCCAACAAAACCGGAGGAGAAAACACTGCTGCCAGGAGGCGAGAACTCCAATCTCCTCTGCTCTGTACCACCATCATCTCGTGAAACGGCGGTACCTAATGAAAACCCGAATCCCTCACAGTGGGCAAAGGTGCATCTCTGAGAGTATCCCTGTTTCTAACATGGTTCACACACATAGTCATAAACTAAACTGCTCTCATGCCATCTTTATTGCGAATCCGTGCATAAGCAGAACCATCATCCATTACCTTTGTTTCCATGCGCATCTTTGTGATGAATGGCTGTCCAAGAATTATAGGATAAGAGCATGAATCCTGCACAAAGAAATGGAAATCCTCCTCTACATCACCAATAGAAACCCTGACACTAGGACAGGCACCATACAAATCACCTGCAGTGTTATTGGTGGCTCTCATACGCCACCCATGCTCTACATCCATAGGCCATCTATTACTCTCATAAACTCCATGAACTATGAGATTAATCTCAGAACCATGATCCACCAATGCAACATAAGGCACCTGTTTCTCTCCAATCTTTACCATCGTCTCTGTAGTTGCCCTAGCCCAATGGCTCCGCGAAAAGTGACTACGCGGTATCAAGACAGGCTCATCAATTTCAGCATAATGCATAGGCCGAACCCTCTTCTCTACCTGCGGAAAAACAGAAGCATTATCAACCATAACCTCATCCTCATCCTCATCCAACTCCCCAATCAAAACTCCCTGTGTATCAGTGGTAGACAATGCATGTCTTTTCCTCTTCAGGACCTCCTAAAACTGATCCTGAAACTCTCTTTTCGAGATGCCCAGAACCTCAGAAATAGTGAAAGTCACCTCACTGCCAAGTATCTTGTCGTTAAATATTTTCTTCATGTCTATAGATGTCTCAATATCAGACATCAATCTAAACCCTGGCTGCTTTCTCTCTCTAGGCTCTTGCCTCTTTTCTCTCTTTTGAGCATCTTCCATCTGTCGATCTGGCCCTGGTCTTGAAGACGGTCCTACAGTAGGTGGAGTAACAAACTCACCCCCTCTAGTCTTTTTAGCTGCACTTGGATTTTCTTCATCCCTCTTATGCTTCTCCTCAACAAGTACATCTGCTCCATGAGACTTAGCCAAATAAGCATAAATAGAGTACCTGTCAACAGGCGAATCCCAACCTGTCTCTGATCTAATGCTAGAGCCTTCACTAGTCAAAACAGTTTGCTGAATTTTCCCCTTATTTGCAGTCTCCATAGCATAAGTCCATAGTGCTAACTGAGTCTCTGATCCCTTTTCAATATGGACTCCATATGCAGAAGCATCACCTCTAGCTGTCACATAAGAAGTACGTGCAGCCATGTCATCCACTAACTTCTTCATTCCACCTTTACCAAAGTTGGTAGCAAGTGGAGCTCCTATCTCAGTCAACCAAATCTTACCATCTTGCCCCCAATATACCAAATTCTTCCTCCTTGCATCTAAAAAAATTCACAATCCCTGCAATGCTGATGGTCCGTACTATCGCACCAAATACATCTTCGATCTCTCCTAGGTACACTAGGAGCACTCCTAGGTGTAGTAGGAGCACTAGAAGAAGTAGTAGGCGCAGTCGAAGCAAACTGCTCTTTCAACTTTTCCACCAACTCCGCTTTAACTGACTCCAGTGTCAAATCTGTTATGCCTTTGATTATGTCGTCAAGAGAGGTAGGCAGCGATGGAGCAGATGGTTTTGGAGCAGAAGGTGTAGGCATCGGTCGTGGAACAGGTGGAGTGGAAACAGTAGGCACTAGCGTAGGCCAAGAAACTGGCTGAGGAGGAGAAGAAATAACAGGGATAGAAGTAGGCATAGGAGCAGATGATGATGACGGTGTCATGGAACCATTTTGTAAGCGGGTCTTCCATATCCTTCTCTTGGTCAAAGTCGAGACTGCATCCTGCCAATCCGTTTTAAGACCCATAGGCTTCGTGCGATCCTCAAGAAGCTCTCTCAATTCTTCTTGAAGAGCAGGATCTGCAGCTTGCAAGAAAAGCTCAACTTTTTCAACATCCAATGCTCTTTGTTCAATGGCATCAAGCTGACTATACCTCTCCTCAAATTCTCGAATCAACTCTGAAGCAGCTAGACCTTTGTTTGGCATGTAGACCCACTCTCGGAATGACCGCCGAGTAGCCATACCAAAGTCCTCAAGGAAGTATTCTTCTTTCAAGGCCTTCTTAAAATCTTGCCAATGTGTATTTTGAATAAAAAGATAAGTTACTTTTGCCCTCAAAGCATGTGTGACAAGACGAAGGAAGTACTTACTCATAAGTCTAGCTCGAACTCCAAAAAACCCCATCTTGATCTCATATTTCTTCAAATATGCTAAAACATTACGGCTGTCAAATAGGTTCTTCTCATTCTCAACTGCTTCAATAGCCTTAGTCGCGCTGTTTGCATTCTCCTGCTCCGAATAGAGTTGCCTTTGCTGAGACAACTGTTGTTGATGTAATTGTTGCTGCTGCTGCATATACAATTGTGTCTGCTGATTTTGGAGCTGCATATACATAGACATATTCTGCAAAATCTGCTTTAGATCCTCTGTTGAAGTACTTGACGCAATAGTCATTGATGGAGCTGAAGTAGAAGACGCAGCTAGAATTGTAGAAGAGGCTGAAATAGAGGCTGAAGTACCATCCTGAAATTTCTGCGACGCTTTCACTCGGGTTCACCAAAGATGTCGAAGGGTTTCGAAAGCAATGTCGCGACTTCAGAAGTCCTTGATAAATTTCAAGATAGAAGTTCAAACATGCGAATAAGCAAAAACGAGAAAATGATGCCAAGTAACAATTGTATTACTGCCAAGATGTTTACAAAATACAAGATGAATTCCAATCTGATCAGTCCACTGGTTCTAGACCACCTGATTTAATTTTGTAACATTTGTAGATCCTTCAGCTATAATGATCATATGGATCTTTGAAGCTCCTTCTTACATAATAGGCTTCTTGTGCAGGGAAGCACATTTTACCAGGCCCGGTTTGTCATGTTTTACATATTGAAAGTGTTGTTTGAGAAAACCTGAGTATGCTCCAGCATTGCATTCCTCTCCCATAGTTTGTCCACTTGAGCAAAAGCAGTTGCAAAAAGTTCTAAGCTTCAGTGTATAGCATTGGCCGCAGAAGAATCTACATACTATGGGCTTTCTATTAACCTACGGCACTGCTCTCTTAGCATATTCTGCTCCTGCAAAGGCCTTTCTCTTGCTAATCTTTCACAATCAGGCAATGTGGTGCTCCTGCTCTCAGGCCCTACTGCTCCACTATTTTGAAAGGGAGAAACAACACCTATAACTTGTATGAAATGTTGCTCTTGTGACACCTTTTTCCTATATAGGCGAAAGACTTTGTTTGGGTTGAGGGTTCATCAATAAATCTACCTGTTTGAAATCCTCTGTCAGACTCTCTGTCTCTCTCTCTCCGTGTCTGTCTATCTGTGCTGTCAATACAAACAGCACCAGGAATTCTTTACATGGGTCAAATATGTGGTTGCATACAAGTTGACCAGGCCACTCTTGTATATGGATCTTCCTCAGGTTATCGCAGCCTAGTCTTAGAGCTGAGTATTAGAACGATGACTGTTTAGGAGCTTTTTTAAAGAAGGATCGATGAAGGACAACATCACATGATATCGCCTTATGATTGATTGTCTTATTTTTACATTTCTTCAGTGTGTCCATGCATGATCAAACTCCACCCGATCAATCCTCCTCCCTGCAATTCCTCTTTCACAAGCGCAGAGGTTTACCTATTATTCTCTGTGTAGCACAAATGCAGCAAGCCTCTACCTCCAGAACAGATTCCTCCCACTCTGTCCCTCGTTGGTCTAGATGCCGTTGCTTTTTTTTTTCCACTCAATCCTCTGTTCCTTCTGCCATAGGCCCTAGTAAAGCGGCCCTTTTTTTACCAGAAAAGCGGCCTACTTCGCAGCATACTCTATACAAAGAGTATTAACCAGGAACAGTTTTTGCAGCCTACTTTGCAGCATACTCTATACAAAGAGTATTAACCACGAACAATTTTTGCTGCAATGCAACGTAAGCGTTAACTTTTAAGCACTATAGGCTTCACACCTCCAAATAGGGTGCTCAAAATACTCTGCATGTAGTGTATTGCAAAACATCTAGAAAAGGTTTGTAGATCTAATCCCTGCAAAAACTCATGAAATCAATCACGCAGCAGCTTCAACTCTTTTGGCAGGCCGCTATAGGTCCTGTTGGCGAAGGTCCCCTAAAACCAGTTGTAACTCTGTCATGCACACACAAATGGAAAGGAGTAGGCTTAATGTTGTTCCCACGAGAAGAGCAGTAATGCCTACAAACATCTGTGAACATGTGATTCTCACTTTCAAATGCTGCCAATCCTTGTTGCACCACACCTCGCATCTGGGAGAGAGCCTGTTGAGTAAACTGTAGCTGGCCAAGATCTTGAGCCTAGAAGTTTAGATACTGAGCTTGAGCCTGTTGGAGTTTCAGAGCTGCAACTTGCCAAGCCAAAATCCTAGTAAGTCCACCATAGCAACATAGTACTTCACAGTAGGAATAGTGCCATACACCCCAGTCATGGACTCAAATAGCTGAATTCCCTTGTCAACAAGGCCAGCACGACTACAAGTAGAAAAAACTGAGAGAAATGCCAATCCATCTGGAGCAATACTTGTGAGAGTATTAGAAACAAATTCATGTGAAGCAAATTCCTTTGTTTCAGCATCATCATGTAGTGCCCGTGCTATCTGGAACAGCCATATGGAGCCTGTAATCGAAACCTATGACACCATCTGCAACTCGGATGGAAAAAACTGACATTCCACTCACATCTTCTCCAACTATTATAGCATTAGGATAAAGGGCATGAATCATGTCATTGGCAAGCATCCAATAATTGACTGCATCCATATCAGTTGCTAGCCCAAAATACTGTCATATCCCCATGTCAACATAGCCAAGGATAAGGGAACTCCAAAAATACTCATTGCATTGTGGCATGCAGTCAAACGTGTGCTGAACATCAAGCAAGCTCCCACATTTGGCATGCATATCCACCAATGTACTTCGATTTGCATCTCTTGGAAATAGTTTAGTACTTCCTCACAAAGCCCATAATCGGCATATCTTGAAATAAGTGTAGCCCATGAGATTGCATCTCGAGTTACCAATCTACCAAAAACTCCGTGTTCTTCTACAAGCATGTCACATTTAGCATACATGTCAACCAGAGCATTGTTGATTAATTCCTCTTGCTCCAAACCGTCTTCACTATATTTCCCGCATAGAATGAAAGAGCAAACATAACGACTAAGTATGTACAAAGTATCAAATCACACACACAACTTTCGGGTGGTTTTCACACCTCGAATGCGCAGCAATATGACATCACGCTTTAGCTTTTGTGTTTGCTTTTGTGCCACTAAAGAATTAAAGCTATTGGGCGCCCAAGAAGTCAGGCGGTACCCAAATACAATGTCCAATACAAATATTTAAATCGTGCATCCATGCGCATACAAAAATAATAAATAAATATCAAGCGCTTTAATAAATAAGTGCGACAAAATATAGGCGCCATGCCTAAGATACGCGCCCATAAAAAATTGATGATAATTTGAATACACGCTATCTTCCAATGCTTCCCACTGCCACCGCTGCTTGCTCTACACATCAACTAAAGCATTCACAATTGTTAGAAAAATAATACAATTAAACCGACAAAAGTGAATACCTAGCAATATTCAGCTACAAAAATAAATTGGTTAGAAGTCAATCCTAACCTTAATTTATTACGAGTGTGCACTTTAAACTCATAAACATTTATTAATTTAAATATGTATTTTACGGAATCATCCGCTATGGAATCACCCACTTACACATTAAATTAACAAAATGCCCGAAAAGGATAGGCGTCCCCATCAACTTTTCGCACAAAGAATCCACTTTGTGTATGAGCCCCGATAATAAAATTTTATGGAATCAACCGCAAAACCTCATGGAATCTGCCGTGGAATATGCCTCCTGGCATCAGTGTATGTATTACGTGCACATGATATGCTTTGTAGGAATGGTGGAGAAAATAATTAAAGATGAATTAGATGCAAAAGATGTAATGATAGCCCATTGCTATCACAATAGGATGGAACCAAGATAAATATTGCAATTAAGAGAGCCCTAAGATAGTACTAGGATGGTCAAGATGTGTATTTTGACATTTCTATTTCAATTTTTGTGATTAAAGACCACAAGGCTCACTCTACGATAGAGTTAGCAACTAGCTTACTAGCATGTGTGCATTGTACATCTAGGGTCTCTATTTGATTTTTTTTTCAAAACCCTAGCTTTATTCATAAAATTCTAAATTTTACCATTGGATATTATATATCATGAAGATATTTTGCAAAGCTTCATCATCACTAAAAAAACTAAAATCCCTATGAACCCTTAAGAGCTAGTTGTGATCAATGCTCTAATAAAAATAATGTTTTGTATTTATTACATAAGGATTTACTAAATTCTTTTCTTAAAAAATAAATTTATAGTAAGGGATTTATAAATTATGGTAAGAAGTCATAGAAGGGTAAAAAAAATCACAAAAAAGGTTACATAGGGATATATAAAACATGCCATGAACGCACGTCATATATAGGATTTATATATAGTGACCCCCCCAAGCTATCATGGCCCACTTCAGCTCTCCTACACCTTAGGGATTGGCCCCAAGATGTGTCGTTCAAACATATAACACATTTGATCCATAGTTCTCTCTTATAATCAATCGTTCAAGGAGATAAAGTATAATCCTCACTGAATAAGTTTCCCAAAGGAAACGAATGTACTAACCCTACAACTTGGGACTTCTCACACTCTCAACATAGGTCAACGTTCATAAAAGCAGGTGATATGCATCCAGGATATATATTTCCAATACCATGTAATAAATAAAATGCAAGAGTGGATGATCTGTCATACTCAACCATTTTATTTGTTCAAAACAACATTGTGACGGTTCACAAACAGTTTTCTTCGTACTACTAGTGTACTTGCGGTGTTACATAGGAATAGCACCGATCATAGTTGTGCTACTAGACCCTTTAACTTTTACCACAAATACATTCTATATGTAAAGTGCATCATAAAAATCAACTTTCAGTTTATGTTCAGTACTCATAAATCCCCCTCTCCCTACCGTTTAATGTTATGCTTCTGGTGGTAGTTGTAAAGAGTATTTCATATCATTTTCTTGTTCGAAAAGCAATAGATCATGTACTATAATATAGAGATGGGGCTAATCTAAGGCTAAAACTCATGCCTTAAACCTACCATATATCCACAAACACATTGGTAATTTTTTGGCACATAAAATCTTTTTTTTCTTATTTTTCTCCAATTTTTTATTTTTCTTGATTTATTTACTACTAAATTGCTAATATTTTTTATTTTCTGATTCAATCTAGTTAGGATTACTGAGATTTACAATTATCTTTTATTTCATTCCATAAGAACATGATTTTCCTACCCGAAACAACAAAGCCTCTATTTTTTGCTTAAATATTGTATTTTAGGCTTTTAATATTAATAAAAACCACACTAAATTATGAGTTCTACATATTATCACTCGCAACCTCAAATACATGGCAAAGAAGGTTCATACAAAATTTTATTCCATGTGCACTTCATTTGGACCATAAACTATCAAAAGCAATCAAATTTTCTTTATAAAATGGACATACCGCTAAATTGAGTGATTTGGGTCATAGAAATTGAATGCATGGGCAACCATCAAACCTGCCATCAATCTCTACATAGCGTGGAACATCAATTCTGAGCATCTTGAAACAATCTGGTGCATGTCGGACAAGCATCCTTCATCCCGTTATTCTCTTTCTTTCACCCGCATGAATGGTCTCTTAGAGGGGAGAGAGAGAGAGAGAGAGAGGAGAGAGAGAGAAAAAGATTGGATTCTGATCTCCACAACCGAGTAGCCATTGCTCAAGTGGAGAGCGGTGATGGAGAGTGAAAAAATGGAGAAGAAGGGTGGTATGATCAGTTTCTAGGCTTGCTTTATAGCCCCAACCTCCCTCTCACCAAATTTGCCAAGAATAGCATCACGATTAGCTTGTGCGCGTTCAAAATGGCCCCCTTCCCCAATCATGTGAAAATTTAGGCCTTATTGGCCTCAAGAGTCATGCCCTTCCACATCTTGACCAAATTTTAACCTTCCAAATGTCTAGCCTCCTGCTTCTCCCATATAACCGACACCAGATTTGTGATCTGAAAAAGCATCTGCCATCTTGAAGTCTTAAATTGTCGGAAACTTGTCCTGCTTTGATCTGTTGGAAAATTTATGAAAAATCCACAACCAGTGTGAAGGTTGACTTTTGAATTCCCATCTTCCAAGGCCACTTAAAATTGTCGGATCTGCTTCCATCAGTCTTTAAATTCTGCTTTAAATTTGCATTAGTCAACACATATCAAGCATTTCATGGGTGTTTAAATCCCACTCTCAATGAGTGCATCTTAGTAGCTTCCTCTCTTAATGCTTCTCAATTTATTGATGCTTTGTCTACATATTCTTAGTATTGACTACTTGATTTGGGGCACTTCTTTTCATGTTATCCAACATAGGGATTAGTTTTAGTCCTATTGCAGCATGACATGTTCTATGAGATTGGTGACTTGGAATTGGATATTATTGGCATTGAGGATGTATGGCTACATTTTTCTTTAGGCAACTCTTTTACTCTATATAATGTACGTCATTGTACCATCTTTGACAAAAGCCTTCTATTTGCTGGGACAATTGCATGATGCAGGCTATTATGTATCTTTTAGTAATTCTACATGGAATATTATCTATGGGAATCTTGTCTTCGCTCAAGGTACCAAGGTTGGTAGCCTCAATCCTTTCTTTGTACTTGAATCTCTTGACCATCTTTTGGTTGTGGTTGGTTGACATACCACATGTATCTTTATGGCATCATGACCTTGGGGACATGTCCTTAAAGAGAATCAAAATGACTACCCATTGGTATTATGTTCTACCTCTTGATTACAAATGTTTTGATTCTTGTGACCATTATCTTTTTAAGAAGTCTAGTATTATGTGCATGGGTGAGCCTCTCGCTCTTGTGCATTTTGATGTATGTGGTCCCATGCCCTATCAATCATTGGGTGGCATGAAGTGCTTTGATACATCCACATTAATGATTATTCACGCAAGGTTTGGGAATATCCTACCAAGCAAAAATCGGATGTCTTATCTACCTTTCAACATTGGCTTACTCTTGTTGAGAATCATCAAGTATGGGTATCACTTGAAATGCTTAAGGTTTGATCATAGGAGTGAGTATGTCTCCAAAGTATTTGAGCAGTTTTGTGATGAGATGGATATTAAGTGTCAGTTGATCTCCCAATACACCCTGCTCTAGAGCACATGAATAGGATCGTAGTATGCTCATTCAGCAAGCTTACTGTAGCATTTTTTGGTTGAGGTAGTTACTATTACTATACATTTGATAAACAAATTTGCATGCATTACTATTGGTTGTAAGATTATAGAGGAATATAGCCTAGAAAACCTCCCTCATTTGTGCATCTGAGTCTTTAGATGTGAAGCTTTTTGCCGTATATCCAAGTTTAAAATTAATAAGTTGGGTCCTAAGTCAATGGGATGTATCTTTCTTGGTTATATGGATTGCGTATAGTATCCATAGACTCAGAAGTTCATCTATAGCCATGGTATTTTTTTTTCATGAGGAGAAGATGCAGAAGCAACTTAAGCAGGTAGTTGAAATATGTAGGGTGATCTTTTAGGAGGAGCCTCTTGTTGTTGTATAGCCACCTAGATAACCTGCAGTTGGTATTCCAATGGCCCATAATCATGATATTGGATAGGATGCACATGTCCCACAATATATTTTAAGACGGTCTACTAAAAGTGATGTTGCTCTCTTGGTCCCACGGGTTCGTGTATGGAAACCCGCATAATCAACATGGTTCATGGGCACATAGCACCACATCCCGTCTTGAGCATAGTAGAGCAGAAGCCAACTCGCAAGACATGTCAAGTCGACACGCCATGGGATCCCTGTTGCATCACATCTAGACTTGCACATGATGTGCCCTTGTAGCTTCCACCTCGAGTCCGAGACACCTTGGTTTCTACGTAGTCGAGTAAAGTCCTTCATCATCCCACATCTTCTTCCCTTCTTTCCACACCCCTGGCCGAATTAGTTTGTGCCCTACTTGATATGTTATGGTAACAAATTTTGGTGAGCCTCTTACTTATGAGGAGGCCATGCATAGAGGTGATAGTCACTCTTGGGAGAGGGCCATGCAGTCTAAGTTTGATTCACTGCAGAGAAACCATATATGATATTTAGTTCCTTTGCCCAGTGGAAAACATGCATTGCCATGCAAGTGGCTGTACAAGTTAAAGAGTACGCTTGGATGCCCTAAGCTAGTATATAAGGCCAGACTGGTTGCTAAGGGTTTTAAATAAAATCATGGTATTGACTTTGATAAATTATTTTCTTCTATAGTCAAGATGACTACCCTATGCTTGGTTTTGGCTTTCGTTGCATAGTTGGATTTGGACCTTTATTAGATGGATGTGAAAATGACTTTTCTACATGAAAACTTGCATGAGGATATCTAAATGTAATAGTAGCCCAAGGGCTTTATGGAATTGGGTAGGGAACACCTAGTGTGCAAGTTGAGAAAGAGCCTTTATGGCCTTAAGTAAGGACCTAGCAACTAGTACCATAAGTTTGATACTTTTATGCATTCACATGGATATACTCATAGTGATGTGGATTTTGTTTATACATGAAGAAGACCCGTGACGGGGCAGTGCCATTATCTTAGTACTTTATGTCAATGATATGTTGATTTTTGGGAGAGCTCCTGATGAGCTACATACTCTAAAGACTCAACTCAAGTAAAGTCTTGAGATGAAGGATATGGGATATGCCTCAAATATTCTTGGTATGTGCATCATGAAAATCACTCCAAGGGGCTCCTTTACCTATCACAGCAAGTGTATATATAGAAGGTGCTTGAACAATTTCATATGTAGGATGTTAAGACTATTAGCTATTTTTTACCTTCCCATGTGAATGATAGTTAGGTGGCTGACTATCCCTAATTAGATAAGAAAAAGGATAAGATGGCCAAGATCCTTTACCTATCTACAAAAACACTATATTAGAGATTTTGAAAATTCTCATGTAGTTTGGGAATTCCCAATATAGTTAATATTTGGCCACATGGTCAAATCTTGTCCCCTTACTTGAAAGTGGAAAGGGTATCATGAGGTACCTCAAAGATATTTCAGATATATGAATTTTTTATGGTGGCTAGAATACTACAGTTGTGGGTTACATTGTGACTCTAACTATGTAGCACATACAGATATAGGGAGTCTATCTCTAGGTATGTCGACTTTTTCTAGAGATACTATTTCTTGGATATCCAAGGTGCTAAAATACATAGCATTATCTACTACTGAGATAGATTATATCATAGCCAGTGAGGCTTGCAAGGAGGCCCTATGGTTAGGCCACGTTATCGTGTCACTGCGCGCACACAGTGTGAAAAACTTTAGAGTGCGGCTTTCTTATTGATCTAGAGAGTGAATGCCATATTATTCATTAATGTCAGTGTCCATAGTGTGGATGGTCCAAAAATACTAGATTTTTGGACAAGTTTAGCCAATTTTTGATATTTTAGATATTATCTCTTGTAAAAATCCAAAAACTATAGATAAATTCTAGAATAGGATGACATGTAAAAGATAGCATGTAGCTTTCAGCCATTTTGGTAGGATTTTATGTAAAAAGAAGGATTGTGAAATTGCGTGACACACAATCACAATTTTCAACTAGTGAACATCACTTTTAAGTGGGAGATGAATGAGTGATCTGGCAGAATTCTGGACATGTGTCCTAGTATTTTATCCCCCTTTCAAAGCCAATGGAAGCATCAAATTGGCGGTCTGAGCAGCATAGAGGAAGGTATTGTTTTATGCATGTTTTTGTCTACAAGAGATTTATCTTCTCATAACACAAAAATAAATTGATAGGCTTCACCTTTGTGAGTATTCTTCCACATCTTCTATTCCTTTAAACTCCTTCTCGTTCGTCTACTCCTCTCCCTGAATCTCTCTTCACCCTACTATCTCTTACCCTCGTGGTAGACTTTCGACCCCAAACACTCTAACAACATTGTCAAAGGGTTTTCTGTTCATGGCATAAAACATGGAGTTCTTATGTTTGCAGAAGAACTTCATTAGGATTCACATGAGAAACTTTCATACATAATCCAGTCATTATTCATCTACATTTGTCTTAGATGCCATTTAATCTCATAAGATCCTTTATAACTTGAAATGCAATTTTCAGTTTGTATCATGTAAATTGACAAAAATTAAGTCTATGCAGTCCTTTAACTTGATCAATAGGTGGAAATTGACAGTTTACAGGTTATGTCACATTGGTTCATGAGGTGTAAATCAAGAAGAGTGCCCAAAGTCCATTTGGTTTGTATGGGACATGAAGTAATGGCTGTAAGAGACTTGTGTGACTTGCAAGTGACCTATATGGTCCACTTTTTGTGTGAAGCAGGAGAGGAGTGCAGCCTGCATTTTTCGGTGCAATTTTCGGGCCTGTACACCTGTGGCAGATGGAGGGAGAGCTGAAGACTATGGTGCATGCTCCAAAGCATGCAAACACATAGCAAATTGAAGATAGAGAAGAGATACAAACAAAGAAGGTGAGAGTTCTTTTTGCCCATCCATTTGGTATCACGAAAATGAGTGGTATGACAGTCCATAAAAGGGAAAAACAGAGATAAAGTATCCAGCCTACTCTTATGAATGTCTTTTTCCATTCTCTTACCGTATTCATGGACCATTGAAGCCCTTCTTGTGGCCAAGTACTTGAATGAATTTGGGGCAAGTAAAGGGGAGATCTTGGAGGCGTATGGGACTGATTTGGAGTGCTAAAACCTATCATAAACAGGGCAGCCCACTATTCTTGTCTTCTCAAGTGATCTATGTGGTTGCAAGTGTTGGTATTGACCTCTAAACATCAAGGCTTCATTTGTGAGAGTAGATTTTTGAGCTTCAGATGTGCCTAAAATTTTTCAAAAAATCCAGAACTTAGGGTAAAAATATTCAACATCGAAGGCGGCGGCTCTAGCTAGGACGATTTTAAGCACCAAGTGAAATACGACTCTTAAAAGGCGCCCGAGCGATACTTGATGATTTTTGATAATTTTTCAGACTATCGTGCAGGTTGTCAGGAGTTGCCAGCTAATGCAGGATGTCAAGCCGGACGCCCCGGATTTTTCAGAGCTCGATTTGGAGCCCGAACGGGGAAATGGCCACAAAATGGTCAAGATATGAAAAGGTGGACACTTGGGAGGCCAAAATTGGACATGCCTTTTGAGTTTGGACCCCCCCTCTAAAATTTTTATGCACCTTATGAAGCAAAAAACGTGGAGAGAGAATGGAGGAAGAAGGCGCCATAATCTTCATGCCTAAATTTGCGCCCTCTCTCATGATGGGGGAGATGGCAGGTTACAAACAACCCATCCAACTGATCATGGCCCCGATCTTCTCCTTTCTTGCCGGTCTTATCGCCTGTCTTCGCCCGTGAAATGGCTGTGGGAATGAGAAGAACCAGATCTAGTCTTTCTCTCTCCTCCCTCTCTCTCCCCTAAGGGGCTGTTTTTGTGTGGAAGAAGACAATGAAGAATGGCGGAGGAAAGCTTGTCCGGATGAGACCGGATTGCTTCCAAATGGATGGAGACATGAAGAGTGCTGTTCTTGAAGATGCTGAGCATTAAATGCATGCTAGAAATCAATCCCGTAATCAAGACCAAGAAACCGAGACCTGAAAATAAGCGGTAATGCTATTTTTACAAAGAAAAATGATCTTTTTATGCTATTTGCTTTATGAAACTTTGTTCATATGGGATGAAAGTTCATTATGACATTGTTTGCCATGAGTTTCAACTATTTGCAACCTGAAAATCAAAAAATATAAGGCTACATGGCCAGAATTAGTGTCAAAATACATGAAAAACACGCGTTTTAAGGGTAAATTTAGGTTTTTTGTTATATAAATGAGAAATATGATATGTCACACAAACTAAATCTGAGTTTTTACTGTCAATGAACCTAAGGGCCACAGCCCACAATCAATTCTCATTTTCAATCATTATTTATTAAAGAAAAATAGGAAAAAATGCCCAAAAATGGAAAAAATTTGGTTTAAAATTAGGAAAAAATAAAAAACGGACTGAGAAAAATTAGGAAAAATTATATCTATGTTTGTGCAATGTATAACGATGGCAAAGCACGAGGTTGGCCTCGATTTGTCCCCGTTTCTATGTTTTGTGTATATTTATTGTTCTTTTAAAAGGGAAAAATGCATAGAAACCCTATTTAATCGATCAATGATGCAAAATGCTAAGAGTTGGATGAAGAGGGGCTGAAATACTGAAAGATAAAGAAAAGATTTGATTTATGCATTATACTTGGCATATAGGAAACGGTTTAAATAAAAAGAGGATGGTAGCATGAGTATATGGCTCGGTGCCTCCTTTCAACGCAGCACACGCTAGTAGAATTCATGGAAAGAATGCTTTATGCACTATGCACGATGCTAGTCTTTCTTTTGTCTGAGCACATATCCATACATGATTTGCATTAAGCATAATAATTAAAAGGTATCAGAAAAACCTCCTAGATGCATGGCACCTGTCTTCCTTAGGTTGTGACCAACGATGAGCGTGAGAGGATGTCCTAAGTTGTAGGTTAGTCGTTGGGTCCTAAGGGGAAAGTGTAGTGAGGAATGGTACATCCTGGAACGTAAAATATTGGTACCTTGAGAGGAGTTTGTGCTCGTTTGCGTTATATGTTTAGCAGCGCATCAAAGGGTCAATCCCTGCGATGTAGGAGAGCTGCAGTGGGGCTCCGACTATTAGTTGGTGGAGTGCCTCCCTATGTGTGTGTGACGAGGTATTATGCCTATGTACTTTGGGATCTCTCTCTAAGGAGTTTAAGGGAAACGTTGGACTATAAATTATAAACGCATGAATTAAGCTTTAGGGCAGTTTGTCCTTCAGCATTAGATTGACGCTCCTGGTCCACGAGACCATGAGGATGTTTGTGTGTCATGAGCATGAGGTCCGGCTAGTGCCATAGCCAGTGCCGGCCCATTTAAGGTCCCATCAATTTGGAAGTGAATAGAGAGGCATATTCTTGAGTTTATGTATGTTTTGGGGGCTTGTTTATGGGCTGGAAATTACTGTTATAAAACAGGGCTGAAGTGAATTAAATGCTTTGAGCTTTTGGTTTTATGTCTTGGAAGTAGTCGAATCTACCACTCAAATACTTGTTTCTTGGAGTTTTTGTTCATTGGCATTCATGAAATTGTATCCATTTGGGCTTGCATTTGAAATATGTATTTGGATTAAATCTGAGATAAAATCTCTACATGTAATGGTCTATTAACCTCACAAGCATTTGATGTAATTGAGTCAAAGTCTTTAATGCCATTCATGTATGCTAAGTATATAATAAAGCTTGAGGTCTTCTTATCCAACTGAATCATCTCTAAAACCCAAGACTTATCAAACCCCAATCTTTTCTCTCTCTCCTTACCTTGAATCTCTCACTCCTCTTCTGCTCTAAACCCCGGTGGTAGACCTTCGACTCCCTCACACGATGACAGTGGTGAACCCGACGATTTTTTACTAATTTTAAATGAATTTTCTGTATTGTTGTAGGTAATTTTGAAGAAATTGGCAAATATGGATTTTTAAGGAATTTTAAGGGGTGAAATTTCGAGCTGACAAATTTCCAAAAATTTGCAGAAAGTGAAGGAAATTTTTAGAATTTTTTTTGAAATTTTTATGAGTGGAAATTAATTTATAAATTAATTAAATCAGAAAAATCAGCTTAGTTTGGTAAGTAACGTCAAATTAAGTCAGCTTAGGCATGGAAGTCAGGGTAAGTCATATAAGTCAACCTAGGTTAGGTCAGGTTAGTCAAATGGAACTAGGCTAGTCTGGGTTGAGTCAGATAAGTAAGTTAAGGCAAGTCAGTGGAGACTAACCTAAGGGGGGTTAGTGTAACTAGACTAGGTTAGGTTAACTAGAGGTGGGGTTCAACTAACTACAGTTGGGTGAAACTAACTAGGGGGTTAGTAAACTAATTAGAGTGAGGTTAGTTTGACCTAGGTTGGGTTAGACTAACCTAGGGTGGGGTTAGTTTGACCTAGGTTAGGTTAGACTAACCTAGGGTGGGGTTAGTTAATTAAGGGGGGTTAATTAACCTAACTATGGTTAAACTAACTAGGGGGGTTAGTTAACTAACCTCTAGGAAGGGAGGAGGAGGAGGAGGAGGAAGAGGGTGGCGGCACAGTTGGCGGGAGAGGCGGGGGCGAGGAGGTCCGAGCGGCGGCAAGCGGCATCCCGGCAGCGAGTGCTGGCGACAGAGCGGGTGCCCTAGCGGCGCTGGCCACGGAGCGAGTGCTGGCGACAACGGCCCTAGCAGCAGCGAGCTTGGCAGCAGCGGGCACTGGAAGGGGAGGGAGGGCGTAGAGGGAGAAGGGGAGCGAGCATTAGAGGCCACGGGCGGCTTTTGATTGACCAAGTGGCGGCGGTTCGGGCATCCTGCAGGCGTTGCGAGGAGGTGTAGGCGCAGGTTGGTCGGCAACGGTAGTGCGGGCGACGACGACGTCCACCTGCGGGTGGCGACTCTTGGGATGTCGCAACCTGGTGGTGGTACGGTGGTGGTCCTGTGGTGGGCTCGTGTGGCCGGCAGAGAGGAACGGAGGAGGGGAGAAGAGGGGAGGAAGGAGGTAGGGAGGCGAAAAGAGAAGAAGAGGAGAAGAAGGGGAGGCAAGGAGGAGATGAGGAGGAGGAGGAGGAGGAGGGAGAGGAGAAGGGGAAGAAGGAGAAGAGGGAGCGGGAGGGAGCAGAGGAGGAGTGTGATGGAGGGAGGAGGGGAGGGAAGGAGGAGGGGAGAGAGATGGTGGTGGGAGGAGGGAGAGAGAGGGGCGTAGGAGGAGGAGGGTGGAGGGAGGAGGAAGGAGGGAGAAGAAGGATGGAGGGAAGAGGAAGGGAGAGAAGGGAGGGAAGCAGAAGGAGGGGAGAGAGAGGGAGGGAGAGAGAAAAAAAACAAGAAGAAGAAGAAGAAGAAAGAGAGAGAGAAAGAATGAGAGAGACGAGGGAAGGGGGGAAGTTGGAACGGACACGGGAGGGGGGGTAAAATTGAATTATTTTTTTAATAATAAAGGTTTTTTTGTTTGAAAAATAATAAAGATTTTTTTTGGTGTTAAAATAATAAAGAAATGAATTAAAAGAATGGCGTGCCCCCCGTCCCGTGCGCGTGCGCGGGGCAGGGTAAAAAAATTTGCAGTGGCGGGATCGGAATGGCATCGGGATGTTGACACGGGGGGTGCGTACGCGATCAGGCATGGCAAGACGTGTAAAACCACAAATGGGGACGGTCACGCGCGAAACGAGTCGCGCGAAACACGTGAAAATAAAGAAAAATTAATTTCACAATCCGATCGTCGAAACAAAATGGCGTAAAAACAAAAAATGTACCAGACGGCAAGGGGAAGATAGGGGAAAAGGTCAACGGGGGTTCCGAGGGAAATAAAGGGCGTGCACATGCAAAAAATCACCAAAAACGACCCCGAAAACACATACGGGGATTACTTTCGGGAAATCCGCTCGCCGGAATGTAGGGCAAAAAGAAGGAAAAATGTGCAGAAGAACGTGCCCAACAACCCTATCACGTCAAAACACCGTGTCAACCGAAATAGGACACATTCACATGGGAAAAACGTAAAAAGGACACACGCAAATACGGTCGGAAATTAATAAAATAGAAGATCGGTTCACCGAAATAGGGGGCAACAAAAATGACAATTATGCGGGGGAAGGGGTTGCACAGGGATGTCATGTTAAAACACAGTTCCAATAGGGTTTGGAGGCGTTCACATGCAAAAAATACCAAAAAAGACACTCAAAAATACTTTTAAAAATTAATAATAAAAAATCCAGAAGTCGAAATAAGGGGGAGAAAAAAGAAAAACTGCAGGGAAAGGCGCGATGGACACGACTGTCAAGTCAAACTGGAATTTTGAGGCAAACAAGGCAGGTTCACCTAGAAAAATGTCAAAAAGACACATGAAAAGGTCCCGAAAAACCACAAAAATTAATATTGGACAAACCGTGCATCGGAATGACACGGAGTAAAAAGAAAAAATGTCAGGGGGAAAGTGGTTGGCAGGGCTATGATGTCAGATCATGGTTTCGAAGCAAGAAAAGTGCATTCACATGGGAAATCATCTAATGTATGCAAAACCTGTCAAAAATTAATAACTCAAAAACCGTGCATCGGAACAGGGGTGGGTAAAAAGGAAAATTGGACAGTTCAAAGGAATGAACATGGCGATAAGTTTAGATTGGAATGTGGGGGAACATAGGGTGCGTTCACATGGAAACACAGCAAAATAAGGGAAAAAGAGAAAGGGAGAAGGAACAGCCCCAAGGGAGGGGGGACAGTGGATGGGTAGGTGGGGAAGGGACCCAGGAGTGTAATAGAAAGTCATGGCATACATGCATGATCAAAGTGAGGCATATGCAGGGTGGTATGCAAGGTAGATGCGTAGGGACGCGTCCCCACACTTAAAACCTTAATGGGTAGGGTTGACCAAGCAACAGGGACCTAATACCACACCACAGACCAACCGCTAACGTCCCCACTCTTAAAACATGAACATCACTGACAACAAAAAGTGTAGGGTTAGAAAAACTTGGCCCATGTTGTCGAGAATCAAAGTTGACTGTCGATGGCACGTCCACTGTCGTTGTCGGCTGCAGGAGGTACCGAGGTATCTTCACAGCACACGTCCTTCGTGGCAGGGACCACGTGGTAACACCCAGGGAGGTAGCTGATGGATGAATCGCATCGAGTCGGTGTCGCTGACGAAGGAGAGTCACTCAGCTTACAACACTCAGATGGGATGAGAGAACAGTCACTCACCCTATTACGGACATCACTCGATAAATAATGATTGAAACCCATATCTCACACCCGGTTTAGGAATTGACAAGGGGATGGTGCAGAGGGAGTATGCCAGGGTGCACAATTGATGGTGCATTAGTGCGTCCAACCCGTCTGGCATAGATGCAAGGAGAAAGGCAAGGGAGCCTTACAGTGCAGTGTACAGAACAGGGTGACATGCCCTGTGTCGATGGCAGAGACCCACCCCATGGGTGCATAGGAAAAAGAGAACATACCTTGCTTTAAAGATCTTAACGTCCCTCAATCCTCACCTCTTGGTAATTGATTGAAGAAACTCCAGTCACACTCAGCCCACCCTTTGTCTCACACTCTGTTGATAGATACAGAGGGCAGCTCTTTCCTGAAACCCATTGATGTAATCCTTACGGTCACTTGTGCAAAGGTTGTATGCCTTGTGCGCATTTGATGGTGCAATTGTGCATCCCGCCCAGTGCCGGCATACGGTGCGAGAAGGAAGGCCAGGGAGCCTGATGGTGCAGTGCATAGAAACAGATCGTGCTTTGTGCATTGAGAGGCCCATCCCGTGCGTGCAACACGGCATTCACACTTCTCACCTCTCGTTTGATTTGAAGGGAAAAAACTGGTCACTCGCCCCACCCTCTATCTCACTCTCCATTGATAGTGACAGAAGGCAACCATACTCACTTCCCCATCCAGTTAGGATGAAAGCTCGCGTCACTCGATTGTTTGTTGATGAAGATCGCGTCGCCAGTTTTGTTGAAGAGGCGTACCCAGGGAGGTAGCCATCAGATCGAACGTAGGGTTAGATAGGAACATGGCATCTACTAGAGGATTGTCAAACGCTCTGCAGAAAGGCACAAGACACAGCGTACCAAGGGAGGCAGCTTCGGAACTGGATCCTGGGGATGTCAATTGATGAATCCACTTTCTGGACTGCTGGGTGTTGCCACCTTTTCCACAGCCAGCTTCTCGCCCAAGGGTGTTAACCACCTTTTCTTGGAACGAGGCCTGCTATGACAGGGAATGGCTTCCGTTTCTCCCATAACAGTTTTGTTTTTCTTTTTTTTTCTCTCTCTTTTCTTATTGTTTTTTTTTCTCTTTTCTTTTTCCTTGTTTTGTTGTTGTTTTTTTTTCTCCTATTCCCGAGGGTGTCTCCACCTTTTCTCGAAGAATAGGTCGGCATGACAGGGACCGAAGTCCTTTTCTCCCATGACCGATATGTATATTTTTTTTCTTTTTTCAAATTAAGCAGGGGAATGGTAGAAATACCATTTGTCAGAACCAACCTCGCCACTATCGCTGGTGGAAAATAGAGGATAAGAGAGCAGGGCTAGAAGGTGGGGCTGAGGGGACAGAGGATTGCGTCCACCTCATCAGGAGTGGTTGAAGAACGGCTATCAGAAGTAGCATCATAAGAGTTACAGTCCCACGCTAACGGGGGAAAGGATCAGGTGACCGTGATTGTCAAGATCCCCAAGGAGGGAAGTACTTCTTCAGGTGATATCCATTGATCAGGAAGGGATCATTAGAGGCATCAACGGTCTGCACTTGGACAGAGCCATTAGGGTTGACAGCAAGTACCTTATATGGGCCCATCCACCACTGTTGAAGCTTGCTAGGAAACTTGCTAAATCGTGAATCATAGGCTAGGGCTAAATCACCTTCTTTGAACTCCTTGTGCTTGATGAAGTTGTCATGGTAAGCCTTACGGCGAGCTTGAGTGGCTTCCATGCACTGTAGAGCCATCCTGCGAGTTTCATCCAAACATTCCAAGTGCAGGAGACGACGTTGCAGTGAATCATCGTCCCCCAAATGGTCTTTGATAGCCACTCGCAAAGAGGGCAATTCCAGCTCAACAAGGAAAACAACTTCTGTACCATACACCAACTGGAAGGGTGTCTGTCCTGTGGCTGCTTTATGGGAGGTTCTGTACGCCTAGAGGGCCTCTGTAAGTCGATCATCCCAATCACGATGATGGGTGGCAATTGTCCTTGTCAGGATCGAGCAGAGGATGGGATTGGTGACTTCGACTTGGCCATTGGCTCTGGGGTAATAAGGAGTGGACTTGCGATGGGTGGCGGATCTTATACAACTCTGTTAATTCTTCCATGACTTTATTAATGAAATGAGTGCCTTTGTCACTTACCAGCTCTAGGGGACTGCCAAAACGGGTGATGATATTCTCATACATGAACATGGCCACACTGTTACCATCGTCCCGCTTTAGAGCTTTGGCTTCACACCACTTAGTAACATAATCCGTACATACCAAGATGTATCTGTTCTGTTTCCTTCTGGTGGGAGGATCGATTGGGCCGACGAAGTCGATGCCCCACTTCTCGAATGACTTCAAAGGAAGGATAGGTTGCAGTGGCATAGCACTGGTCTTGGTGGGTTTCCCTATCCTCGGACAGGCATCACATCATTTGTAGTAATCATAGGCATCCTTATGAATGGTCGGCCACCAGTAACCTGCTAACAGAGCTTTTCTGGCTGTAGCTTCTCCTGTAAAGTGGCCCCCACACGGCTCGTCATGGCAAGCCTTCAAAACAATCCCAATCTCATCTCTTGCAACACATCTTCTGAGCACTTCATCTTTGCCTTTCTTGTATAATGCTTCACCTAACAGGGCGTAGGGGGCTGATTCTAACATAAGCTTCTTCCTTTTCCGACTAGAAATGCCAGGAGAGTACTGTTGGGTTGCCAGTAGATTGGCAATGTCTGCATACCAGGGGGTTACAGTTTCTACCAGGAATAGGGAAGCATCAGGGAGGTCTGGATCATCATGCTCCTCGTCTGCAGTCTGCAAGATACGCGACAGATGATCAGCCAGAACATGGGAATGACCAGGTTTAGTAATCACCTCAAAGTCGAACTCCTAGAATAGAAGGAGCCATCTCATCATTTGTCCTTTCACGTCTGCTTTGTTCATCAGGAAGGACAGGGCCTCATGATCCACATAAAATTTAAAGTGGGTAGACAGTAGGTAGTGGCGAAACTTCTCTAGGGCAAACACCATTGCCAAGCACTCAAGCTCTGTTACTGTATAGTTTTGTTCCCTATCAGTGACTTTTCGTCTTGCATAATAGATGGGTTGATCTAATTTCGAGGGACCCTTTTGACATAGAACAACACCTAGCCCTTCAATTGATGCATATGTGTGCACATGGAACTCCTTCGTCCAATCAGGAGGCTGTAAAATAGGTGCCTGGATTAGGCATTGTTTTAGGGTATTAAAGGCTTCTTCACAGTCATCCGTCCAAAGGAAATCAGCTTCTTTCCTTAGGAGCTTGTGCAGAGGGGCTGCCTTAGTTGCAAAAAGTGCAATAAATCTTCTGTAAGAGCCCACATGGCCAAGAAATCCTTTCAATTGTTTGAGGTTTGTCGGTGCTGTTAAGGCGGCAATCTTTTCAATCTTTGCCAGTCTGTTGCAATTCCTTGTGCAGAGACAATATGGCCCAAAAGAACTCCCGAGGAGATGCCAAATACACATTTTTCGGGGTTGAGAGAAATCCCATACTCTCGGCATCTGTCAAATCATTGCTCTAGGTGTCCCCAGTGCTCACGGATCAAACTATAGATACAGAAATCATCAAGATACACCTCAATGAAATCATGCAGATGGTTCTGGAAGGCCGCCATCATTACTCGTTGGAAGGTGGCAGGAGCATTACAGAGCCCGAATGGCATCACTCTGTTGGCATACGTCCCCCATTCCATGGTGAAGCTTGTTTTAGATTGGTCCTCTTCTGCAATTTGGACTTGGTTATATCCGCTGAATCCATCCAAGAGGGAATACAGCTCATGGCCTGCCCCATTGTGTCCAACAGTTGGTATGTAAAAGGGATAGGGAAGTGATCCTTCTTTGTCTTCGAATTGAGCTTTCAGAAACACATATTCGAAGTTCCCCATTCTTCTTGAGTACTACCACAATGGGCGAAACCCATTCACTGTTAGCCATGGGAGAAATGACCTCCGCTTCAAGAAGTTTCAATAATTTGGCCTTCACTAGAGCAGAGCAATTAGGATTCATCCGTCTTTGTCTTTGCCTTACAGGTTTGGCATCGGGCTCTAGATCAATGTGATGTTGACATACTATAGGATCAATCCCCTTTAGGTCTTTGTAGGACCAAGCGAACACATCTAAGTTCTCCTTTAGTAGGTCTCGAAGGACCATCAGTTCTTCTTCTGGAAGATTGAGACCCACTTTCAGGTGACGTTCAATACTCTCAGTATCCAAGAACGTTACTTGTCTTTCACTTTCCACTTCGCGGATAAATGTTCCACGGATTGCTTCTGGGTAGAGGTTTGACTCCTTTAAGAGAGTCGTATCCTCATCTGATGTCCCACTAGAACCATTGTCCTCCTTCTGAACAGATGACTCATTCGTCTGTTTAATTTGCTGAAAGGGTATCAGAGCCTTATTTGATTTTGTTTGAGTGATGACCTCTTCAGGACTCAAGGCTTCATCTTCAGAGGATGCATCCAGGAATGTCACATAGCACGGACCTGCTAGGGGCTGTGACTTTGAGGGATTGGGCTTCTGTTGGCAGGGGGAATCATCATCATTTTCTCTTTGGACTGAACAGTCAGGGCGACACGAGCCACTAGTGAACTTAATTTTTATGCCTTTAATCCATTGCTTATACAGATTCTACATACTTTGGGGTCCATTGACCAACCCAAACGGAACCATGGTCATTCCATCCAGTACCCTAAGATATTCGGCCTCTAAGGTCTCTGTAGGGACATCATCCAGATCATCCTCTTTCAAAGGAAATTCTTCATCTGCACTTCCATAGCCTACTTCATTTTCTTCCTCATCAGTTTCATTCTCATCTTCTGGAAGCTCTGCCTCGGCCTCTGTAGAGGCTCTGTAGGAGAAGAACAGATCGTCTGCCTCTGCATCTGCTTTTGCTTCTGTCACCAGATTTTACTCTACTTCTGCTTCTGGTTCTGGCTCTGTATCTGTTACTGTCTCTATAACTGTCTCTGTAGCCGCTCTGTCTTTGTTATGTAGACGCTTTGTATCTGCTTTACCTCTGTACTGTCTTTGATCTGTAACTGTACTGTCTTTGTACTGACTCTGCTCTGTCTCTGCGCGACTGTCATGTAACAGGGAGAACAGTACATCCATGCTTCTATTTCACTGTGAGAGGTGATTTCAGAAGTTAATTCTAATTGAGGTAGGAGATATTCACCCATGGTCAAGGATTTTACTTCCCTTGGCAGTTGGCTTACAGTGCCCACTGTTAGGGACTGTGCCTCCGTTTTCTTAGGAAAGATTTGCTTAACAGCCTCTTCATCTCCTGATGTACCATCTGTTACCTCGTTAGAGGAGTCAGTTATGACTTCAATGGATATGGAGCCATTGCCTTTTTGCGATCCATACAGCTTTAACACCGCTTTATTGGGTCCTCTGCCTAGGGTTAGGGTTCCTTTGAACCAGTCCGTCCTGGCTCTTGCTTCAAAAAGCCAAGGTCTTCCCAACAGCAAAGGATATGAGGTCCCATAAGAATTTGGTTTGACCACCAAATATGTCAGCCAATAGTCCCTTCCTGCAAGGGTTGTTTTTACATATGGGAGGATGCCCAACAGTTTGACTCTACTTTGGTCTGCCAATTTGATAAGCCACTATATAGGTTGAATTTCTTGCAATCCTAAGTCCTTCATGGTGACATCTGTCATTATGTTTACCGATGAGCCTCCATCAATCAATGCATCTGAAATGAAGCATCCTTCTATCCATACACTAATCTTTGGGGTTCCAGGATCTCAAAAGGCATTAGCCACATCTACTTCCTTTACAGGCTCCGAGGCCTTATTTGTCTTGATCGCTATTGAAGGAGCGATTCTAAGTCCACGCCTTCTTGTCAAGATGCTTTTGAATCTCTTTTAGCAGCTGGGAGACAGCATCAGCAACTGTCGGAATGTTAAGTTTGGTTTAAAAGTATCTAGGTCTTTAACCAAGTCATAATCTTTAATAGGATCCACAGGCTTCTCCAGCCGGCTGGGGAATGGGGCTACATCCATTTTCATCTTTCCTTTTTCTTCTAATAATTTTTGCATCGACACTTCTTCTGTTTCTGGAAGTGCTTCTATATCATCTATCTCTTGGGTCTCTAGTCCTGTCTCTAGGACTGTCTCTGCAGCCTTCTGTGGCACTGTAGTGCTCTGTACTGTACTGTACTATTCTGTACTGCTCTGTCCCTCTCTAGGTAGGTTGAACTTCACAGACTTGGCAGGAGAGTCATTTCCATTTTGAACCACTGGTTCCTTCTTCTTGGTGCGCATCACAGTGGTAACTTCCAACTCGACCAAATTGGAAGCAAGTTCTTGTACCTTCTACTGGCTATCAGTAACATTGGCCTTTACAGGGGCTGGACTGGGATAGTCCTTTGCAGTGTGTCCTTCTCCTTTGCATCGACTGCATAAGGGCTTGTAATCCATTGACCTTCTGGGATTTGGACAATTTGGTGAAATGTGTACCTTTTCTCCGCATCTGTAACACTCCACCTCAGATCTCTGACCATAGCCAGACTATCGTCCTCTGTAACTTTGAGAGGGAAACCTCCTTGGACCGAAATTAGGACCAAACTCTCTAGGCTTGGGTCCAATATCCTATGTTGTCATTTTGGATTCTAAAAAGTTTAATCTTGCATTTTCATCCTTCTGTCTTTGTTCATGCATCTCTTTTAGAGAGCAGATATCCTCTGTATGGTTCTTTTGCAAACAGTAAGAACAGAAGGCTCCAGGAATGGTTGGTTTTCGGGTACATTCAGTGGCTAAATGTCCCGCTTGATGACACTTTCCACACCACGTATTTGACCGCATCACATCTCTTTCGGCTCCTGCAGAAGTGGATATATTGGCGATATTCACCTTCAACGTCTGTAACTGCTTTGTAATCACATCCAGAAGCTCTTTCTTGATACTTGCAACTGAGTTGGATAAGTAGTCCTTCAGATTTTCACCTCCTGCAGTGCTTGTTGTAGGGTTTTGGGAAGCTTCTGTAATTACTGCATACACTGGTTGGGTAGATCTAGAAGGTCCTCTTTTCTGGTTCTGATTCAGAGCTCCTGTTGAGACTTGGGGTTATTGATTCCAGTTGGTAGGATTCCACTGTTGTTGAGTTGCCATTGGAGGAACTGTTTGAGGCCACTGTTGTTGTGGTTGAACCATCATCTGAGGCACTGTCGTCTGCGGTGACCACACTGGATTAGGTGCACTATACTGTGGCACTGTTTGCATCTGGGGATAGGGGTAGGGAACTGTCCCTGGGACCGCATTTGCTGGGTATACCATTCTAGGCATAGGAGGAGGTAAGACTCCTCTTCCTGGAGTCATTGACAACCTTGCTTCAACTTCATCATACAATCTTGCAGCTTCCAGATTGACTGGTCTTCTCAATTCCACGAACTTGCAAACTTCTGGTTGTAGGCCCCTGAGAAACACTCCTTTCTGGATACCTTCATCCAAATGATGGTTAGTCCATCTCTTCAGGATGGATTCCATTCGCGAGAAATAAGCTTCTACTCTTTCTCCAGAGGACTGACTTAGGTTCATGAACTCCTCTTGCATCCGCTCTTCAAAACCTTCACACCTGAATTTAGTGAGGAATGCCAACTTTAGGTTGTCCCATGTGCCAAAAGTTCCTGATGCTTGTCTCTCATACCATTGAAATGCCGTGCCCTTGAAAGTGGCGGGGAATATTGCTAACCAATGCTTAGGGGTTCTGGCATTGTTAGCCACACATGCTACCATAAGCTCTGCTACATGAAGATCAGGGTCTTCATTGTACTCTCTCTTAAAAATTGGCAATGGGACTACATTTGCTGGCCTATCTTCAATATTTCCAGGACGAATCTGACTAGGAAGGGGACCTTGAGTCACCATGGGAACTTTTGTAAAGAGTGCTTTTAGGGCGTCAAAGGAAGCTTCTGCTGCGAGCTCATTCTCAGATTTGATTTTTTCCTTCTCTCTTCTTACGTACCTCTAGACTCGTTCCAACGCTTGCCTCTTTATTGCGTCATTCATCAGGCGGTTGGCTTCAACCAGTTGTTCTGGACTCAACATGATAGTATCAGAGGGGGCTTCAGTCTCTGAGGGATTCTCTAGCCAACATCTCCTCTACTTTCTTCTTTTCCACATCTCTGAATTCAGCTTTCAAACCACTACAGAGGGGAAGATATTTTGTTCTAAAAGTATCAAAACTCATTCTTCTTAGGATCGTTGTTGCATCATTATAATAATGCCAGCTTCTGAGGGTTTCAACAGTGTATGTTGTGAAAAACACTCTATCTACCAACTTCCAGTGGATTGCTAATTGAACAAACAGAAGATTATCAATGCACCAAGCATCCCATGTATCTTGCTGTTGAGCATCCACGAACAAATTCCAACTTTTTTCCTTATTGTCTTTGTGAACCTCTACAGACCAAGACTCCTGAAGCTTCTTCACAATCTCCCACTTGATAATGTCTGGAAACTTCTCAATGAATGCCAAATCTCCCATGGATGGTCATTCTCTCTGTTTCTGCTCTTCAGTTTGTTCCCAACAGTTTGCCACCAAGATGCAAGTTTTTGCTGCTTCAACAGGAAGAGGAAACAATCCACCACATAGAGCATGCATCATGATGGTGATATGTTTCCGCCATTGTGGGATGAACTTCTTGTGGAAAGTGGCTTTGATTATGAGAAATTCCAACTCTTCAGTGGAAGAATGAACTTTACAAACATCCATTGAATTCTTCTCTTCTTGGCAATGCCATTTTCTTCATTTTCAGCCTCTTCTAGTGCTTGTTGATGGCAAGTTTTCTCGGCTGCGCACCAAAAACATGGAGCCCCAAGAGGAACACCAAGGAAAAGGGAATTCTCTTGCAAGAAAATCTATCTTGTAACATCAACAAGCTTTTATTTCATTCTTTTGATCCATCAAAACAAAGAAAACAGTAATTCTTCACACAGCATCATAGTAGATATCTGCCACGGATTTGATAGAATCAATCACATTCTTCAACATCTTCACAAAATCCATCAATAGAACAAAGAACACAAAGGAATACACCATCTTTGAATGGAAATACATCACCTAGTATTCATCTTCAATATCTTCATAGTTCTCTCTCTCAATCTCTCATATACAATTACATTGTTTTAATAGGTTTGACTATCTCTGACTCTCTCTCTCTCTCTCTCTCTCTCTCTCTCTCTCTATCAATAGTACATCATATCTTCACTACAATACTCTCATACCTCAATAATCCTTCTTAGGTCGTGGATGCACCTCCCAAGAGGTATGTTTGATATGAAGAGTCACCAAAGCCACTACAGTGTCTTTTCATAGCTCACTACTATCACTGTCACTTGGTCTTCTCTTCAGTCTTCAACAATTGTTTCTTCCACCTGTTTTAGCTCTTTTGAACTTAGATTCATCCTTTCCAAAGGTTAGAAAACTTTCCCAAAGTCACACATACATTCTACAGAACACTTACAGAAGGTTTACAGAACAGTCACAGTACAATACCAGAACAACCACAGTACAGTTATAGAACAGAGACAAAGCAGAGACAGAGGCTCTACAAAGGGTCTATAAAAGGTTACACAGGGTCATCAAAACCTCATAACTCATACTCAAACCATTCCAAATTCTCAAAAACTATTCAATAAGCTTTCACAAGATCTCAATCTTCATCAATCATCAATCCATGCTTCATACAGAAGACAATCAGAACAAAACAGAAGCTATACAGAAGGTATACAGAACCAATCAGAACCTATCAGAACATCACAGAACCTCATATCTCCACTGAAAATCATCATGAACATCCAAAACATAATCAATATCATTCAAAACACTCTCAAATACTTCCATTAACAATCATACATCACACTCTAAATCCACCAAAAATCAATCATTCAGACCTCAAAAACAACAAAAATCAGTCAAAAATTCAGTCTTTTTCCACTCTCAACAACAGCAGTGGCAAACTCTGTGACAAGCGACGGCGACCTCTCCAACAGGTGGCCAAGGCGACCTCTGCAAATGAGTGGCCAAGGGGCCAAGATGGAAGGGGAGAAGGAAGAGGGGGGGAAAAAAGAGGGGGAAGAGGTGAGAGGAGAAGAAGGAAGAGGGGGAAGAGAGGAGGAGGAGGAGGAGGAGGAGGAGGAGGAGGAGGAGGAGGAGGAGGAGGAGGAGGAGGAGGAGGAGGAAGTGAGGGAGAAGAAGAAAGAAGAAGGAGGAGAGAGAAAAAAAAGAGAGGGAGGAGAAGGAGCGGGAGGAGAAGAGAGAGAAGTAGAGGGTGGGAGGAGAGGGAACCATAGAGAGGGGAAGGGTGGGAGAGAGAAAGAGGAAGGGAAGAGAAAGAAGGGGATATGGGATGGTTGGGAGGGTGAAATTTGAAAAAAAAATTGTTTAAAAAGTGGTTATTAATTTTTTATTTTTGGGATTGTTGGGAGGGAGCCAAAAAAATAATTCGAAGGGATTCGGACATCCAAGAACATAGTGTAAAAATTAAAACTGGGCAGGGTGATTGGAGGAATATTATGGACAATGTGTCCATCACGTTCGATTGCAAAAAGGGGGTTCACATGGAAAAATATTTAAAAAACTATAAAAAATCACACAAAAATTAATTCCGCAAAATCCATCATTCGGAATGAAAGGTAGAAAGTTGGAAAATTGTTTGGAACGAGGTGCCGGATAGGTCTATCATGTGAAAACGAAGTTTCAACAAGAATAGAATCCGTCTGCATGGCAAAACAAAAAAATAAAACCCAAAAATGTAATCAAAAATTAATTTTTAAAAAATAAAAATTCAGAATAGAATGCAGCAAGAAGGAAAAATGTGAGTTGACAAGTTGGATAGGGTTATCCAGTTAAAACATGGTTCCGGTGGCAAAGAGGGTGGTTCGCATGGAAAAGATAATGAAAACACACTTGAAAATCCCAACAAAATTTAATTTTAAATAATTAAAAAGTCAAAACAAGGAGCAACAAAAAGAAAAAATGTCAAATGAATAATGATCAATTGGGCTATTTGGTCAGAACGTGATTCCGGTGTGGAAGAAGAGCACCTTCATATGGAAAAAGCATAAAAATGTGTAAAGAAACACAATTAAAAATTAATAACAAAAAATCAGTAGGTTGAAATGAGGGGGAGGAAAAAGAAAAAATGTACAAGGGGACTAACAACGTAAGGCTATCTAGACAAAACACCATTTCAATTAGACAAGAGCATAGTCACATGGAAAAAACAAAAAAAATCACGTAAAAATAAACCCGCAAACACACAAAAAGAAACATTAACCAATTTGTGCATCAAAAAGAGGGGCTATAAAAATAAAAAAGTGTTTGAGAAAATGGGAGGATCATGGCTATCACATTAAACTACAATTTTGGCTCAAAAAAGGCACATTCGCATGAAAATACATTTGATTCGCGAAAAATTCTTCAAAAATTAATAATTCATGAACCGTTACTCAAAATCAATGGCCATAAAAATAAAATGTGGCAAGTTCAAAGGGATGAACATGGTTGTAGGGGAAGATTGCAATTTTGGTAAACATAAGGTACATTCTCATGGAGAAACAACAAAATGATACAACAACCAAAAGGGCAAGGGAAGACCATGGGAACGAGGTAAAATAGGCTAGGTGGAGAGAAGAGACCCCAATAGGGCATAAAGAAAATAAGATATCATGTAAGGATCAACTAACAGGATGTTCATGAATGTATGCAAGTAAGATACGCCAAGAACATGTCCCTACACTTAAGATGTGAATAGATCAAGTTGACTAATCAACAAGGGCGTAACACTTGACCATAACCCATACCCATACATCTCCACTCTTAGAGCATAACATACACATAAATGAACACAAGAGGTAGGGTTAGAAACACTTGGCTCATTCAGTTGGTTGATATAGATAATTAACACGCATTGGGAAGTTGAAGTCATCCACAGGAAGTACCAAGGCTCACCTTAGCACGATTGTATCATGGTAGGGACCATGTAGTAGCACCCGTGGAGGTAGCATTGCCAATGAAAATTGCCAGTTAAGGTGTCAAGGACAAAGAATATGACACTCAATCTCGACAGTCACTTATGTTAGAATGATAGATCAGTCACTCATATCACTCGAAGAGAATGATTGAAACCCATATCTCACACCCAATTTTAGAAAACGACAAGAGGGATAGTTTAGAAGGAGTATGCCAACGTGCACAATTGATAGTACATCAGTGCGTCCCAACCCCTCTGGCATAGGTGCAAGAAGGAAGGCCAAGGAGCATTTCAGTGCAGTGCACTGAACAGAGAGATGTGTATGTAGTCATGATGGAGGCCCATCCCCCCATGTGTGGATAAGGAAATGAAAACATACTTGATGTCAATTGTCCTAACATTTCTCAATCCTCGCCTCTCAATTGATAAAAGGAAAAGCAATTATGCTCAACCCCCCTCTGTCTCACACTCTATTGATAGATATAGAAGGACAAGTGAGTTCCTCACACCCATTGATGTAATCCTCACTATCACTTCTACGAAGGTTATATGCTTTGTGCACAATTGATGGTGCAGCGATGCATCTTGCCTTGTGCCAGCATATGAGAAGGAAGACCAAGGAGGCTTATAGTTCTATGCAAAAGAACAAATCATGCTTTGTGCATTGAGAGGTCCACCCCGTGCATGCAACACTCCATTCACACATTTCACCCCTCTTCTGGATTTAAAGGGCAAAGACTAGTCACTCACCCCACCCTCTGACTCACACTCTTCTGAAAAATACAGAGAGCAACCCATACTCACATCCCCATCTAGTTAGGATGAAAGCTCACATCACTCGAGTGATTGTCGATGAAGATCGGCTTTGTATGATTAATGATGTCCACTTGTATTGATTGATGAAGAGGCATACCTAAGGAGATAGTCAAAAGATCTAGAACTTCTTTGCAAGTAAGAGATATCATCTATAGTAGGAGTCACATGCAACTAATGGAGTTGCAGAATACAATATACCAAGGGAGGCACCTTCGAAATTGCATCATGGAAGGTCAACGGAAGAATCAGCTAATTTGGACTACGGTTACCACCTTTTCCATAGCCAGCTTCTCGTCTAAGGGTGTTTGCCACCTTTTCTTGGAACAAGGCCTATTATGATAGGGAATTTCTTCATTTTCTTCCATAACTTTTTTTTTCTTTTTTATTTCTTCTTTCTTTCCCTACTCTCGAGGGTGTTTTCACCTTTTTTCAAAGAATAAGTCAACATGACAAGGAACAAAGTCCTTTTCTCTCATGATTGATACATATTTATATTTTTTATTTTTTTATAATTTTTAAATTCCAAGAGGAGAACTGTAGGAATATCATATATCAGAACCATCCTCACCACCTCTCTTAGATCATACAAGAAGGGAGAAAAGTTAGGGGTGGGAAGTGGCTGTGAGAAGGAATAAAAGAAGGAGGCCACCTCATTAGGATGAGCATGATGGCTATCAATAATAGGAGCATGCGAAGGATTATAGTGAAATACCTAAAGGGAAAAGGGTTAATTGACTGTGACTGTCAAGATCCCTAGGGAGGGTAATAAATTTTCAGGTGATAGCCATTAATCACAAAGGAATCATCAAAGGCATCATGGCATGTATTTGAATAGAGCCATTAGGGTTGACAACAAGTACCTTGTAGGGGCCCATCTAGTGCTATTGTAGTTTTCCTAGAAACTTTCCAAATCTTGAATTATAGGCGAGGACTAGGTCAACTTCCTTGAATTCCTTTATATGCTTGATGAAGCTGTCATGGTTGGCCTTGAGCCTTGGGTATCTTCCATACACTATAGGGCCATCTTGCAAGTCTTGTCCAGACATTCCAAGTGTAGGAGATGGCACTACAAGGACTCATCATCGTCTAGGCATTCTTTGATAGCCATACAGAAAGAAGGCAACTCTAACTCGACAAGGAAGACTGCTTCTATACCATACACCAACTGGAAAGAGGTCTATCTGGTAGCAACCTTATGGGAGGTTTTGTATGCCTAGATGGCCTCTATAACTTAATCCTCCTAATCACAATGATGTGCAGCAATCATCCTTATCAAGATCGAGCAGAGGATGCAATTGTAACTTCAACTTAGCCATTGGCTTTTGGATAGTAAGGTGTGGACTTGTGATGGTATATCTTGTACATCTCTCCCATTTCTTCCATAATCTTATTGAGAAAGTGAGTACCTTTGTCACTAATCAGCTCCAAGGAACTACCAGAATGGGTGATGATATTCTCATACATAGGAATAGAGCCATGCTATTGCCATCATCTTGTTTTGGAGCTTTGGCTTCACACCACTTCCTCACATAATCCGTATGGAACAAAATGTATTTGTTCTACTTTCTTCTAGTTGGTGGATTGATAGGCCAACAAAATCAATGCTCCACTTCTAAAATAGCTTTAGGAAAAGGACGGACCTATAGGGGCATAGCACTGATTTTGGTAGGCTTTTCCATCCATTGACAAGCATCACAATGTTTGCAGTAGTTATATGCATATTTGTGTAATGTAGGCTATCAATAGCCTTTTTGGTTGTCGCTTCTCCTATAAAGTATCCTCCATAGGGCTTGTTATGACATGCTTTTAGAACTACCCCGATCTCATCTCGTGCAACACATCTGCGTAACACTTCATCCTTATCTCTCTTGTACAGATCATTGCCTAACAAGGTGTAGGGGCTGATTCCAATAAAAGCTTATTCTTCTCATGATTAGTGATATCATGAGGACATTGTTGAGTAGCCAAAAGGTTGGCGATGTCTGCATACCATGGGGTTATAGTTTCAACTAGAAAGAGAGAAGGATTTGATCATTCTGCTCCTCTTTGTCACTCTGAGGGATTCACGACAAATGATTAGCCAACAACACATGGGAGCAACTAGGCTTGGTAACCACTTCAAAGTCAAACTCCTAGAATAGAAGGAGCCATCTCATCATCCAGCCTTTCACATCTACTTTGTTCATCAAGAAGGACAATGCCTCATGGTCCATATAGAATTTAAAATGTGTCGATAGCAGGTAGTATTGAAACTTCTCCAAGGAAAACACTATAGCGAGGCATTCGAGCTTCGTCTCAAAGTTAGATTAACCTATATGCATCAATGTGTACATGGAATTCCTCCATCCAATTAGGAGGTTGCAAGATGGTGAATGCTTTGTCACAATCAGCAGTCCATGTAAACTCTATATCTTTCCTCAAGAGCTTATACAAGGGGGCTGCCTTTGTTGCAAAATGTGTACTAAATCGTCTGTAAGTAATAGCTTAGATGGCCAAGAAATCTCCTCAATTGTTTGAGGTTGGTTAGCATTGTTAGAGCTGCAATATTCTCAATCTTGGTGGGGTCTGTTGTTATCCCTTGTGCAAAGACAATGTAGCCCATAAGAACTCCTGAAGAGACTTCAATGACACATTTGTTGAGATTGAGAGAAATCCCAACTCTCAACATCTGTCAAAGCATTGCTCCAGGTGTTCCCAATGCTCACGGATTAGGATATAGACACAAAAGTCATCTAATTATACCTCAATAAAATCATGCAGATGATTTTGAAATGCGGCCATCATCACTCTTGAAAGGTAGTAGGAATGTTACATAGCCCAAATGGCATCACTCTATAAGCATAGGTTTCCCATTCTATTGTGAAAGTTGTTTTGGATTGATATTTTTCTGTAATCTGGACTTGATTATATCTAGTAAATCCATCTAAGAGGAATTAGAGCTCATGTCCAGTCACTATGTCCAATAGTTGGTCTATAAAAGGAATAGGGAAAGGATCCTTCTTTGTCTTGAAGTTCAGCTTTCGAAAGTCCCTAACTTTCCATTCTTCTCAGGTACTAGCACGATGGGTGAAACCCATTCACTATTGGCCATTAGATAGATAAACTTGGCTTTAAGAAGCTTCAACCATTCGACTTTCACCAGGGATGAGTAATTTGGATTCATATGCCTTTGTCTTTGCCTCACAAGTTTGGCATCAGGCTCTATGTCAATGTGATGCTAACACACTGTGGGATCAATCCCCTTTAGATCTTTCTAGAATCATGCAAACACGACCAATTTTTCCTTCAAAAGGTTATGCAAAATCAACCTTTCCTCTTTCTAGAAGATTGGTTCTCACCTTCAGGTGACGTTCAATGCCATTTGTATCCACAAAATTTAATTGCTTTTCACCTTCCACTTTGCGAATAAAGGTCCCACGGGCTGCTTCTCGGTACAGATCCAACTCCTTCAAGGGAGTAGTCTCCTCTTTTGATGCTCCACTAGAAGTGAGTTCTTCTTTCAATGAGGAATTTGCTTACTCCTTAGGATGCTGAAAGGGTATCATGGTTGTTTAGGATTTTATGGGAGTGCTCATTAGCTCTTGACTCAAGGACTCACCTTTTAACGATGCCTCTAGAAATGTTACACAACACGAACCATCTAAGTTTTGTTTGGCCTAGAGGATCGGGGGTTGTTGGCAAGGTGCATCGGCATCGTCCTTTCTTGATAAGAGTAGATTCAGGCAACAAGAGACACTATTGAAGAAAGGCTTATTTTGCTTAATCCACTTATTATAGATATTTTGCATATAATGCAATTCATTTACTAACCCAAAGGGTACTAGAGTCATTCTATCCAACAGCATGGGATCTTCAACTTCTGTAGCCTCTGGAACTTCCTCCCTACTTGTTTTCTCTTTAGGCGGCTGAATAGATTCTTCCAATTTGCTTTCATAATCTTCTTTTGTATTGTCATCATCATCCTCTTCAGACTCTATCTTTGCCTCAAGGGCTCTATAAGAGAATAACAAATTTTGTGTATCATCTTCTGTCTCTGCTTTTGTGTTTGATTCTACTTCTGTCTCTGACTCTACTTCTATCTATGGCTTTACTATAGCCATGTAATAAGGAGAATAGTACATCTATATCGTTATCTCACTATCAGAGGTGATTTCAAAAGTCATTTTTGGGTCAGGCAACAGGTATTTACCCATGGACAAGGACTTTGCTTCTTTCGTGAGTTGGCTTTTAGTGCCCACTATCAAGGACTATGCCTCTATTTTCTTGGGAAAGATCTATTTGATAGCTTCTTCCTTTGTTGCTGATATGCCATCCATTACTTCATTGGAGGAGTCTGTTAAGACTTCAATGAAGGTGGATCTATTACCTTTTTGCAAATCATACAGCTTTAGCACCACTTTGTTGGGTCCTTCTAATATTTCCATGCAATTAAAAGTTAGTTGGTTAGTTCAAAAGTTAGTTAGTCAATTAATAAGCTAGTAAGGCTACTAACTTAAAACTAGCTAAAGTAAAAACTAACCAACTTTAATAACTAATAATTTTTATTTAATGAAAAAAAAATTAATCGAGAGTCGTAATCTGACATTTTTCTTGGATTGATAAGGACCATAGCCACCCTTCACATAAGTTACAACATGAACAAGAGTTATGAGCCATATTAATCACTAGTGTTAACGTGTATAGTATGGATGGTCCAAAAATATTAGATTTTTGGACAAAACTAGCATATTTTAGATATTACTTATTGTAAATATCCTAAAAAGATATGGAAATTTCTAGAATTGGATGTCATGTAAAAAAAAGAAAGTGATTTTTCAGCTTGTTTTTGAGATTTTATACAAAAAAAGAAGAATTGGCGAAATCGTGCGCACCACGATTGCAGTTTACAGGCTGTAAACAATACTTCAAACAAGAAGAAGAAAAAGAAGTGATCCAAAAGATTTCTAATCAGGTGTCTTGGAGTTTTACCCCCCTTTCGAAGCCAATGGAACCATCAAATTTATGATTTGAGCATCAAATCACTGATATTTCCAAGATCCCCTCCACAAAGAGCTCTTCTTCTCAGCCACAACCATTCTTCTCTTGTTTAGCTATAAATATGAGGCATGGGGAGTAGTTAGGGAGACACAAAGAAGCACAAGGAGACCCCCAGAGGCTGCAAGAGAGAGAGAGAGAGAGAGAGAGAGAGAGAGAGAGAGAGAGAGAGAGAGAGAGAGAGAGAGAGAGAGAGAGAGAGAGAGAGAGAGAGAGGAGTTATCCTGAGAGGCTGTGAGGGAGAGAGTTAACTCAATTCCCCCTATCTCGGTCTTTGACTAAGTCATCTTCTCTTACGCTCTCCCATCTCAAATCTATTATGCCTTCTTTATCTCTCAAATCTACTTGTGGACGATGGCCCCTAAGTGAAGAATGTCACATGCGGATGGCAATCCCACAATCAACAACAACGAAGCTTTGGGTGAGGGTATCATTGCCAATACAACTACAGTACCAAATGTAAATAATACATTTCTAGGTTGTTTAACTGCTTGATTTGATTTCCATATGAAACACATTAGGCCCCGTACTATGCCACACGAGAATAGGACATCGAAAAGGGTAGATTTCATCTCACATATTTGAAAGAGGGAGTTTGCAAAGTGCAAGTATCAAGAGAAGTAAATTGCATCTAGGTGCTATGCAATAAATTCATGCATAGCATGAACAACATATAAGGACCCAAGGCATTGTCAACCCCCTCTTCTCACAAACTAGTGGGTATGTTTTTGCCACATTGAAGGTATATGTTGCAACTTGCACACCTTATGGATTGCATGGTAAGCAACCTAGTCTAAAAGAAATTCATCTTTGAAGCTCTAAGGTCTTTTCGCAAGATCTTGTCAATATCACAAGCTTATAGCTCATAATTAATAGATTGGATCTTGATGATGTACGTGGTTAGTACACAATGGTCATAAGGATTAAAACTAGGATGCGTTGAGATCCGTCAGATAACTACTATGTTTATCAATCCAATTCGGGGTGAGGCTAGATGCAAATAATAACTCCAGGCCTCAAAGGCAAGTAGAGAGCTCAAGGAATAGGAAACCCTAAGCCAAAGGAAAGGCCGATACTATTATACTTGCTGGAAAGAATGTTGGGTTGTTGATCAATGTAAGTGATCAATAACACTTACATTTTGCACAATTTTATGAGACCTTAACATATGCCTTAGCCAAAGGAAGGAAGTGTTAAGTAAAATTTTTCATAGTATTGCTCTTAGATCCCAAGGGGGAGAGCGAATATCCGATGGTAATGTTATCACGTCTATTCTTGTAGTGTTTGGAGAAATGCAATTGGTTTTCTTAGTTGATTTAACAACATCCTAAATGCTTTTTCATTCAACTGATTGTTGGATTGTCGTTTGGATAATTATTCCAAATGCTTGTGATAGATGATAAATGCATGGCAAGGGTCTATGATGACAAATTGCCATGAGGATAAAGGAATGTTTTCTTGGAAGATGATATTAGGGCTGACTACCTTGACTGTGCTTGATTCTTAATTGGATTAATTAAGAAAGGATATTTTGCACATGTGAATCATCTCCAAGATCACACTCGGATTAACCCAAGAAGGGCACTGCTTGATTCATGAGCCGAAGGTTGATTGGTGAAAAGGCCAAACCATGGGAATGATGTTTCACTCCTAAAGGAGCTTGTGGGTTAGGTGGAGCTCTAGACACCCCTTACTAAGTCTGGAACGGAGTTGAAGACCTTTGTGGCCCCAACCTCTATGGCATTGGAAGATCCTATTCTAGATAAAGGATGGAAATTATGGTGCCATGTGATTTGGGTCAAGTACTTCTGCAAGACAAAAGGGACATATAAATTCTCCTATATGGGCAGGAGACAAAGATTAACTTGAAGATAAGTTAAGGAACTTTTTTGTCAAAAGGATTGCTTGCTTTGTTTTTGTATCAGTGCTATAAGTTATGCGAACGAACCATGTTTTCTAAAAGTCTTAATTAAGGAAGCTGATTATAAATGTCACATATAAATGTGATATGACCTAATTAGATAACTATAGAATGCCCATTGAGGAAAGCGAGTGGGTGGAACCCTCGACCGGTCTGTGGGTTGGGTGGTCCCAAACAATTGGGAGGCTTCTCACAAGGTTTCACCTATGACCCCGACCCTTAGTAAGTGTGAGATTAGAACCCTAATTCATGCCGTTTTAGAGGACCGAAATGGGACTATGCCTTATGGGTAGAGAGGTTGAGCGGCGAACCCCATAACATTTCATGGGAGTGCCTAGCAACATTGCTTAGATTCATCTCTCAATGGGCTGCTAAAAACGTGCCCGAACAGCCGATAGACATGCACGTTACATTCCTTTGCTGCCTAGGGTTAGGGTTCCTTTAAACCAATCTATCGGTACTCTTGCTTCAAAAATCCATGGTCTTCCTAGTAGCAAAGGATATGAGATCCCGTAGGAGCTTGGTTTTACTACCAAATAGGTCAGCCAATAGTCACATCTTGCCAAAGTTGTCTTCACATATGGGAGAATGCCCAAAGGCTTGATTCTACTTTGGTATACCAGTTAATAAGCCACTGTGTAGGCTACATACCTTGCAAGCCTAGATCCTTTGTTGTTAGATCCGTCATTACGTTTACTAATGAGTCTCCATAAATCAATGTATCCACTATAAAGCAACCTTCAGTCCACATGCCAATCTCTGGGGTACTAGGATCTAGGAAGGCATTAGCCGCATCTATTTCTTTTGCATGATCTAGGATCTTATTGGGCTTGAGGGTAATTGTAGGAGTAATCCTTAGGCCTCGTCTTCTTGTCAATATGCTTTTAAATTTCTTTTGGTAGCTAGGGGACTGTTAACCCCAAGTCAAGATGGCTAGAAAATGGCAGAAAACGAAGAGAAAAGCGGAAAAGCATGGAAGAAGATCAAAGACACGCAGGCGACCTCTAAAGGCTAAGCCGAGACCAAAGGTGTGATTTTAAATGAAAGGCGCCTCAAAAAACTTGGAAAACTCTTGTAAAAGAGCGCCAGGCTCCCTCCTGTGCCAATTGTAAAATATTAGATGGGCATAGGCTAGAGGCATAAGGATAGAAGAGGAAAATGGAAAAAGGACCTTGCCACAATGGCCGGTCATGTAAAAAAGGGGATGGATGCCCATGGGATTTTAGGGTTTGTATATAAAGTTCAAAAAGTGAATGGAAACTCATTCTTTGGTATGTGGCTAACAAGAGCTCTCTTCTTCTTCTCTTCTTCTCTTCTTCTTGCTTGTGTGTGCTCTTGAGAGAGGGAGTGTGAGAGGGTGAGGGAGTGAGTGTGTGGGAGTGAGGGATCAAGAGGGTGAAGCTCTTCACCATCTCCTCTTCTCTTCTTCTCTTCTTTTCTCTTCTCTTTCCTCGCGCGTGCGGCTATGGAGGATGGAGCTTGGAGATGGAGGAGGCTTGAGGATGCTTGAGCTAGCATCAAGAATCGTGGAGCTATCGAGGTGTGCAAGGGAGGAGGCTACTTACATCGGCATCAAGGTAAGCTCACTACATTCGTAGGATCGACGGCGCGTCGGCTAGGTGAGAGATAGCCATTAGAGCTCGCTTGGAATGCTTGAAAAAATAAGTGGTCCATGGGTCTTGGCGGTTGAGCGTGAGCTCCCACATTTTGGTTTCATTGCCGAGACCAACGGATTCAATCTTGAGCACTTGTGCACCTCATATCGAGTATCGAAGTAGGGGATTCATCCCCGAAACGGAGCTTGAGATAGGTAGGAAGTTTGGGTGTTTTTTATCTTCAAAACAAGTAAGTATTTTGGGATATTTTGGTTGTTTGATGATTGGAAAGCATGGAGAATCTATTTCAGTTTTTTGCCTTCGATTTTTGTTGCATTTAGCGTAGGTTAGAATTAGGAAATTGAACCAGAGAAGGGTAGGGTTTACTATTTCAAAACAAGGAAAAACAGGGAAAAAATCATTCAAAAATGGGTAAAATGCTCAATAGTGATGCCTAAGATTGGCAAGTGAGTGATTGGGGGCATCAACGCCACACTTGGGAAGGGTTATAAGAGCCAGGAGGCCAAGGGAGAGCTCATTTGTGCCATTTCAGTGAGTGAGAGAGAGAGAGAGAGAGAGAGAGAGAGAGATAGAGAGCTCTAGCCCGCATCAATTCGATCGCATCACTGACACACTTACCGGCCCATTCAGGTATATGAATCTCTCCCTCTACTACCCTAGATAGGATCTGGAAGTGCATGGCCATGGTGCTTGCCTACATCTGGTGAATCGATCAACATCGTGTTCACGCGGGTTACGTGCACCGCATTCGGCCCGTCGAGTGCCCTTTCTTGGGCCAAGTCCCAGAATCGACCCTCAGCCCCTGTCACTTGGCCCACTCGGCCATCGGCCCCTCGGACCGACCGAGGCAAACCGTCGAGTCAACCCATTCGGCTTTCGAGTCAAAACTTTTTGCCACGTGGCACATTCGGCCTCGGCCCATCCGAATGACCCATCCGAGCCTCAAATTTGGCCCTCGGCAACTTTTCACATTCGGCCCTCAATCCAAGTACCATTCGGCCCGTTCGAATAATCTTGTCCGAATTTGCCATTTGGCCATCCGAATCAAAACCGTCCGCTTCTAACCTTGAAATTTGGCCCTCGGCCCTCGGCCCATCCGAGTGACCTACTCGGACCTTGCAATTCGGACCACTTGGTCCGAGTGCAACTTTTTATCAAATTTTGCAGAAATTTGGCCTGATCCGGCAAATACGCAGCAACGCAAATTGTCGAAACCCTTCGAGCACTCAGAACTTGATTCTGGTACACGTAATAGGAAAAAAATCGTAGCGCGCAGCTGCTTAGCAGCTAGGAGTGGATAGTTGCGAGACCCAAGGACTTGGACGCGAACCGATGAGCTGTAAAACCTGATTGACCAAAAACGAACAAGGCGACATACGAGAAAACCCTAAACCCTGATGAAACGGCCAGAAAATTGATCTACAAGCCTATCAGGCCCGAAACAAGCGAGAGTGCGTGAGATGCTGAGGAATTTCTTGCTGCACTCACATTGAATTTCCGCACTTGAAGTACACTTAAGAAAGCTGAAAGCCTGATTGAGCACAAGTGCATGAGAAACGACACACGCACTGAGTGATCATAAATTGAGGTTTGTATTCAATAACTAAAGGAACTCACTCAGATAAGCCACTCAAGGAACCTACCAATAGGAGAGGACCCAAGACATAGACAAACCATCAAAGTGCAGATTAGGACCAAGCAAGGGGTGCCAACGACATGGATTTAACAAGTCTACTGAACTAGATCGACAACTTGGTGGAGCAAGACAACTTGACAATGGCAGAGGAAAGCTCAGACTGCTGGTCTAATGAGGAACTCGATTTGAACGTCTTCCCAGATGCTATTCAGTAGCAGTTGGTAAGCAGTTACGATGCACACACCTGGTATGAGCACTGCGGTAGGACTGCAGACGCTATCATCGCAAATCTAGAAGAGGAAAGAAAGCTAGCCCGCAAAGCATTGCAAAGCATGGCTGAGTACAATAGGGATCAGCAGGCTAGAAGCCAAAGGCAAAGTGTGGAGTTGTGCGAGGTGCAGCGAGTGTTAAACTTAGCAGGTAGGAACCGAACAGATCATGAGAAGGCCCTAGAGGGGGACTTGACATTGAGTGAGCTTCTCATGAAGCGACTACTAGATAACATGGCTGCAAAACAAAGTGTCACGGCACTAGCGACATCGCTGCTCGCAGGACTAGGGGCGAACCAAGGCTCAAAGAGCCAGTCCAAAATATCGATCGTTGCCAAGTAACTTGACAAGTACCAACCCCATGAAGACCCATACAGATTTGTTGAATAGTTTGAGCAAGTTTGCAAAGCCAATGGCCTCAATGACCTAACTTAATGCTCGCAAGTGTTCGGGCTTTGCCTAGACGGCAAGGGTAGGACGTGGTATACGAGCCTAGATGTTGTAGAGCGAGCCAACTTCAATGACCTCAAGGATCTCTTCGTCAAGAGATTTGTCAAGCCCGGATACTCCGATAACCTACTGGTATGCTTGATGAACGTCAAGCAGAAAGAGGAGGACATCCGCGACTACGTAACCCATGTGAGGAGTCTCTTCAAGAGAATCCCTCTGGGCGAGCGACCTACTGAAAGAGCAGTTTCAACTGTATTCATTAGCGGAATTCAAGACGAGGAGTTATATAAGGCTTTGGCAGGAAATTCAAGCTTGCAGCGAGATGCAGTGGCTAGAGTGTTTGAGGAAGCCATCAGAGTTGATGATTAGCTGAAAGAGCAGAGCTCCAGGGGCTTGAAAGTATAGGAGACCAACTCGCGAGGTTCAGAGAGAGCGTTAGCCTCTAGTGAGCGATCAATCCCATCATCCCAAGATAAGGGGAAGGCCATCGAGACAGACCAAGGCTTGGCTGATGTCAAGTTGGAATTAGCCAAGTTGCAAGACATGTTGAGATGATCAACGCGCACGCAGGTCCAATGCATGTACTGTGGCGGAAACCACTTACTAGCCGAGTGTCAAGACCCTAGGTCAAGACCTTGTGCTAACTGCGGTAGGTTTGGCCATGACGTCGCGCAATGCAGATTACCAAGAAGACTTCTATACTCGCAACCCTACAGCCAGCCTTACCTAGCAAATAGACCGCAGCCATTTCTTAGAAGGGGAGCCCCATTGGCCCTTCCCGCGCCTAACGATATGAAGCCAGCCGTTCCTAGGATAGAAATAAATCATACGGGCATCCCTAGACCGCCTGGTCCTTATGTGACCCATCCACCGAGCGATGCTCCAGTCCACTATGTGGAAGAGCCAAGTGAGGAAGAAACCTATATATACCCTTACGTCTCGCATGACAACGAGGGCAACGCTGTCCTCATGGACTATCCACCCATGCCAGTGATGGTGTTAGGAAGAGGACGAGGTAGAGGCCTAGGAGGGCAGATGCAGGATCCATTCACTTGTTGGACTTGTGGTCACCCCGGTCATGTCTCATCACGCTGCCCTGAAAGAGAGCAGCAAAACAGAGCCAAGGCTGACCAAAGGTGCGCAGAGTGCGGAATCACCCATCTCTTCGTAGATTGCCCAAAGCGAAAGCCATCTTCTAGCTCAGCCAACGTACCATTTGTCCCATTGGGGTTGTTTGGTGTCGAAAACCTCGATGGGGAGGCCACGCCTATCCCATTGTGGGTCATGACCCGAGCCCAAACGAAGCAGGCCGACATCTCTCTGCCAGGACCTAGCAACCTTGACACAGCCTCGATAGGGAAGAAAAGCCGCAGGCGGAAAAAGAAGAGATCAAAAGCTAAAGTCGCACTAAAAACTGAGAGTGCTACGACTCTGCCTACTAGAAAGAAGGTTTCAAACGCAGAGGCAGAGACTTCAGCCCCTAAGACGGCCGAAAAGGGAAGCGCTAAGGCAGGGGAATACCCACATCCGAAGCAACAATTAGAGGCCATAGAAAAGGTGAAGGAATGGGTGAAGGAGGCTCAAGAGCATCTCAAGGATGTTGAGCCCATCATAGAGGATGAGATTGATGATCTCTCCAGCGTAAGCATGCCAATATCACCGCCTCAACCTAAGTCGGCAGAAGCAACCGCGCCACAAGCAGTGCCGCTAAGACCAAGCCTTGATGCTACAGAGCCACAGATCAGTCACGCCCATTGGCCAGGACAATCCATTTTAAGGGAGAGACAAGTATCCAACGATCTCCTGACCATGCTAATGACTACCCCTGTAACACTTAGCCTGGGAGATATGCTTAGGCAACATCCTACCCTATGGCAAGATCTTAAGTAGTGGGTCGAAGGGTCACGAGAGCAGGTCATGGTAGACCCTCAAGACCATGATGCAGAAATGCAAATACCGAGTTTGATGCTGCACTCTGTGCCTAAATCCTTGCACGTCAATGCCTTATGGGAAGGTTCTGAGATGCACACAGTCTTACCGGTCCTAGCCCTAGGCGACACAACAAGAAAGGGAATCGTAGACACGGGAGCTAGGGTTAGTGTGCTTAGCCACACAGTGCTTCAGACTTGGGGAAACCCGCCTGTCGAAACTGCTAGGTTTAATGTCACACTAGTGAAGGGTATGAGAGTAAAGCCATTCGGGGTACTTAAGAACTGGCCAGTGAAGATTGCAAGCATCTAGTTCTCTGTTGACTTTATAGTCATGAAGGGAGTGGACTATGATATCCTATTAGGCCGACCTTGGATGCGCAATACTAGAGTCATCGAAGATTGGGGCAACGGCTTGATCTTCCTTGGCAACATAACGGATGCCGTAAGAATAGAGATGGATACTTGGAAGACCTCACCAGTCAACCTAGACGGCATGTCTACTATGCTCAAGGGTAACACTCAGGTTAAGGAGTCCTATGGGCCCTTGACCAAGTATATCCCATGCCCGGAGGATGAGTGGGATTGGATGCACATCCTTGCTACAATCAACCTACCATTCTCAGACCATGAGGCGTATGAGCAAACCATGAAAACGATCGGCAAGCCTAGCAACACACTCTCCGTACTAGTCTGCATGATGGCAGGAACCCTTTGGGGAGAGCCTAGGCCTGTCAACTTCCAAGTCCCAACTAACAAAAGGGAACTCCAGGAGATGCCGGAATACTTGACAGACAAGCTAGCTGGCAATGCAGCTGCAAACTTCAAACCACTCCAAAATCTCTTAGGTGAATCCAAGTGGCGATGGACCAGAGTGCATGACTTAAACCTCATGTATAATTGGGCCCTACTCCTCCCTGACCAACGACAAGAGGTGTACCAAGCCCTAGGAGATGACGAGCAGTCTGATAAAGGGGATTCTAACGACGAATACGAAGACTGCCAATCCTTCAGTGATGGAACAGAGTGTGAGGTAGATACCGTAGAATACGACACTGAAGGACAAGAAATAGAGCAAATATGAGCAGACTCCAAACCGCAGAAAAGAAATACCTTTAAGATAGAGTGAGGGGTCATGCGCATGGAATGTGACTGCACTTGTTTGGAACACGTAGGAGCCATAGACCTTGAACAAGCAGGCTTAGCCTAACCAGGGACGACACCAGTCCTTAGGACAGGTTTACCATCTGAACTACGCCCACTAGGGGAGACTACCTCTTCTATCGAAGAAGGGGAGTTAGACTCTGAGTCGGAGGTTAGTTCGGACAATGATCTAGAAATCCCTGGGCCGCCCATGATTAGATGCACGAAGGGGGACCTAGCTGTCCACTTGAGGCGCAGGCGGTTAAGGCAAGAAAATGTAAAACCACCCAAGGATACGCGAACGGAAGAACAGTGGAAACCTCAAGACCTCCCCAAGCGCTTCACGAGATTCAAAAAAGGGGATAGGGTGGTAGTGCTATTAGGTGCCAAACCTCAAGGACAAACCAACGAACCAATCGAGCAGCCAAGGTCAAGGAGGTGAATCTGGCCCAGGAGGGAGAAACACCCCAACCAGTCTTCATTGCCGACGACTTGACTGAGGAAGAAGAAACGAGTCTTGTCACTCTCTTGCGAGAGTACATAGACATATTTGCCTAGTCCTTGGAAGAGCTCAAGGGGGTAGATCCAAGTGTCGTGACTCACAACATACCCATGACACCAGACGCAACGCCGGTCAAGCAGTGACCATATCCTATGAATCCAAAACATGCTCATGCTATCAAAGAGGAAATTGACAAGTTGATGAAAGCAGGATTCATTTATGAAATTGAGCACACAGACTGGGTATCACCCATAGTCGTCGTGATGAAAAAGAATGGAAAAATCTGAGTGTATATCAATTACAAGAAGGTGAACGCTGCTACAAAGAGGGACAACTATCCATTGCTGTACACCGAGCACGTGCTGGAGAGGGTGGAAGGCAAGGAAGCCTACAATTTTCTAGATGGCTTCTCAGGGTACAACTAGGTGCAAGTGCATCCTGCAGATAGGCACAAGACTGCCTTTGCCACTGAGTGGGGTGTCTTTGCTTACATAGTCATGCCCTTCGGGTTGACTAACGCCCCTGCCAGTTTCTAACACCTCATGTGCACCATCTTTAAGGACACACTTCGTAAGGAGTTAGAAGTCTTTGTCGATGACCTGTGTGTCCATTTGACCTGGATCAAACACTTAGGCAAACTCCGTGCAGTCTTTGAACGGTGTCGCTTATATCGTCTCTCCTTGAACCCCTTGAAGTGCCAAATTTGGGTAAAGCACGGATGCATCTTAGGACATGTGGTGTCGAAGAACGGCATTGCCATTTACTTCTCGAAGGTCAGGGTTATTGTTGACCTTCCACCCCCAATTAATTACAAGGGAGTTCAATGCTTCTTAGGCCATACAGGGTACTATCGGCAGTTTGTACTGAACTATGCGCTGATCGCCAGACCATTGTACAAGCTACTGATTGTCTTCGAATGGACTGAGGCATGCCAACGAGCGTACGAAGAATTGAAAAAGGCTCTGACAACAGCACCAATTCCACGAGCCCCAGATTGGACCATTACCTTCCACGTGCACATCGATGCTTCTAAGTTTGCCGTGGGGGCAGTGTTGTGCCAACCTAGTGACCACAACTTAGATTATCCAGTGAGCTTTGCTAGCAGACGGCTCACTGAGACGGAAATGAACTACTCGACAACAAAAAGAGAGGGATTAGGCATGGTGTTCACTGTGAAGAAATTCTGGCGTTATCTATTGGCCACACCTCTTTTTCATGGACCATCAGGCCTTGCTCTATTTAGTAAACAAACCCTGTGCTATAGGACGCATAGCTCGATGGCCCCTTCTGCTCTTGGAATTCGATTTCTCCGTGGTTGTGCGGAAAGGAAAACAGCACTACATGGCTGACCATATGTCACGCATTCCCACGGGGGAAGCTGCTGGACAAGGCATCATTGATGAGTTACCCGATGCCCATCTATTCCACCTGTCCAGTGAGAGAGATTTATTTAAGACTGATCTAACGCCGTATTGGGCGGATGACATAGTCCAAATGCTTGAGCACGGACTACCTGAGCGACCAATAGAAAAATCCCGACTTAGACACTTGATCCTTAAGATCCAGCCCTATCAGCTAATTGCAGGCCAACTCTATAGGCTGGGGCAAGACGGATTGTTGCGTAGATGCATGTGTGAGCATGAGATGCATGATGTGCTCTCGGAGGCGCACAACGGCATTGCGAGAGGACACTTTAACGGAGACATGACAGCACGAAAGGTGCTGCAGTCTCAACTATGGTGGCCCACGCTTTTCCGTGATGCCACGTGATTCATCAAGCATTGTGACGAGTGCCAATGGACAAAAGTCCCGATTCGCAAGGATCAGATGGAGTTGACCCCAATTATTGCTCAACAACCCTTCGAGAAATGGAGAATCGACTTCATAGGACCCATTAGTCCTGCGGCGTAGTATTCACAAGCCAAGTACATCATTGTGGCCACGGATTACCTCATGAAATGGGCAGAGGCAAAAGCCACATGTAAAAACGACGCTAGGACGACTGCCAAGTTCTTATGGGAGCAAGTGATCGCACAATTCGGCTGCCCCATCGAGCTGGTCAGTGACCAAGGCACACATTTCATCAATGAAGTGATAGCGCATCTCCTGTCCACCTTTCTCATTATCCATCGCAAATCATCGCCATACTACCCTCAGGAGAACGGTCAGGCAGAATCCACAAATAAGATTCTCGTCAATGTCTTGAACGGTCAGGCAGCTTTGTGGGCTTACCGTACAGCTTATAAAACGGTTGTCTGTCAAACCCCATTTAGGCTAACCTATGGAACAGAAGCAATCCTACCCTTAGAATTCTTTGTTCCTAGCCTGAGAATAGCCCTTCAAGAATGATGGGAAGGGAAGGAGGCATGGACACACGCCTGGTCGAGCTTGAATGTCTATCAGAGACCCGTCTTCTAGCCACCCATGCACTTATATGTGAGAAGGCCCATCGCAAGAGTTGGTTTGACAAGCATGTCAAGCAGTGCGACTTTGAACACAGCGACTTAGTACTCCTCTACTACGTTAAGGGACATAAACAGAAAATGAAATTTCGAGGCCTTGGACCCTTCAAAGTTCGTGCAATCAGCCACACAGGCAATGTCGAACTCGAAACCTTAGACGATGTGGGAATAGGATTCTTCAATGGCAGTCGTGTCAAGAAGTACTACCCTCCCACCCATCCTTTCACGAGCCACCGATGTTAGAACCGCCTATCAAAGTACGAGTGGCCACAATCACTGAGATTGATGACGAGGATGAGGAAGCCGTAGAGCCCGCATACCTCCATATAATGGTCACTGCAAAACAAACCTGCGCTTTCAATGCTTTGATCGATGAGGGAGCAGACTTCAATGTCCTAACTCACGATCATTGGACCAAACTTGGCAGACCACCACTTCAGCCCACGAATGCTAAATTAAGCCCATATGGGGCCCATCCCTACATACTCCTCGGCAAGTGCAAAGTAGCCATTTCTATCGAGTCTGAGACTGTTGCAATGATGTTTTACGTGTTACCGAATGCAAAAGCCGCAAGCACGGAGTCGCTACTAGGGCACACTTTCAAAAAGCAAACTCACTGCAATGTTGATTATGAGTCGCAGCGCATCCACCTCGCAATAGGCAACGTTTGCATTGTCACAGCTTTCAGCAAGGGCTATGCGACTTCATCACCATCCGAAAAGCCACCTATAGAATTCTCCATGACCAAATCTACAGAGGGGGGTAGTGGGTGGCCGCCACCTCTCAGCATTCAGGAATCACGGCCCACAGTAGCAAAGCATCAGGCTCAACAGCCTAGATTTCAATGGAAGCCCAAACAGTCGCAACCGTCGCCTAGGAGTCGACACTCCTATCCTTGTAGGACCAAAAACTCTAGCCCTAGGAGGCCAAGACGTAGTCACAGAAAGCACTGCATGATCAAGCAACGATGGGTCCCTAAAGCCCTCTTACGTGCGCAAGGCTACTACGAGGGAAATACCTGGCTGTGGATCCCTAAGGCCCACATGGCCAAAGGCACCATTCATACCCCGCTCTCAAGCTTGATCAAACCGCGTCCCATAAACCCTCAAAGCCACAAGCCATAGTACTCTCCTGAACCACAACCATCCGCCTCATCCACGCCTAGGCCCAAGAAAGTCCCACAAGCCTACCGGCCCGAACCGCAGGCTCCGTCACAAGAGTCATCACCCGCCGAATGTGCAAGAGACATATTAGCTTCTGAACTTCAAGATAACACATCAACGGGTTATTAGATACTTCATGTTCACCTTGAATCACAAAAGTCTTACTATCCCTTTCAAATTCCAGTGTATTATGATGATAACTACGCTTTTAAGGATGGTTCTAATCCCCATAGCCACTCCCTCCCTAAAGCGATATCGGCTCTTTTCATATTCATAATCTGGAAATCAAGCTTATCTTTATATCCTTGGATCTCGATTTCCAAATTGGATACCATTGTATCCCATATTTTGTTATCCTGACCTTGCATCATGCGAACAATGTATTGATGCTCACTCTTTTGTTGGGAAAGTTTCAACTTTTTGACAAGTGCATAACTTATGAAATTGTGGGTGGCAGAGTCATCAATCATGACTCTAACCCTCTTCCCACCTATCGATCCATGCACTCTAACTAAATCATGTGGCCCGAAGGTAGGTTGCCACATAGAAGTTGACATACAACACTTGTGTTGTACATCCTTGTGCAAGACCTTTAAGGATTTATACCTTTCATGCCCCTTTAATTCCAGGGTCTGCACTATATGGATTTGTTTCTCTTTTTCCTTGCCCTTTTCCTTATCCTTTCCTTTATCTTCCCCCTTTTTTCTTTGAGGGTGATTCCAAGCAGCATGGTTAGGAGATAAGCAATTGAAACACAACCTTTCTTTTTTGGCCTTATCAAAGTCATATCGACTTAGCTTCGGCCGTACATATTGTTTCGTTTCAAAGGGTTGTTTCTTACCCTTAAAGAATGGCATTTTCCTTTTGGATCTGCTTACAAATTTTGAGGCTTCAAATTCCTTAGTCTTGGGTTCCGTATGGGTGAGACTAGTGAGTGCACCTGGACGCGTATTATCTTCATTGATTAGTGCAAATTTAATTGCCTCTTCAAGCGTCTTAGGTGAACTCCTTTTCACTTCCTTTTTACAGGCCTTATCTAGTCCCCTTATAAATCCTCTTGTCTTTTGAAATTCATCTATTCCTTTCAATTTGAGGATTATCTCACGATACTCCTCGAGATATGTTAGCAAAGGCCTTCCTTTTTGTCTAACAAAATCCCAATCTTCCCAATTTCTTTCTATTTAATTTTCAGGAAGGAATTATTTCAAAAAGACCGATTCAAATTGAGCCCAAGTTTCAGGTATTTTATTTGCCTCCTTTAAAGTTTTTCACCATTTATATGCCTTTGGTCCCAAGGTTAAACTGGCCTCCAGCGCTGGGAGATGTGGTGGAGTATTCTTTAATTTGTGCAAATCCTCCCATTTTTGGAGGAAGTTAAAGAGAGTATTTTTATTTCTATCTTTTTCCTCCTCATGAAACTGAGGGGGTTTCATGTCCTTTAACACTGGATTATCCCTCAGTTTTTGGTGGGGTTCCCTTGGGTCTTGCATAATCACATCTACATCTTTCGATGAAGATGGAATATCTGAGGCCTCTGTTTTACTTTTATCCCTTTTTAGTAATAGGGCTAATTGGGATTTTATTTCGGTAAGTGCTTGAGTTAACAACTCCGTTTGAACCCCCTGTGCTTGCACACAAGTAGTGAAATCATCAAATTGTTCTCGTGTAGCAAAAAATTCTTCCCAGTGCTCTTCTTGTATTTCAGTTTCATGGGGATCCACCATAGGGTGGTCCCCGGAATTAGAGCCTCCGGTTACCCCCTCTCTCTCTTTCCCCTCCATCTATATACTAGAATTGGAAAGAAAAAGTAAGAAATTTAGAAACAAAAGTAATTTCCTGATTACAAAGGTGGGACAGATGTCGGCGACTAATAAAACACTGGTGTAGGGCTGTTCGCACAAGAAACAAGGCCTGTCGGGCAATGTGACAAAAACGGGTTGTGAGGTGATGTGGAGCTTTTGTACTTTCCTATCGGGCAAGAAGGCTGGGTTACCGTGTCACATTGGATGCGACTCTTTAAATTATGTCAAACCTCAACCACCTATCGGCCTTACGCCCTCCAATGAACGAAAATCCTTTCTAGCGCTAGCCGTTGACCTCGCTGAGGACACCGGGGATGACATGGTGGATTGTATTAAATGCCTAGATGACACTTTCGTGTCACTCGCACTAAGCTATGACCGCTTGGACCTAGGTCTATTAGAAGAACCCTTTGCAACTGAAGTGCAAAATATGCCTTACTCTTGGGAAACCTTTGAATTTTCATTCGCAAAAGCTTCTCGCTCCATTGCTGAATTGATTAAGAGCTAAATCTCTAAGGAGCAAGCCATGAAATAGTGCCTTATCATGTCATACAATCCACGAACCACTTTTGCTATCACTGACCAAGAAATCGCGGAGTTATCACACCTCGTTGATATTGGATCACCTTTCTTGAGGCAATGGTACGCTCTTAGGTTGCAATGGGAAGTTGAAGGATGTCACATAATGACCAACGCTGAGCAATGCTGCACCATCAAAATAGCAGAGTATGATCCCACTTACGTCGCGCCCACCTCGTACAGAGTGTTAACCACTCTTCGGGGCCAACATATGGAAGAACACCTCAAAGGAAACCCCTACCTTGATCGCTTGTTGACCGAGGAAGAGCTACACATTGCTAGTCGTGTCGACTCTGGTGACTTCCTCACAGATGTTCTCACATACATCACGCACGTGGGAATTCGACCCTTTGTTTTGGACCATGCAGCTCAATTGGAATACAATCCAATTTTCTATACTTGGCTCCTTCACAAGTAACTCCTGCCCCAACATGCCAAAAGCCCTTGACCTTTTGACCCTCAATTGAAGGATTGAACTCTATTCAAGAACCTTCAGCTCTCCTGTAAACCCTAGATAAACAATCCATGGCAGCCATGAAAGCTTCAGCCCAAGCTCTCATTCTTCAATAATTTCTTGAAGATTCTTTATCTTTTCAGCCCGTGGGATCATTTCAATAAGGATTCTTCAACAAATTGCAAGGATTAAGCATGAATGCTCAAAGATTGAAGCTCAAGAGCTTCCATGGAGCCAAAATTTGGGGGAAACCGGTTTAATGCTTCAATCTCAAGCATCTGAAGCTTTAAGATTGTTCTTAAGCATTAAATACACAAGTCTTGAAGATTGTTTTGGCAACATTGGACCATCGGAGGCTTTGTCAAACATATGAAGATTGATCAAGTCATCATCAACCATGTCAAAGGTACCCTTCTTCAATTCTTAATCTTTCTCATTAATCCATTTGCTGAGCTTAATCCATTTGATTGAGAGATTAAAGGATTGAATAATATCCATCAAATTTCAGCCAACCCTTGCTTGAATCAATCCATTCATGTAATGCAATGTTTGCTCTATGCATATTAGTTCTAATCAGTGAATTAGAGCCCCAATCTGAAATTTACAGCATAACACTTGAATCCAATTGATTGAATCTATTGATTGATGAATTTGCACACTCTAATCCATTGATTGGTTGAATTCTTTTACCCAAGCTGAAATATTGTAAAAGGGTAAGTACTAGCAATCAGTGAGTCACTAAATTGCATCTCATGAAAATGGCTGAATGAATATTTCAAAGCATTTTATGCTGATTGATTAGATTAGCAAGCTACTGCCATGTTGATATTCCCACCAAGGAAAAAGGTGGATGCCGAAGGAGATAGTGGGACAAAAGAGAGGTGACCCTCCCTCACTATCAAAGATCTCGAAGGGGTGCAACCAATTGACCCGAGGGGAACTTTGCCCACCTCCCGGTGATTTGGAGCCCATGTAGAGAGCCTGTCATGATGTTTTATCCCTCAAACAGGTACAATGAGTGGAGAATTGAAGATTGAATAGTTTCCAAAGGCTCAAGTATCTTCAGGATCAAAAGAAGATAAACCAGGGATTTTACACGGCACTACAGGGCATTTACAGGTTGTTATAGGTACACCCTTCATTACTAAAGTACAAGTGCAGGTACTACAGGGTATCCACAGGTCCTACTCAGCCTTCTACAGGGTTTGGTAACCATCTGGGGTTACTATTTTACCTTACAGGGTCAAAATAGGGCACTTACAGGTTAAAACAGGGTGTAGGCCTGGACAATTCAGACTCAGAAATTGAGTTGCAGAATTTTTTGTCCTAAATTTATTATAGTGTGCTATAGCTCATCTTGAAAAGGGAATTCTTGGCTTCGATTTGACATAAAATTTTTGAAATCGAAGTTCCCTAGCAAAAGTTATAGCCATTTTTCTGACAGGGGGTATAGCAGGACTGCACTATTATGGCAGGACATAAGGGTAAAAATAAGGTCCAGGATGATTATGCTCAGCAAATCATAGATTCTATGTTGGATAATTCACCTCAAGAGAGCCCTAAAGTTCCTCAACAATAAGGGAAAGTTAGTATACTCAATAATACCCTGTGCGTACATGAACAAAGACATAGAGAATGTCATGAGGCCCTATTATCAAGAATGGAGCAAATGATTTTGTCTATTGATCAAATGAAGTCTTCCATTGAGAAGTTAGTAGATTCAACAACTCAAACAAAGGCTTCTATTGACAAGTTGGTAGAATCTAATGCTCAAATTATGGCACAATTCTCCCAATGGATGCAGATGCAAATGGGATCTAAAGAAGCTAAGGAGAAAGCCTATTCAAACAGTGAGCCTTCAATCCCACTTCAACCATCTAAACCAAATGGTCATGGTCATGGGATTATTGGAAGAAGAGGCATCCCAAATAGCCAATATGAAGTAGATGAGGCTTCACAAAGGCATGATGACTATTTGGGCAGTTTGAATGGAGCTAACTCTCAAGCTTTTGGGCTGAATACTCAAATTCCTAGGGGTCCTCTACCAACAGGAAGATTGCATAGTGGTTCTCAGCCACCTATTGGGATATTTCTATCTCAATTTGGGGGTTCAATGCATGGTACTTATGATCAGTCTATTTTGGGACAGCAACCATTCCTGAAAGAGAGCTAAAGGACAAGATTGTTTTAGCCAAATTTAATGGTCAGTCATCTTCACCATCCGATTTAGAGGAGTGGACCTCTAAGATGGAATCCTACTTTGACATATTCCCTAAAACTAATGACATGAAGATTCATTTTGCTTCTTTGCATTTGGAGGGAATTGCCCATACTTGGTGGAGGTATATAAAAAATGAAAACATACTTGTAGAGAATTGGGAAGCTTTCAAGGCACTTATGGTTGAAGTATTTGTCTCCCCTCTTGAAAAAGAGAAATTAGCACGAAGATGGTATGGTTTGGAACAAAGAGGCCTACGTGTAAGAGAGTACACTAACCAATTTCTCAACCTAACCATGTATGTAGAAAGCATCAGTGATGAGGCTGAGCTCCACAAGTATATGTATGGTTTAGAGCCATCTTTATCAGCTGATGTCATGGCACAAAACCCTACTTCCCTCTTTAAGGCTATTGAGCTTGCGGAGCACTATGAAAGAAAATATAGAAGAGAATCTTCATTTCAGCTTGGTTTTGGACAACCAAGGATTGTTTTTAAACAGGGGCAAGTTGGTAATACTTATGGCAGCAATCATGTGCCAAATGGGAGCTTACGGGTACCAACTTATCCACCATTCAATGCTTCTAGACCTCAAAGTAATTTCAGGACAACAAACAATCCTAGAGTTGACTTCAAACAAGGGGACAATAAGCCTAAATCCAATTCAACCAACGTGAATCCTAAATCCATTCCTATGGATCTTTACAAAGAAAGAAAGGAAAAAAGCTTATGTTTCAAGTGTGGGGAAAAGTATACATCTGATCATGCCTCAAAGTGTGTATATAAAAATGTCAAACCCAAGCTTCAAAGTATGTTAGTCTTTGAGGATCTTGAAGATGAGATGGATGAAGCCAATGCAATTGCACTCAATGATGAAACTGAAGATCTTAAGGAAGAGGTTGGACAAGAGTATTTCTATGATCCAGCTAACTCCTTTCCTTTTGATCCAGGTGGAAGTGTTCTTTTTTATCCAAGTGGGACTTGTAATGACACACTTGTTGCCAGTAGTTGTTCTATTTCCATGGATGCTTGGACAAGATCTAAGAGCCCTAATACACTCCGGATGAAGGGTAACATTCATGGAAAGCCAGTGTTCATTCTGATAGACAGTGGTAATACCCATAGTTTTGTGAATAAGTTCATCATGGACAAGCTGAATTGTATTCCCACAGATTTACAACAGCCCATTAGAGTTCAAGTGGCCAATGGTGAAGAGGAAATTAGCACATAGATATGCCCATAGGTTTCTTTATAACTAGCTGAAAATTTTAAAGCAAAAGTAAACTTGATTACTTTGGAAATGGGACCTATAGACATCATACTTGGTTGTGATTGGTTGATGACATTAGGCAGGATCACTATAGATTTCTCATAGTTGTATATGGAGTTTATCTTCAATGGACAGCTCATCATTTACAGGGAATTCCTAGTAGATCAGATTTTCAACTTATTACCATTCAACAACTCAAAAGGGAGTACAAGAGGTACTCACAAATATTTATTTTGCATTTGAATAAAGAGATGCAAGATCAGCCCAATAATTCAGCAAACCATCCAGCCTTGATAGCTCTTCTTGAGGAGTATAGGGATTTGTTTGAGGTGCCTACTTCATTGCCTCCCAAGAGAGCAATAAATCACCCTATTGATTTAGAGCCCAACTCAAAGACAATCAATAAGCCATCTTACTGATTATCAAAGTGTGAACGAGAGGAAGTAGCCAAGCAAATCAAGGAACTTCTTGAGATGGGATTCATTGAACCAAGTTCTTCACCTTATGCATCTCCAATTCTGTTAGTCAAAAAGAAAGATGGATCTTTCAGAATGTGCATTGACTACAGGGATCTTAATAAGATCACGGTGAAGAACATGTATCTGCAATACCTAGGATTGATGATTTGCTTGATGAGCTCAAGGGGGCTCAATTCTTTACGAAGTTTGATTTGAGGTCAGGGTATCATCAGATTCGCATGGGAGAAGGTGATGAAGTCAAGACTGCTTTCAGGACTGATTGAGGGCTCTATCATTTCTTAGTGATGCCATTTGGGCTTACAAATACTCTAGCTACCTTCTAGAGCTTGATGAATAAGATTTTACAGCCTTTCCTCTTTCAGTTTGTCTTGGTGTTCTTTGATGACATTCTGATCTACAGTAAGACTTTACAGGATCACTTGGCACATATGAGGAGGGTTTTCGATGTATTGAGATATCACAAGCTTTTTACTAAGGATAAGAGGTGTTCTTTCATGCAGAGTGAAGTGGAATACTTGGGACATATTGTCAGTGAAAAAGGAATACAAGCTGATCCCAAGAAGGTGCAATGTATAAAAGATTGGCCAACACCCACTACTACTACTTCTCTTAGAGGATTCCTTGGTTTATCTTCACTCTATCGCCGATTCATCAAGCATTATGTGGCCATTGCAGCTCCTTTGACTGATAGGTTGAAGAAGGAGGCTTTCTTTTGAGATACTCTTGCCGATAGTAGCTTCAACCAGTTAAAGGGACTCCTTACCTCTGCTCCTATCTTAGTATGCACAGACTTCTCCAAAGAATTTACCATACAATTGATGCTAGTGCCCGTGGCATTGGGGCTGTTTTGTTACAGAAGCATGGAGTGATTGCCTTTGAGAGCCATAACCTTACAAATAAAAAAATGGCCATGAATGTTTATGACCAGGAGATGTTGGCTATCTTGCATGCAATTAAGAAGTAGCACCATTACTTGTATGGCAGCTGATTCAGAGTACACATTGATCACAGGGTTCTTAAGTATTTCCTTACTCAGTCCAATCTTACTCCTAAGCAGCATCGGTGGATAACTACACTACAGAATTATGATTTTGACATCACTTATACGAGGGGCAAAGACAATATAGTGGCTGATTCTCTTTCTCGTATGTGGGCTTTCCTTTCAGCTATGACTAAATTGCATAATGATTGGATTGAAGAATTACAAGAGGCTTATCTTTTGGATGAAGAATTCAGTCATATTTTTCAGAAATTACATCAAGGTCTTATGGAAGAAAACTCACAGTATCAATTCAAAAATGGCCTTATTTAGTTGAAAGGCAAGATTGTTATTCCTTCTACCTCTTCTTTTACACAGAAAATTATGGAGAAACTACATTCTTCTCCTTTAGCTGGACATTTAGGAGTTTTCAAGACCTATGACAGGATCAGTAAAAGTTTTTATTGGAAAGGACTGTGGAAAGATGTCAAGGACTTTGTCATGAAGTGTATACCTTGTCAGCAGAATAAGGACAGCACACATAAGCCAGCAGTTTGTTACAGCCACTACCTATTCCTACAAGTAAATGGAATCATATTACTTTGGATTTCATTACTGGCTTGTCTACTACCAAAAGGGATGGAATAGTATATATGTGGTGGTAGATAGACTCACCAAGGTAGCCCATTTTATTCCAACCAAGATCCAGTTTACTGCCTCTCAAGTGGCCAGTCAATTTATGGAGTAGATTTTTAGACTACATGGATTACCGCAGGTGATTGTTTACGATAGAGACTCAAAGTTTATGAGTAACTTTTGGCAGGTGGTACTTATATCTATGGGCACTAAATTGGCTCCATCTATGGCCTATCATCCACAAACTGTTGGACAGACAGAAAGAGTCAATAAATGGTTGGAGACTTATCTTCACCATTTCTGCTATGATGTCCAAACTTCATGGGATTCTTGGTTACACTTGGTACCAAGTGTTTGCTTATAACAATTCTACCCACGCTAGTATTGGAATTTCACCCTTCGAGGCTTTATATGGTTACAAAGTTCCCTTATCCACAGTCATCTTTAATGAAAGGATCAATCCTCATGGGAAGGATGAGTTAGAAAGAATGCAAACCCTTCTTCACCAATGCAAGATGAATCTTAGGAAAGCTCAAGACCAAATGAAGATGTATGCTGATGAGAAGAGGCAGCCTTTAGAGTTCCAAGAAGGAGAGTTGGTCTTACTGAAGGTGCCCAAGTCTAGGTACTCTACATTAAAAGATGGATCTAGTAATAAGCTTGCTCACAGGTTTTATAGCCCTTACTGAATCCTTAAGCATATTGGAGATTTGGCATACAGATTAGAGCTTCCCTCTTCCACAAAGATTCACAATGTCTTCCATGTTAGTCAGCTCAAGCCTTTTTATGGTGATCCAGTGGATATGGCTGATGAGCTCCTATTGATGAAGAAGGTCTTATTTAATACATCCCAGAGGCTGTTATAGTTCAGCGTGAAGAAGCTTTGATCTCGTTCTATTGTGGAATATTTGATCAAATGGAGAGGTGTGCCACCTGAGGAAGTTTCTTGGAGGCTTGATTCTATATTGGATGAGTTTCCTTTCTTAAGGGATACATTAGTGGTTGAAGCCTATTGATTATGAAGCTAGCGATGATGCAGACAGGATCAGGACAGCACACTATTTTAGAATAGTTTTTATTGTGCCTAATTTTTAGAATTAATATATCTACATGGGCTTAAAGTACTCTTCAAGAGCTCTTTTTTTATATATGGCACGCCTCATTTGGACACTTCTACTAGAAGTTATGGTAGATTTGGTCCAGCAGATCCTATTTACACAGCAAGTTGTCTATTTCATTTTGAGATTATCTGTTGAAGATTTTATGGCTCCATATGCTTTTGAAGTATTCCAGATCATGTATATAGCTAAGGACTACTCTTGTTCTTCAATTTTAGTCCATATGTTGGTCATTCTTCATTCATTTTCCCATTTGTAAAGCTGTAAAATCAGAGTAATACTTCGTTCTATCCATCCTTTTCTAGTCTTTCAAGTTTGTTTTTGAAGACAAAAACTTTTGGGAAGGGATGGATTGTAAGAAGCTAGGAATAAGGACTTAGTGTAAAAATAATATTGATATTATGCCATGTCACACTGACATTGGTATAAAAGGAGAGGACATGTAATTTTTCACATCTTTTTGACACATTAATACAATTACTATCCTTCTCTCCCATTTTGCTCACGGTTTCCATGGCTTCTCTCTCTTTCTTGTCTTTCTCTCTCCAAAAATAGTCTTTCTCTCTCCTCGTCACTCTCTTTCTCTCTCTTCCTGCAATCTTTCTCTCACTTTTGCAGTCTTCTATCTCCTCTTTCTCTCTCTCTAGTTCTCTCTCTGACACTAAGAATGATTCACTATTAAAAAATCATACATGGGATTTGTTTTTCCTGCCAATGGTAAATATGCATTGCCATGCAAGTGGGTATATTGTCACTTTTTTCTTGTTTCCTCCACATCAAGCACATTCGCCTTTAAGTGGGAGGTTATTTGGGGTTAAAGGCTACCTGTGCCTAGCCGCCTATATTTATTTGTACTTACTACTTGCATACCTATACAGTGCAAGTGGTGGCCATCCGTCATTGTCCCTTTAGTCTTTATTCTTTACATGACAATAGAATAATGAAAGGCAGGTTGTCAAACATTGTAACTTTTGTAGTTCCCACACATCGATCTCTCTCTTCTTTGCTTGAACCTTCAAAGCTATTGCTTTTGCTCGTACTTCCAGTCCTGCTCCACCTTTCATAATAACATTATGTTGCTTGACAAATAAACAAGGGCCAAATGATCCACATGAAATACAAAGGGATGGCCTAAAAGATAATGCCAGAACTTCTTAACAAAATAAATCATTCCTAGGCACTCCCATTTTGTGATAGAGTAACTACATTAGGGGAGTTTTGAGGTCTCAAAACTGCCTTTTAGGATGTGGAGAGAGAGTGCTCTAGACCAATAGGAGCAAAGCCTCCGTAACGAAACTTCTATTTTAAAAAAATTAAAAAATCATTTTACAAAAACATATAAATATAATAATATTACAAATTTGTATTTTTATTATCTATTTTTAGTCTCTTATATTCGTGATTATGACATCTTTTGCATTAATGGCATAGAGTCTCGGCTACTTTTATTTAATGATATATCTAGATTAATGATAATGACTGATGTAATCTAAATTCAAATTAGTGAAAAGCATGGCACTCAATTTTTTCCCTTCTTTCTTTTATTCCTCTATTGTTTTTCCCTCCGTTGTGGTAGCCTAGTCCTCTCTCTCTCTCTCTCTCTCTCTCTCTCTCTCTCTCTCTCTCTCTCTCTCTCTCTCTCTCTCTCTCTCTCTCTCTCTCTCTCTCTCTCTCTCTCTCTCTCTCTCTCTCTCTCCTACCATGGATACAAAAATTCGACCTTCAACAAGGCGTCCAAGCTCCCAAATCACATCCATATCAGTGTTTAACTCATTCCAAACTAATGAAAGATGGATTCCTACTATCATTAGCAAAGGTAGTTGGATCACCATGCAACAAGAAAAATGTGGAAAAAGGCAAAGACATGAGAGCTCGTTTATCTCTGCTTGGAAGGGAAAAATCAGAGATTTTAAGCTTGGAGAAAATAAGAATAGCATCAAAGAGGTACTAGTGCAACATGTGTTCATGCATAGAGAGCTGTGTTTGGAACTTGGATCTTCAAAGCTTCCAATGCATAGACCAAATTGTAAGAATTTGGTCTAGTCCTCTCTCTCTCTCTCTCTCTCTCTCTCTCTCTCTCTCTCTCTCTCTCTCTCTCTCTCTCTCTCTCTCTCTCTCTCTCTCTCTCTCTCTCTCTCTCTCTCTCTCTCTCTCTTTGTGTGTGTGTCTCTCTCTCTCTCTTCTACCATGGATACAAAAATTTTACCTTCAACAAGGCGTCCAAGCTCCCAAATCACATCCATATCAGTGTTTAACTCATTCCAAACTGATGGAAGATGGATTCCTACTATCATTAGCAAAGGTAGTTGGATCACCATGCAACAAGCAAAATGTGGAAAAAGGCAAAGACATCAGAGCTCATTTATCTCTACTTGGAAGGGTGGAATCTGAGATTTTAAGCTTGGAGCAAATAAGAATAGCATCAAAGAGGTACTAGTGCAACATGTGTTCATGCGTAGAGAGCTGTGTTTGGAACCTGGATCTTCAAAGCTTCCAATGCATAGACCAAATTGTAAGAATTTGATTCTTAAAGTTTTTCCTTTCTTAAACATAGTTTAGGTTTTTCCATTATAATATTTGTTTGTCATGTAGATGTCTATCCCTCTAATCTTGAGGAATGGCAGCCAGTGGAGTCTATTGTTGATGTTATTGATGTTATACATGGTTCAATTGGAGAAGAAATGTATAGAGGCAAAAAGAAGACAAAGCTTGCAGAGAATGGAATATTCTTTTATGACCATTCTTATGTTATTCCTATGCAGCATTGCCAATGGGGATCAATAAACCTCCTTCCTTTGCTAGATTTTCAAGCTTTGAGTGGCCTTTGCCAAGTCCAGCTACTAGTGAGGGCTATAGATGTAAGATATTTTCTGAGATCCAAAAAGCATTAAAATCTAATATCTTAAGTAGGCTAAGCAAAGTTACTTTGTTTATGCCTATTAATATATTTATTGATTTCTTCTCTAATATGGAGATAAGAAGAACAAAAACCATGCTTTCAGTGAAGAGACTAACATATGATCATGTCATACAATTTGTTGATGAAGGATGGGATACAAGGACAGAAGGAAAAATTATATGTAAGATAGATTAAGACTCTATAGCTTGTAAATATATGATTGCTACTCAAAATTTTATCCTTAGCTTTTACTATAGTCGATGGCATTAGACCATAATCTTAATGATTTCAGCAAAGATCCTATAATGGATCTTGATATTTGGTTCAACGAGGATATTATTACAATCTTAAAGATCAGAAAATCATATACGCTGTCGTACTGCTGCGCATCCGAGATGTGGAATCCACCAAAAAGAATAAGTTGAATATGGATTTCACTAAAGAACAGACTAGTGGAAACAACTTCGAAGCTCAAAAAGGGCAACTCTCTAGATGAAGACACCTTCATTGGTCCAATCATTGCTAAATCTGAAGTAAAACGTATTGAGTCATGGGTAAACAAAGCTGTCGATCATGGAGCCAGGTATGATATTATATTGTGTATTTTATCAATTCACAAGTGTATGGTGACAAGTCCTCTTTCATAGAGTTTTAACCGAAGGAAACCGTGATGGAGCATTCTACGGTGCCACTATCTTGGAGGGGGTACATCCTGAAATGGAGGCTGGAGTATTTGTTACTGATATAAACAAGGTTTTCTATGCATTCGAGTAACTGGATGTGGGAGGCGTATGCATCAATGATGTCCCTAACATGAGGATAGATTCTCAGCCTTATGGTAGCGTCAAGGAATCTGGGCTGGGCCGTGAGGGTGTTCGGTATGCCATGGAAGATATGACTAAGATCCGGGTAATGATGCTTTGGAATGCCGGCCAATTAAGCAGTTGAGGAGTCCTACGTATGTTCGTGAGCACTTTATCCATGCTTTTTACCTTTCACGATGGCTATCTGAAGAACAAAGGGTTCAGAAAAGCATCAGGTTCAACATTGTAGTGTAATAATAATCTCCCTCCACATGATCATGTTTCTCTTGGCTCTTCCACATGCTACAGAAAGGGGCCGCTTTTCTAGTGGGGAGAAAAGCCAATTTGGGGGGGCCACTTTATTAGCCTGAAGGGGGATTGGAATTAGGGGCCTAATTCTTCATTTTCTTCTTCTCCTCATCAGGTTTCTTGTTGCTCTGGTCCACCATTATTGATCAGATCTCTGGCTATGGCAGAAATGAGGTTGTAGCATCTCCCGCGTCACCTATGGTGCCAGCTTGCCCTTCATGACCCTCGTCTTTGGCCAGATCGTCAATGCCTTCGGCGAGAATGCTTCCCAGAGTGTCCTGCATCAAGTTCCCCAGAGTTGACATGCTGGATAGTCACAGGTGAGTGACAAGCAGCAAGGATTTGGAGCCTTTATTTATGAGCAATCCTGAGACAGGATGTGGCCTTCTTTGACCTGGAGTCTTCTACTGGGGAGGTCTAGGGGAATCTGTCATATAGGGTCCATCTTCATCAACAACTACAACGGAGAGTGCGCGGCTTACAGGAATGCGTGATACATACACACACACAATTTCTGCTTCCTTGTTCTTTAGTAGTTCTGCTTTCGTGATTTGGCCCAGCGAGGCTCCACTCGACAGGCTTAATTGTTCAGTACCTCAATCCATGGCACTTATCTTCAAGGTCAAGTATCAGGACACTCTCCGTAGGTGGATGCTGCTGCATAAGACAAGGATCAAATTATTGGTGGATGTGGCTACAGAGGAGTGCCGAGATCAATGTGCAAAGAAAAAGTTGCTGTAGATAGCAAAGAAGAAGACAGACAGCTGAAGAAGACTGCTACCTATTAGCCTCACGCCATATGCTTGTTCATCAAGAATTAAAATTCATGAGTTTAGAAGCACAGTCTTTGACTGTGGATTCCAGGGAGACGATGTAACCATTAAAAATACCATCTTCAACAAGATTCAAAGGAATTGCACTAAGGAGGAAGATTGTTTCCAGAAATTCTCCGTTAGCAAGACAGAATGAGATGGGATTCGACTGGCATTTCTGTGCTGTTCAGTAAAATGTTGTGGAAGATCATATGTGTGATAGCTACTCTAGATCTACTGCAAATCCAGACCAATGAGTTGCTACAGTGCTGATGCTTCTCTATCCTTTGTATGTATCAGTCCAGGTCATCGAAAGTGAGTCGAAAGAGAATGATCATCAATGGCTCACATACTGGATCCTGTACTCTTCCTTGACCTTTGTCGAGATTGTGACAGCCCCTGTTTTTGCATGGATACTTTTCTGGAACTTATTGAAACTATCATCACATACTAGATCCTTACTTTCCCCTTTTCGAGGAGCCCATCATGTGTATGAGTGGCTGATATGAGGGAAGCTCCTGAAGCAGGAAGCAACATTTAAGAGAAGAGCTTGATGAATCCAGAGCGAAGAAATATACTTCTGCTGTCAATGCGCTCCGGTGTTGAATATACTTCAGACAAATACAAGTGTTGCAAGCTCCCTTGGATAGCCTTTCCTTACACCAATATCACTTATCTACCTGGATATGCTGAATGTATACAGGATGAACAGTGAATTCATATTAAGTAACATAGTGACAGAGAGTTTAGACCAGATCCTGACTGGTTCTAAACACTTATGATATTGACAACTGCACTTTTCAATGTCCTTTTACAACTTGTAAGCTCAGGCTTTCCTGAGTGTGGCCATGAATTGCAAATCCTTGGCAAATTGTTTATGAATACATCAATGCTACTGTGATTTTCAGATTCAGTTTCTCCTTGAACTTGGATTTCATATTGTTGGGAAGAATTTATTTTTGAAACCTTGTACTTCTCAATTGTGCACGGCTTTGAATAGAAAAGATCTAACACAAGATGATTCATTGATCCATCTTTTATCACCGATATCTCTTATTTTAGAACTGATCTTCTATCTTGAAGTTTATCAAGGACTTCTGAAGTCGCGACATTGCTTTCGAAATCCTTCGACATCTTTGGTGAACTCGATGTGAAAGCGTCGCAAAAATTTCAGGATGGGAGATACTTCAGCCTCTATTTCAGCCTCTTCTACAATTCCAGTTGCGTCCTCTACTTCAGCTCCATCAATGACTGCTGCGTCAAGTACTTTAACAAATGATCTAAAGCAGATTTTGAAGAATATGTCCATGTATATGCAGCTTCAAAATCAGTAGACACAATTGTATATGCAGCAGCAGCAACAATTGCATCAACAACAGTTGTCTCAACAAAGGCAACTATATTCGGATTAGGAGAATGCAAACAGCGCGACTAAGGCTATTGAAGCAGTTGAGAATGAGAAGAAGCTATTTGATGGCCATAATGTTTCAGCATATTTGAAGACATATGAGATCAAGATGGGGTTTTTTGGAGTTCCAGCTGGACTTATGAGTAAGTACTTCCTTCATCTTGTCACACCCGCCTTGAGGGAAAAAGTGATTGATCTTTTTATTCAAAATTCACATTGGCAAGATTTTAAGAAGGCCCTGCAAGAAGAGTATTTCCTTGAGGACTTTGGGATGGCTACATGGCGGTCATTCCGAGAGTGGGTCTACATGCCAAACAAAGGTCTAGCTGCTTCAGAGTTGATTCGGGAATTTGAAGAGAGGTATAGTCAGCTTGATGCCATTGAACAAAGAGCATTGGATGTTGAAAAGTTGAGCTTTTCTTGCAAGCTGCAGATCCTGCTCTTCAAGAAGAATTGGGAGAGCTTCTTGAGGATCGCACGAAGCCTATGGGACTTAAAACGGATTGGCAGGATGCCTAGGATGCAGTCCTTTTGTCTTGTGAAACGCGATTTGTTTGCAGTTGATGCCTCTTTCCATGGTTCTTTTGCGTTTAATTGGACATTGTTGCCATTCTGATTTGTTTGCAGGGATAAATCTTGTGTTGGTCAAGATGACAAAGAGAAAGCTATCTTTGGAAGGAATGGATGAGGAGGAGCTAATGAGACTTTTGCTGATAGGCTCTTTGATTTCTTACACATAACTAGAAATTCTTCCAAGTTTAGCTATATCAGGGAAATTTTCAATGTTCCTTTTGATTTAAAAGAGTTATTGGAGGATCTTGAAGATAAACTTAAGGAGTACATATATTTTTATGATAGACATGTGCAAGATTTAGAAGTCAATGGATTTGTTCATTATAGTGATGTCATGGGAGCCACCAGTACAGCCAGATCAACTTTGCTAGGTAGGTTCAACCTCATTGATGAGGAATTCAGGAAGAGAGAAACATGTTGCCCTTTCCATAGGGATCAACACCAATGCCCTCTGATCCACAAGGATGTTGGATTTATTGTGTATCTTCAGTACATGGAAAATTCTTCTCCAGATATAGCCCAACAGAGAAAGCTAGAGGATATTGCAAGTATGGATAAGGAGGTCGAAGATAAGGAGGAGATGTTCCAAGAAGATATTGAGAATCAACTTGTCCAAGGTTTTGATGTAGGTTTGTTTAAGAGTGACAATATCACAATGGTGGAAGAAAAGGAGATCGAGCCAAGTACACAGGTTGATGAAGAAGGTCCTCTTGCATGTGTTCCAACATTTCCCACTTATCTTATCAACAAGAAGAGATATGTGTTGCTAAATGATATTCAACATCTTTTTTATCTTAGAGAAGATTATTGCTTAGCAATCCTTGTAGGTTGGGGCCAAAATGACATGAATTTTATAGGTTATGAACAAGAACCACTAGCAAGTCTTGATGTTGAGGGAGAGAATTTCCAAGACAGCTCTATAGCCTTACATACATGTATTAATCAGATCGTAGAATACGAAAAGGAGGGGCTACCTACTGAAGAAGATTTCTTGCAGGTCCAGAAGAGACTTTGTATTGATGATATAGGGTATGAAGAGAGATTGAAGTCTCCATCAAATAAGAAACCCAAGAGTTCAAATATATCTTTATGATGATAGTCTTCTCGAAGAAGACAAACACCCTAAAGTATGAAATATAATTCAAAGTTACCCATTGATTTTATGTTAGACTTTATTATGCATTATAGATAAATATCTTATATCTTATACTGTTGTGGTTTGTTGTGTAGATTGAGATTGAAGATCTGGACAACTTTCTTGGAAGGGCCAAGGGCTCTAGGCCAATGAAGCTTGGGAAAAATTAAAGCCTTGGCCATTATATTGGAAACTTAAACAATCAAACAATTGTAATATATCATAGTAGATTGTCAAGCTCTCCAAGTCTACCAATGATGGCTTTGATAGCTATCTCAAAGGTAATTGGATCTCAAGTTTTCAGTAGAGGTTTGGACAAGATCATTTTAGTGGAGAAGGAAGAAGCCATAAGAGTTTTTGGCTTCATGCCTGGATACTGTGGATCTAGAGTTGGATATTTTGGAGTTCTTGGCTCCTATTTGCTCTCTTATGTAGGAGATAGTAAGAATTTGAAGCTTCTTCCAAGCTATCGGAAACAGGAGTTTTTGAAATACAAAGGTCTTATTGAGTGGGATGAAAAAAAAGATTCCTCTAGAGGCCCTGTCGAGCTACCTAAAACCAAGGACTCCTCTGAAGGCCCTATTGAGGTGCCTGAAACTAAGGACTCCTCTGGAGGCCCTGTCGAGGTGCCTGAAACTAAGGACTCTTCTGCAACACAATCAGACTAGAAGATGCCAAAGATCAAGGGTTTCTTGAAACCCATCTTTTCCCAACTCTTTGTTTGGTTGTAACCATTCTGTAAATCTTTGCTTTGCGTAGGAATTTAAATATCTATCTTTTCTTCTTTGGGTAACAATTTGTATAGTCCTTGCTAAAGATGATGTATTGCTTGATGTGGTTGTATCTTTAAGCTTGAATTTATGCCAGATTTGTCGATAGAACCATTGAAAGACCTCTAATAAACTATTGGCTTTGTGTCTTCCATCTCCATGTCTTGTGTGTCTGAAATATTTTGTTCTTGCTTGATAATGTGATTTTTCCATACATTGGGTTGACCAGATAGATAGAGATCCATAGTGTTTAATAAAGTATGGAGCATGGTTGTATAAAATATGCTGCATAGTCAACAAATAAAGAAAGTTATTAAAAAACATTATATGAGTTCGACAATGAAGAAACAGACATATACAAACTTCTTACCATATAGTGAGTAAAGTGTTGATCACCCCAAGCTTCTGTCATCACCTTTTTGAAAAGGTGCAATTGGTTTTTAAAGTCTTTGAGATCATCACCATTCCATTCAGTCTTATCACAATAAAAAAATACTTTGTCTGGTGTTTCCCAAACTTTAGCTTTTCTATTCCGAGCTTGTCCATTATCAGTGTGAACCTTAACTGCATTATGTAGGGATTTCCACTGGTTAAATTTAATAGTTGAGCCACCATTTCTTGAGTTTATCTTGCCAAGTCTCCCATGAAAGCCTAGAAACCTTCTAGCCTTCACTCCACCAATAGATGGTTTTTTTGGGACACAATTACCATCCTTAGACTTCTGAAGATCTGGTTCAATAACAACATTGCCACCATGCAAACCAATTGCAGAGAGAACTTTTTCAAATTTTGTTATAGCATCTGTTCTAGTTGATAATGGCTTCAGCTTCCATGAAAATCCTATATAGAGATGAACAAGCTTTTCAATTATCCTGCAAAGTGCATGAAGTGTACAAATATGGACATTCGCTAAAGGAATGTCCAAGTCTAGTTTAAACTGTGGATCCTTATTGTGCCTAGAGGGAGCTCTATTCCAATTGCTTGAGTTTAACTCTGCAGCTAGCGACATGTAGTATAAGCAAGGAGATCTCGAGTTGGCTCCCTTTGATACATTATATATACATTTGAGTGTCTGTAGGTCACCAGCTATGTGCTACTCAATCTTGTAGTTCCCAAATCCTTCAACAAATAGCTCTTCTCCTGGTGCCTTTGAATAACATTAGGTATTGATGTTTGATGAAAAACCCAATATAATATATCAAAATTCTCGGTATCTACCTCAAATGATCCTAGCCACCAGATGTTATATTCAGATTGAACACTAAATGATATTGAGTGATTGCAATGACCTGATGAAAGTGCTCTATTCATCAAGGTGATAGAGATTCTCTCCAATTTTTTACATTTCAGAATCTCACTTTCATCAAGTTTAATCACAAATCTAGCCACTCCCTATGCCTCTGCTACTGAGAAGTCATAAAATTTGATCATTAAGCATTGTAGGGTGGGCAAGTCAAGGAAAATATTGTTAAATTCATTGAATGTAACCTCATTTTTCTTGCCCTTGAAGGTAGCCTTGATATGAAAAGGCTCGCCTAGAATCCCCATCACTTTGTTAGTAACTCTCTGTCTAATAGTCCTAACCACAAATGGCTTTGGAAGTATGCAATTGCGTACCTGTCCTTGCTTCATATTTGATTGTAAAAGCTGGAAAAGTTGCATATAAGCATCTCGACTGATACCAATACTATTCAGTGTCTTCTATACTAACTCAGAATCCAAAGAATGATCCTTTACAAATGACTCCAAGCATTGTTTCTTTGCCTTTTTAAATTTTTTCTTCTCCAAAATATCCTTTGAAACCACTGAAGGAAGAAGATGATAATAAAACTGAGCTGCTTTTAAAGGATCTCTTTCACTTGCATTTGGTTGTAGAAGAGATCTAGGCAAAATTAGCATCACAAATAATTACAAGTAATTTAAATAAAGCCATATTTAAGATTTTCAAAGTGAAAAAAAATATACCTTGCTGCTTGGATTCTTTTACCACAACCTCCTCCTCCTCGTTTGAGATTCTCAATATTTTTAAGAGCTCTTTGTCGATTTCGAAGGCCTAATAAAGTTTGCTTTCGTTGTTGATAAGCTTTGATACGCTTTTCCAATGAATGAATTTTTTGTTGACAATCCTCTAGCTTTTGCAAACAACTCTATATTGTGTTTCATCAAAAGATGATTCTCTAGTCCAAGGATATCCTTTTCTGCAACAAGGTTAAGTGTATAACCTAAAAATCCATTGTAGCCATCACCAATAAACCTCATTAATGATGAGCTATTATAGAAAGGAGGAGTGCTATTTCTGCTAGGATCTTTGGGATATAGCTTTCCATCTAACCAAAGATCAATATTCTTCTTTCCTTCAAACCTTACTATATGTTTCATAGACTCTGTAACCGTGATAGATTTTGTTCTCTTTCTTATTGGTTCATACTCACTATCCAACTCAATATAAAGATTATAGAGAGGTCTTTTATGAGAGCTACAGAGATCATTGGATTATTGATCCATAGCTGAGTTACAGAGATCATTGGGTGATTGATCCATAGCTAAGGATATGATTAGAAGCAAGAACGAAAATAAAGAAGAGACTAATAAGGAGGAGGAAAAAAGAAGAGAGAAACGATAGAGGGAGGCAATCGAGTATCCACCAAAATTCAAATTGAATATTAGTTTTCACTTTAATGAGGAGAGGTAAGATCTTCATTATGACAACCTTTGCCAACTTTATGGCGACCTAGATTTCTAGGCTTGATGTGATCACAAGAATATCACGACAATGACTTATTAATGAATTTTGATATTTTAACTTACCAAAATATAAACCTTTTAAAAATTCTATAAAATGATTTTATTTCTTAAATTGTTTTCTCTCTCTAGGATCTCTTATAGGGCATTTTTGAGACCTCAAATCTCCCCTAATGTTTTCTATAGCAGACAATCACCGACTAGCATAATAAATAGGTTGGAACCTTCTTGCATTAGCACACTGCCAATGGCACTATTTGAAGCATCCACAAAGCCATGGAATTCCCTGTTTGAGTCTGGAGGAATTAAAATGGGAGCCTTCGATAGCATTAGCCACAGCCATCATTATGCCAAGTGAGTTGCAACATCCCATTTGAATGCTAGCTTCAAAACATGGGCTAGCTTGTTCAAAGGAATAGCAACATGGTCCAAAAGCTACAAATATCGCCTATGCTAGCGTACTAGTCCAAGAAACTACATAACATCCAAAGGAGAATTAGGAACGTCTACTTGCATTATAGATGTCACCTTTTGGTAGGTCAACAATGATTCCATCTCCTAAAATAACATGTCCCACCAACATGCCTCCCTTCACTGTAAAAGAGCCACACTTCATAGCCAAATAAATACAAACATAGACTCAAGAAAATATGGAATCCATAATCAAGATTGTGATAGTTTATGATCTAATTATTAATATGAAGTATTACACTATGGAAATTGATAAAGGCAACAAGGAACTCACCCGTTGGAATGGTGGAGCAAGATACTTACCCCTTAGCTATAGTAGGAAGTCCACATAAGGAAGCCCCAAGAGAAATATTGGATTAAGGGCAAAAAGATCATGGACATGTGTTTCCCACATCTTTATATATCCCCCCTTCTCACCACTAAGTCAGATGCTTCATCACAAGCCTACCCAACCTAAAGATCGTGGACATGTGTTTCCCACAGCTTAATATACCCCCCCTTCTCTACCACTAAGTCATATGCTTCATCACAAGCCTACCCAACAATGAATATACAAAAGTTATTGTGAGGAATTAGATCCATGAAAATAGAGAAAGTCATAATCCAAAGAAGATTCCTCATGAAAACATAATGCTAAAGGAAGTGAAATAAGAACAACTCATATAGCTGTCCAAATAGGATGATCAATAGGAAAATTATCATAACTTGGTGTAGACATGTCCAAATCCATCAAACGACATGCCATTAGAAAATGTACACAAGCAAGTAGAAGGTAGACCATCCATAAAAGAAACATTTTGATCAAGTTAGCCAATTAACTTCAGGAGAGAATTTTAATATAGTAAGTTGCCATGTTCTAGAATTCACTATTCTTCATGTAAAAATCCGGTATTTGTACTTTATATCCATAGAGTGCTTCAAAAGGTGACATGTCTATACTCATATGATTAGTATTATTGTAAGAAAATACAGCCAAATGTAACCATTGGTCCCAAGAAGCTTGAGTAGCGTAGCAAAAATGGCGAAGATAGGCTTCCAACGGTTTATTGATGCACTCCATTTTTCCATCCGTTTGGGGATGATAGGCCATACTGGAGTCAACTTAATGTCCATAGAAGAGAAAAGACTGCAAAAAATTGCCCATAAATTTAGTATCATGGTTGGATACTATCTTTAGTGGTATTCCATGAAGCTTGAACACCCTCTTCAAAAACTATTTAGCCACTTATTTGGTTGTAAATTGGACTTTAGTAGGGATGAAATGGATGGATTTTTTCAACTGATCAACAACCATATAAATGCTATTCCAACCATGCTTTGTTGTTGGCAGTCCTATAATGAAATCTATTCTTATATCACTCCATTTTCTAGGTGATGGCTAAAGTAATCCACCGAATAGAAGTATGGAATCTTTATTTTGTTGACATGACATTGCATGATATAATCTTTTATATCCCTTTGAATTCCCTTCCAGTAAAAAATATTATGGATAGTGTCAAATGTCTTAAATAGCTAATGGTGACCCACTAAATATGAAGATTCCATTTCTTGCAAAATGCGACGCTTGAAGGATATTTGGGGCATCAAATAAACCCGTCCTTTGTACCACAACAATCCATTATGTTATATCAAATATACATACTTTTCACCTCTTCCTTGCTAAAATGCTCTCATCATAATGGTTGCATTTTCATCAAGCAAATACTCTTTATGTATACCATGAATCTACTCTTTGTACAAAGTAGAAATAAAAGAAAGTGAACATGCCCATATTCTTGACAAGACATCTACCACAATATTGTCTTTACTTGCCATGTATGAAATGTCAAAATCATAGCCTTGGAGTGTAGACAACCATTGTCATTGCTTAGGAGATAAGGTGGGCTGAGAAAAGAAATATTTCAGCACTCTACGATCGCTTTTGACCTTAAAATGGCTACCATAGGTATGATGATGCTTCTTTTTTATTGCATGAAGAATGGCTAGCATTTTTTTCTTTCATAAGCAATTGCTCCGTGATCTTGATACTTTAGACCAACCCCAATATATCTTCCACTAGCATGTGCACATATAGTGAATTCCTTAGAAAAATTTGGACATACTAAAATGGGTGCTAAAACTGATATAGATTTTAGCTCATTGAAACTTTGGTCTGCTATAGAATCCCAAAAGAAATACTCTTTCTTCGGCCTATCAATTAATGAAGCCACAATATGAGCATAATTTTTAGTGAACCACCAATAGAAAGAAGATAATCCAACGAAACCTCTCAAAGATGTATAAGTAGTAAGGTTAGACCAATTCTTGTTGACACATTGCACATTCTTTGGGTCCACTCTCACCAACTATGGGGCCCAAATATTCCACCTCATCCTGCATGAAAGAACACATTGATTCTTTTGCAAATAGTTTTTTCTTTCTCAATGTGTCAAACATCTCCCTTATGTGTTGTAAATGCTCATCCCTAGACTTATTATATATGAGGATATCATCGCAAAAGGCAAGGGATGTCTTGAACAAGAATGGCTGCAAATATTATTCATTAGTGCCTAAAAAGTGGCAACATCATTTGTTAAACCAAAAGGCATCACAACAAACTGATAAATCCCCTCTCAGTTCTAAATGCAATCTTGAACTTATCCCCTCTTTCATGCGAATTTGATGGAATCTTGAATGTAGATCGATTGTAAAACCCTTTGCATCCTTGAGTTCATCCATAGAGAATCATGAGGAATAGGGTACTCATTTTTAATGGTAGGCTTATTCAACTCCCTGTAATCAATGCACATGCAAAATGTCTTATCTTTCTTCTTCACTAAAAGTACTAGAGAGGCAAAAGGTGAGTGGCTAGGTTATATCAAATCCATTTGCAACAAATCTTTAACTTGTTGCTCCACCTCTTTATGCTCAAACTTTGATGATCTATAAGGAGGTTTATATTAAGGACCAAATCAATCAGGTGGTCTACCTCTCTTGGGTAGCAATAAGGATGGGGATTGAAATATGTATTTGTATTCTTATAACAAATTTACTCAATGATGAATTCTTCTTCTTTTGAGTAGATATGGGCTTATCTTAATTTCTTCATGGGAATGAGCCCCTTATACTTATGATCCACTCCATGCAAGGTAATTGGCTATGCATTATAAGAGAATTCCAATTGCATTGCATTCAAATTCATATTAAATCTACCAATTATTTTCAATCGATCACATCCAAGAACTATGTCAAAGGGTTCCATTTCCAAGGGTACAAGATCAGCTTGTATAATGCATGAAAATGAAAGCTCGATAGGAATGCATAGGCATACTTCATGGCTAGCTTCAAAAGCCCCATTGGCAACATGTACTCTCAATGGTGCCTCCATATTCTTAGGTAGTAGCTTCAGCCCTTCCAATGATTTTGTATTCACAAAACTATGTGTGCTACCCTACCTGTATGTACAAGAATATAGATAACTTTGCCTTTCAATCAAAGAGTATTTTCACCTCTACTACCCCTCCATGCATCATGAGATATAGAACATATCAAGATTATTAATACATTCTTCCCATTCTATAGGTAAAGAGTTATCCCCCTTGAAGCTGGTAATGTTGATATTCTCCTTATATTTATGGTCCTTGTAAGCTAACTGATTAGAATTGGGTCGTTTAAAGGATTGTTATCTCCAAGAGTCTTCGTTCCATGAATGTTGCTTAGTTCATTTTGTTTGCTATCAAACCCTTGATGAGGTGACTAACCATTGTCATGATTATAGGGTCTTTCAAATGATTGCCGCTCGCTTGGAAGTTGATCATGCATAGATCTTCATCCACCATCATGTCTATTATCAAGATTGACTTCTACTTTTCTTGGCATGGGAGCAGGCTGAGTATAAAATGACTTATAAAAGGGGTTGCATCCATATTCATTTTCATCCAATCTTGCACCTTCTTCATGCCTACTATCGTGTTTTGGTTGAATTGAGGTCGATTTATTCTTGCGCTAATATAAGGTGGAATGATATATATTGCTAAATTTAGAAGGCTTTACTTTCTCAAAAGTTGTGGGATCAAGAAGTGGAATGGAATACGGGTCTTTTGGGAGTGGAACACTACTAACTATAGGTTTTGTCTCCTACATTTTGCTTCCAAATTTTTTGACGAGACATTAAGGAGTGTCGATTAGGGTAATTGACTTTGTTAAAAAACAACACAAACACGAAAAAATTCAATTTTTTTGCAAACACCACACAAACCACACACAAAAAACCAAATGTCATGCAATGCCTCTTGTAGCTCGAAAATTTTAAAAAAAACACAGACTTCATAGAGCATCACACACTTTGCACAAAGTTCAAAAACTCAAACTTTGAAGACAAAACCAATTGTACTAAATTCTCATACCTTGAAAAAACCTTCAATCGACACTTGACAATTCAGCTTCCAAATTTTTGAACATCTCAATTGGCACAACAAGAGTCCACCCTCTCACATTTTATCAATCAACTCATCAAATTTATTAACCTTTGACTTGTTAAGCATGTGTATACCCCCAATAATCCCTTCATCATGTTGTTTAATTGCTTTGACATTTATTCATAACCATTAGAGCCTTGAGACACATGAAACTTTGCATTTTCAGGATGACTATGCTAAGCATTAATTGTGCTTGTATAACCATCATCTTCTTGGTATTGATTTAATCCACGATTAGATTGATTAGGTGCATATTGGTAGGTCCTAATATCCTCATTAATTGTTTCCAATATCTAGTCTTTTCTCTTGTTCTTGGCCATCTTGAATAGAAATCTATCTTCAAAGACCATCAGTCACAAAATTTATAATAACCTTGATTTGAGTGTCTAAACAAGGTGATTTCTATCTTGAGACCCTGGCAACAAAGTCCCCAATTTTTATCAGAATCACTTTTTTTTTTTACTAATCTTGAAACCAAATTTAGTTGTCTATCCAGAACTATTCAAAAACCTATCTAGATTATGTTTACACCTATAAGTGGTCTTTCTTGTGCCAACAAGCCCTATATAACACTAAATTACACCTATAGGGTACCTATATGATCTATAGTCTCACTCTAAAAGTGGTAGAAATACCTACAAGTACACATATAAGTCTGAACTACCTATCTAAAATTTCCTATTTATCTCTATTTGGCTAGATTCCACCTGTAGAAGGTAAAAACCACTTGCAAGTGCCTATACCAATCTTTCATACCCTTGTAAATTGCATTAAATGCCCTATTGTATCCATGTTAAGTTGAGATGTAAGTCCTGTAATAGTGCTAAGGTATAATAGGATCATTGTAGGGATGCAGAATGACGAAATAGGCACCTACATGGGCTCCGAGACTTGGGGAGTGTGCAAATTTCATCCACAAAAGCTAGGTTGTGCACCCCTTCAGGATATTTGATGTGAGGCAATGTCACATCTCTTTTGGCTCACATCTCACCCAACATCTACTTTTCTTCTCTAGGTATCTTGATATGGAAATTGCATACTAGACTAATCAAACAATTATAATGTGCATGGGCAAAAATAAAGCTTTGATCCTTTTAATGAAATACAAGAGGAAATGGACTGAAATAGAATGAAAGTGATAGGGATTTTAATCTTTTTACAATGATTGTCTACGATACAAATGTTTTTCCACTTACCAACTACATGCTTTTCTCATGAGATACATCCATGGATCAACCAAACCAAGAAGGTTAGCTTTAGGACTCAAATGAAATCTATGAAATCTATGCATAATCTCAATGGAGCACAAGCATTTCATGGACTAGATAAGGGATATTTAGAACATAACCACAAGCAATCTTGGATGGGTTCTATGTGCTATACATAATTATATTAATCAAGGATTACTCCTGATCACTCTTTCAGCAATAGGAGAGGCCAAGTAAGAGGATTGAAGAGAGATTAAAGAGTGCACAACTTAATGGTACCTCTTGTAGTTGATGAAGATAGTTGTTGAACCTTAAATGGTCAATCCATCTTTGATTAATCACTAGTCCATAAATGCCCCTTGCTATAGATGATCAAGAATGATCAAATTCACTGATAAAGGGTGAAACCTTAACTAAGGTTCTTCAATGATTGTTGGTGTAGCTTCCCAAGTCCTTGATACAAACTTTAATGATGATGAATAGGAATCAAAATTTTGATGCAATTCCTAAATAATCCTTGCTATCCCTATTTCAAGAGAGTGAAATTTCCAAAGATCCCAAGTTGTTTGAGCTTCTCCTTACATCCAGGGAGTGGAATAGAACAAAAGCCCCATGAAAAGAAACATAATAAAACAAGATTTTAGAATAAATTTATGGTACCCTATTGTAATGAAGTTCAAGGAAAAGTAATCCCAAGTAATCTTGATATTATGAAAAAATCTTTGTTAAATCTTGAAGGTACAACGAAGAAGTGATCACTATAGTGATTGAGCTCCAAAATCCCCTTGAAATAGGCAAGATTTGACCAAAATTTCAACCGAAACTCATGTTGCCATGTTTTACAATTTCAAGAGAGCATGAATATGATGATGGAGACTTGAATGTCAAGGGATAGGACTTATTCCCACTCCAATCAATGGTTAGAGACTATGTTCAAGAGTATGGATTCAAGATTTGAAGCTTAAGTGGAGATTATTAGAGATCTTTATTGATGTCCAATGGATTCCAACTTCAATGATAGAAGAATGAAACATTCAAGTAGAATGTAGCCTTCATAGCTTGTTACAATGGCATTGAATGATCTTGGACAAGAGTAGATTAGATAGTGGTTACTACTCCAAATATGTGAAAAGATTAGAGTATGGGATGATGTCCATCAGCTTCTATGCTGAAGCTTCAAGCCTCAAACTTGAATGGAGCCCTATGTAGAAACCTTTCATTAGTGATAATGATGAGTAGGCATTCCCAAGATTGAAGCTTTGTAGCAAATGTGGTATAGATTTAACCCTTGAAATTCAGAGCACAGTTTGTGCTAAACTACTACTTACAAATGTGGCCACATGGCAATGATTGCTTGTGCTTGATAGACTCCTCCTGATCTCAAGAATCAAGGTATGATGGCCTCCAAGACAATAGTTGCAAGAGCAAGAAGGTATGAAGGAAAATCTCCATGGAAGTTAGAGTAAGCTTGAAGAAGAAAGTAAAGGGTTTCTTGAAAAGTAACCAAGATTTTAGTCCTCCAAACTCTCCGAGTGCCATTTTGTCTAAATTATACCAGACTTGGTCTCGTGAAAGATCAAGACCTACTAAAACACCATCCCACCCAGCATTTCTTCCACAACCTTTTCAGTAGTCTCCAAAATGATCACGGTTAAGAATGGTATAGCCTATCTAGGCACAGTTATGATGGGACCACACCTCGTAATCAAGATCTAGCTGTAGTTCCTTGTCTTTAATGGTTGTAACTAAATGCTAACATGAAAATGAACTTTCTAATATGATCAAAATCTAAGCTCTAATACCAATGTAAAAGAACCAGGCTTCATAACCAAAGAAATACAAAAATAGACCCGAGAAAATATGGAATCCATGATCAAGACTATCATAGCCTATGATCTTATTATTCGTCTGCAGTATTACACCATGGAAATTAATAAAGGCAACAAGAAACTCACCCCTTGCAGTGGTGGAGCAAGGTACTCACCCCTTAGCTATGATAGGAGGTCTATATAAGAAAGCCCCAAGATAAATATTTAATTAATGGCAAAAAGACAATGGGCATGTGTTTCCCATAGCTTTATATACCCCCCTTCTCTACCAATAAGTCATATGCTTCATTACATTCATAGTGAACACACTTTTCATGGGCTTGAGACTAAGGTGATTGACCTCTTGCCATTGGGTAAGGCAGAGTCAGAGATGGTAGAGATGTGGGAGAATAGTTCCAAACACATTGAAGTCATTTGGAAACACCCACATGAACTCCACTAGGTAAGGCCCAAAGATTTCTTGCATGTCCTGTTTGAAGGAAGTTGGAGTGTTCTTGAGAACAAACCACATGATTGTATAAACGAACACTTCCTAGGGTGTAATAAAGGTTGTCTTTGATTGGTTTTCTAGAGAAAATTGGATCTAGTTCTACCCAATGAAACCATCTAGGAAGGAGTGCATCTCATGACTAGCCAATCATCCAAGATACTATCAAAATGTGGTAGGGGAAAGGAATCCAAAATGGTTGCTTCATTTAACTTTCAATAGTCCATACAGATTTTGAGTTTCTTATTCTTTTTTGAAAGAATGACTATAAGAGAGATCCACTCTACTTGATCCATCAAAGCAATGAACCATACACGAAGTAATATGTCTACTTTCTCTTTCACCAACTTTGCCATTTGTGGATTCATTATGTATATTTGCATTCAAACTGAAACTAAATCTAGTTTGAGTGGAATGTGGTGCTAATAAGAGTGAGGATCTAGGCCCCTCATATCAGAGTAATCCCAAGTGAACATCTGAAATTCCTTTAGCAGAGAGAGATCAACTTCTCATGGAATTCTAGATTCAAATGAGCATTGATTTTAACTAGCTTGGTTTTATCCAAACCAAGATAGATTATAGATGTTTTATCCTCAATGGCCCTTGTCACCTTTTGAAGGTGGGCCACAAATTCCCACTCTTGCCACAAAACTTCTACCACATCTAAATTTGCAATAGCCATAGCTTCTGCTTCTTTCTCCCCAAATTCTAGGATAGCTGATTTTACGTGTTCCATTACCAATGTTGACTTTGTAGCCTTCAGAATATCTTCCAAATGGAGAGTTGCCAACAAGGGTGATCTGAGATACTGTTGTGGCCGATGTGTAGAACATCCGCGGGAAAAAAAGGTCCCAAGTCAGCTTTTGTTGAAAAGAAAGATGCCTCCTTATCATCATCTAAACCTTCCACCATATTTAGTTGACTCAACCAAAACTAACTGAAATGCTATTGGTGGGGAAAAAAATCTTGTTTAATGAGAATCAGGCCTTATGATGGCCTTGGTGGATGATTAGCCAAATCTCAATCCCAATTATGACTGACCCAAGTATGTCTCGTAACCAAGGCCATCCTAGCAGGAGGCAACAATCTCTGAGAGCCACTTAAGAAACCAAGAAGAGAATCATAGCCACTTCAATGAGGCCCAAAAAGGGATAAAGAAAGAGGAGCAATGAGAGATATGATGAAGAAGAAGAGGATCTTCGAGGTCCAAAATTTCCACCTAAAAGGTAACTTGCAATAAGGAATAGTAGATGAGATGAACAATAGAACTTGACTCCACCTTGAGAGATGCACCACTAACTTCTCAACTCCATGCTAGAAGAAATTTGAAGGCCTTGTCACTAGGACCTCCAAAGCCCTAATCTAGTTGGTCTCTAAAGATGCTAGATATCAATAGGAGAAATGATTGCTCAAGGACAACCATGCCAAAAGAGTAAACGGTAGGTGAGGAACATCATGATGAGGAGATTTCCCCCTTCCCCCACCCCAAAAGCTTAATACCTTGCTCATCACAAAATTATCAAATGCTTTAAAGACATATTCATCCCCATTATTTGACCTTAGGCATTTCAGCTTATACCTAGATTGATTCTTAATAAGAGCAAGCCAAGCTAAAAGATAGCCAATATATTCAATTTCTACTTTACAGCATATGCCTAGACCTTATGCGAATAATCATCAATGAAAGTCACTAAGTACTTCCTACCACCTAGTTATTGACAGGGCATGAGATTATATACATTAGAATGAATGTCTGGACCAAAAACAGGTTGGACAATGGCTCTCTAGCACTAGTCGGACCTCTAAGGCACACAAGACACCCCACACGGCCTTGCAGCCAAGAGCGTCTAAGGAACACGCTATACTAAACTCTAATATTGATATTGCATTTGTACCAAGACACAATCCAATGTTTGCCCTCCCCTACTCCTCATAGGGAGATCCCATGCACATTGGTATAATATACCACGTATCACATACACAGGAGGCAACCTCTTGGTTGAAACACCGTGGCCCCATTACAGCTCTCCTACATCTCAGGGATTGGCCCCTTGATGCGCTGCTCCAACATAAAGAACAAACGTACAAGCTCCACTCTTTTGTATATCGAACAATCTAGGAGTTGATATTTCCTCACTAAACTTACCCCAATGAACCACTCATCTATCCTATAGCCTAGGGATCCTCACACACTCCACATTGGTCATTTATTTAGCAATCAAGTGCTATACATCCAGGTTTTATACCATGGGACATGTAAAATGCAGAAGTGTATGACCATTGTGTGAAACTATTTTATGATTAGAAATCAACCACGTGGTGTGCAAAACAATCCTTTAATGATTTTCAGCCTGTGCATTATTGCAGCGTTGCTAGAGACTAGCACCGAGTTTCCTCGTGCTACTAGTCTCCTTATATTTAAATTTTTATCGGCCTATATGCTATACATAAACCAAATGAATCATAAATTTTTATATTTCTAGCAATCTCTCACTTTTACAATCTATTTTCTCCCTAACCGGTTCGGTTTTGCCACATTGCATATGTTCAAGATTCATTTATATGTCATTTTTTCATATGGAAAGTAATAAAAATACACTAAAACACAAAAACAAGGCTGAACTGAGGCTTAATCCTCATGCCTCAGCCTTGCTAAACATTCACAACTATTAATCATATTTTTTTCTAATTATTTATTGCAAAAACCTAAATTTTCTTTATTTTTCTCTATTTATTTCTTTAAAAGTTATAAAAATTTAGAATTGTGAACTCTCATTGATAAAAAAAACTCAACCCCATTTATATATATTTTTTTATTCCATGGGAACTCAAAACACTCACTAAAACCCCCAATTTCTATGATTTCTTTAAAAACCGCACTTTGCGGGTTTTACATGTTTTGAGGAAAAATTATTATGTCATCCAAATTTTTGGTTTTTTAATTTCATTTCAAAGATAATTTAGCATATGCAACCAAGATCAATCAACATCAATCAAATTGTACTGGTAGACCTTCATAATATGGGTAGAAGTCTTGCAAATCCCACATTAGCAACGGTTTAAGCCACAGTCAGTCACCAAGTGACTTGTATTATTACATTTGGTACAATAGAGTTTTTTTTTTCCCTATTAGCAAGCAGTCTCTGAAGATTTGCAGTCCTTATCCTTCTTCTAGGACTTTTTGGGCTTCTTTCCATACTCCTCCTCAAGAGTCCTTGTCACTGCTATTATCTCCCTTAATGTGCAAATCCAAATCTAAGTCACTATCATCCGAACTGTGACTTTTGCTAGTGGACTTGCTAGACTTCTTTCTTATGCTTTCAAAGAACCAATTTCACCAATAGGGCTTGCTAAATAGAACGTTTCAAATCATGTACTGCCAGATCTTTAGTAGCCAAAGCTCCATGGATACCATGATGTATCCCTCAAACATACATGAAATGTAACATCTCTCCTGCTGGCATATTAATTGCAGTAGTAATTCTACCAAACAACACCCAAAATCGAACAGTGTAATTTGGAACATTGGAACCCCTGTTCTTTAGACTCCCCAAATGATCTAGCTTCCGCATATTAGTCCAATCCTACTGAAACTGCTTTGTGAATGCCCCATTTGGCACATCATAAGAATCCTACCCTTGCTCCTCTACCAATCACACTACTGCCTTCTTCTATATGCATGATTCAAACACCTCTTCTTGATGGACTAGGTCATTTTTTAATTGGGAAAATCGATGTCATAGGCCACCTCAAACTTCCAAATGAAGGCATCATAATCCTGGGACACCAATCCCTTGAATTTTGGGAAAGGAGCCTTAGGTGCCATGGAAGAGCAAAAAGGAGGAATATAAGAAAAGACAATCGGAACTGCCAAGGAGATGTATTGACCAGCAAGCTTTAATGGTGTCTAAGGGACGATCAATAGAACTAATAGAGATCCCCAAGATAGAGGGAGTGACCATGACTATGGAGGATGGGATGACACAAGAACCCCATCCTCATCTTTCTCCTCATCACTATGGGAGATAAATAAACCATGAATCTCCGGAATGCGTGCCCACCTTGGCTCATGCCTTGAACGCAGCATATACAAACTCATGACGAAAGGAATGATCATTATGACTTCATTGCATTAAGAACAAAATAGGCACAGAATACACAGACATTTGAGAGCAATTTGCTCAAGAACTGTTGTCCATCCAAAAACAAAGGAATCTATTACATGATCTCTTAGCAGAGCATCCAAGGTGTAAAAAAGAATCTCGAAAAAACCCTTTGGACCCACCATAAATCTACTCAACAAGAGGATCCTATACCTATCCATTATCAACATTATTATGTAAATCATGACACAAAAGTAGTGCCTCAAGCCACACTTGGATACAAACAATGAGGGGAGTCTAGCTTGTGAAATAGAAGATGTCAATCCTCTCATGGAACCTCCTAGTAAGCTAGTTCCTTTCCCTTCATTTCCATGAGCATATTTACTCATTAAGCTATTAGGTTGAGCAAGTATATGTTGAAACATGTCATTCCTCTCCTAATACAGAGGATAATATTCAGGCTGAGGGACCTCTAAAATGCATGATCCTAAAGCATCAACCACTAGCTTGTGGCCCTTGCCTACTTTATATCCTCCATCATCATGAAAATCCTCATTCCAAGATTCCACATCTGAATCCATGGTGTCTTTCTCTGTGCCATCACTAATGTATTGGGTGAGGAACTCGATATCACCTCTGTTGAGCACAAAAACAACTATACATGTTATATACAATAAGCATTAAAATAGGGTCCTAGAAACCACTCAAAAGACGCTCCCTCGAATGACTTACTAAGTTGTAACTCGGATGGCAATTCTGACAACACAAACAAGTCCAATAGGGGGGTAAGTTCCAATGTGGTTATCGAGTCTTCCTCTTCTTCCTCCACCACTCACTTCGAAGGAAAATATGTTTGTTGTCCATATCTTGTCATGTGTGTGCATCACATGACCACATTGTTCTCCCTCCCTCCCTCCCTCCCTTCCCCCCCCCCTCTCTCTCTCTCTCTCTCTCTCTCTCTCTCTCTCTCTCTCTCTCTCTCTCTCTCTCTACACACACACACACAAACACACATCTAGCTAGAGTAACCAACTATGTATCCTCGCTCTTGCTCAAATCATTATTGCTTCCCACATGCCTCGCTTTTTTTTCAAGGGGATGGTTATAGAAATCTATGAGTATCATTACTCATTACCATGTTAGGGGTTTTGCCACATAGCCTTCATATAAGCTACCCACTTCTTGATTTCTTCTCTAACTATGACAATATTCATTAGCGTGTTAGGGGGTTTTTCCACATAGCCTTCTTATTAGCTATCCACTTCTTAAGATCTATATGCATAACCTACTAGACATATGAAAGCGTGGATAAGACCCTCTCATGGACCAAAGTAGACAAAGAGAGCAACAAGGCAACATGTGCTAGTGGTGTGAAGAACAAGTTGCTAAGGCACCAAGGTGCTTGCCGAAGGGTGGTATGGTTTATAACAAACTATGAATATCAATGCTCATTGGCATGTTTGGGGGTTCTACCACATGGGATTCCTATTATCCGCCCACTTCTTGGCATGTTCTCTAGCTATACCATCACCTACTAAATGATGATGTGGATGAGACCCTCTCATGGGCCAAAGTAGGGAAAGAGAACAATAAGACAACATGCACCACTCACATGAAGGGCAAGTTGCTAAGGCAACAAAGTGCATGCAACATCAATAAGAAAGCTTAAGTTACAAAGTTGCAAGAGAAGGGTGACTTGTGAGGTGTTATAAGAGTAGAGCAACTTGTGTGGGGCTATGATATTCTACAAAAGGAGATGGCCTATAGATCACAACGGTTGGAATAGGTATAAGAGTAAACTTAAGAGATACTTTTCAACTCTAACCATGAATAAATCACCATAGTTGAGCATATAATTGATTGCCATAATTGGATAGAGGCCACATCATAAAGAGTGGACATGATCACAAGTGTGTATAAGCAAATTACCACAATCTATGATGGCATGGATCCCTTTTTACTTGTCAACCAATGCACTCCTTATATTGGTCAAAGAAAGAATATGATGTTGGAAGGTCAATGAGTTGCCAAAGCAATAACTCCCAAGTAAAAGAATCAAATAATCTACACATGACCACAAAGAAACAAGGATCACCAATTATGTCAACTCTTCACCATACCTTTTATATATCATTCATGTGCCTTTATGCACTATTCAAGTATAGAAAGTTATTCTCGCTTTTAATGATTTTGCTAACTTATCTAACTAAGAATACTTTCCTATCTAACTAATAATACTTACCTACTCATAGCATAGTGACATTTAGTAAAGACATCAGTATCACAAGTTATCATTACTTTTGTGCAATGAGAGAATAAAAAATTGCAAAAATCATGAAGAAAAACCCAAGGTTACAAGCCAATACTTAAAGTGTATATATTCGAACATGTTAAGCGTCTAGCTATTCATGCTTTTTTGTTCATGGCAACACCATCTACAATGTCAAGCAAAAGAAAGAAATCAAAATCAAAATCACAAGTACTCATCAATTCAAGTAAGCTTTCTCCATGCTTTTATATCACATTACAATATTCCAACTATAAGCCTCTTAAAACTAGATGCAATTCAAGCAACACAATAATAGCTCTTTTTTCCAATCAACCAATTGATCAAGGCATTCTCATAGGCCCTATAATAAATCGTACAATTTAATCATCTTGTTGTGTACATTGTCAATAATTCTATCTTTTGCCTACTATATATTTAATTGATACCACTGACTCAAGGATACAATGAATAGAATATCATCTAATGATGTCTGTGTGCATGCAAAAGTGTGTATAACCAAATGGGTGTATAGACTGATTGGTAGATTGAATGCATGGTGATCAACAGATCTTGAGTTCCATTCCTAGATCTGTACAATCATCTAGTAATAGGAATAAAAAAGTGAAATTTGAACCTAGATCTACGAGCTGACAACCTGGTGAGTTACAACTAGGGAAACATTAAAGAGAGCTCTTATGGTGGTGGTGATAGTGGTTTTTTTTTTTTTTTGGGCGGCCAAGGGGAGGGGGTGTGTTGGGTGGGTTTGGGGTTGCACCACTTTTTGAATTTACATAACACTTATTTTCTTTTTAACCCAATATCTGTGTTACAACAATGTTTTGAAACTTCATGTCCATGACGAGGTTGCTTTAACAATTTGATACATTTGTATTCAAAAGAAGAATGTGTGTGTGAGCTTTGTCCAACTTTATCCCCATCCATGTCACACTCAAGCTGGGATGGTCATCTGGCTAGCTCTCAATATATCTCATTACAACGTTCCAATTGTAAGGCTCTCACCACTAGATGCAATTCAAGCAACACAATACTAACCCACCTCCAATCAACCAATCCATTAAGGCATATTCTCATATGCTCTAGACTAAATCATACAATTTAATGATCTTGTTGTGTACATTGTCAATAATTCTATCTTTGCCTCATGCTACATTTGATATCACTAAAGGATGCAATGAATAGAACATCATCTAATTATGTTTGCATGTGTCCATGTGACCGAATGCGTGTGTGGCTCAAGTGGTGGATTGAATGCATGGTGACCAATAGGCCTGGAGTTCAGTTTCTAAATCCGTAGGGACATCTAGTAATAGGAATAAAAAGGTAAAATTTGAACCTGGATCTAGGTTGTCAAAGCTAGTGAGTTACGACTAGAGTAACATCGAGAGAGAGAGAGAGAGATGTAGAGAGACTGTGTGCGCTTTACACATGAGGGGATAGAGCCATCGTATATCTTGTAATCATGTAAACTTGTACCTTTTTTCGTAATCAATACAATTACCTTTTACGAAAAGAGAGAGAGAGAGAGAGAGCTCTTACAGATAAAAATTCACTTTTTCAATTCATGTAACGCTTGTTTTCTTAATTATCTAGTATTCTTTGTTGCAACAATGCATTGAGCTTTGTGTCCATGATGTGGTTGCTTGAATGGTTTAATGCATTTTTATTCGAACAAGAATTACATGAATTGGAATTTTATGTCTTGTTAGTATGACAAGAAATCTAGACAAGTTTGCACCGGCACCGGACCTCAAGTGCAAAGTACTTATTTACACAAGCGTTCTGGAGAGAGGAATGACTCTTACAAAACTCAAGAATGATTTCCCATTTTCCCGGATCGCTTAGTACACGAGAAGATACAAAACTCAAGAATGATTTCCCATTTTCCCGGATCGCTTAGTACACGAGACGATACAAACCTCTTTAGTGTCCAGCTTCATACCTCAATGTTTGAGCTGAATAGACTTATACTCCCTCATAGTATTTGCGATAGCAACCTCCACTGGTAGTCGTTCCATGCTGGACGCACCATAGAAGCCGTGAACACCAGTGGTTCTATGGAGAATGAATTCTGCTTCCTTCGGCCCTGAAATGGGACCTGAAAGTGGAATTTAGGCGTTAGGGTAAAGTCATGAAAACCTCTACAGGACAGCAAACGAAAACAAAACCACAGCCATTTCCCAGACCTCCATGGCACAATATAATGACATCTGGATTGATCTTATGTGCAGCATCTGCAATCTTCTGAACAAGACCTACACAGTCCTCCAAAGCGTGCGATGTCTGTGCCCCAATTGATCCTGAGGTGGTGAGTCCCATATGCGCAACAATAATGTCAGCCCCTGCTTGAGCCATGGCTCTGGACTCCCCTTCATTGAATGCATATGGTGTGGTCAAGAATCCCATTTCATGAGCTTGACGTATCATTTCCACCTCCACTCTGAAACAAAGGCATACAACAGAGAACAGGCAATGAACCCTGACTAGTGATTCAACTGCATCAAATTGAACAATTAGGGTGGGAGTCATAACGTTGTCATGCAAGCCTAATATGACATCAAAATGCAATTACATGAAAAAGAAACACGTAACTCTTGCATTGCCACAATCTGGACTTCATTTCCTGGCTGACTAGAGTGACACTACCTTTCAAAACAGTCATTGCATCTCACTGCAGTTCAAGCACAACCCATGATAGAAACTGTTGTGGTAGATGTCGAGCTGAACTGTCTGGACTTCCAACATATGCATCCAGCAGAACAAAAGTTTACCTATTTGATACCTTCTTTTCAGATGTACAGATTTGAAAGCATTGGTACATATATCAATTGGTTCCTTATCGTCCATCAAACTTTATGATAGCTGTCACAAGGACATGAAATTTTGAGATGCTTCCAATAACATTTGATTAAGTTGTTAATCAAATGTGCAAGGACGTGAAAATTAATTGCATGGCTACATAATGCAACAAAATGGGTTTAGAAGGTTGCCACTTGGCAAAACTGCCCATGCAAACTGAGAAAACGTTTTTGGGGACTAGGTCTCAACCATTCAATTAGTTTACAACTTAAGAGAGAGAGAGAGAGGGAGCTGCTGGTCCATTTTTTCATCAGAGAACAGCAATTTGCTGCAGAAGACAGCCATCTCGGGGCTTCAACAGGCAAGGGATAGTTGGGAGACACCTTCCAAGGACTGGCAACAGCATTGCTGATCAAGTGATAGCATTTGGAACGTGATTGTACTAAAAGCACACTGGAGTAGGCAACATGTAGATTTTAGGGTATTCTCATGAAGAAAATCAAATCTCTCTCTCATCTTGGCTTTCTCTCACCTTCTCCAACCCATTCTCAGGAGATCTCAGCATTTCTCTCTCACTTTGAGCAGATCTTAGCCAAATTTGGTGTACAATAGAGCAATCTCTATGGTAACCCCTAAATTTTTCCAAAAACAAGGATTTAGCAATCACCTCCAAATCCATGCCAACAAGATAAGGCATCGTACACTAAGATCAGCACCTACAATTTGTTGTATCAATAGGGATTTCATATGCCAAGCCATCCACTATAAATTGGGGCAACATTTGGCCAATTGGTGGTTCCATTTGTGCAAGACCTAGGTGAAAATCAAGGGGCAATTGGCCAAATTGCTTGCTCATTGTTTGTAGAGCAAGGGGCTTTTGGATGAGCCAAGGAGATCAAAGAATCTCAACTTGTAATTGATCCATTGGCAATTGAAGTTAAAGAAATACCGAAAGGGCCGCCAGTTTTGGGACCAACAAGTTGTCTATTTGTCCAAGATTGGTAAAAAAATGTATGCATTTAATTTTATGCTCAATTATTAATTGCTATAATTAAGTGTTTGATCAAGTTTTACCACCATATCCAAGAAGGAATGCTGGTTTCATGGTTTCATCGTCGGGATACCATCAATTTCCTTGAATTGGTGGGCCTAAGGCACCTAATTGAAGGTCAAAAGCTTTGCTTTAGTGCTGAAATTGTATTCAGCTGAGTATTATGTTAAGCTAAAAATGCATTAGCTTGACTTAAACAGCCCCAAAACATGCTTAATTAATGAAGAAAAACCTTTTATTTTAAAAAGAAACCCGATCCTAGAGAATTACTATGTCCCACATGCAAAACCCTCATTTGGGTGTCCCAAACTTTCTATAAATAGGCACACAGCCCACCACTCTCCCAATCTCGTTTTTGTAAATTTCAAGTCTTTCAGCTTGTTGCCCCCGCATTGTTGTTTGCATCAGATTTAATCTTCCTTGGCTGCATTTGCTGGTGTTCAATATTCGGAGGCTGCCTTACTACATTTCGAGATCCGTTTGGAGTACCACACTCTCTCTAGCTCATTATCCCTATCCTAATCCTCAAGATACAAGAGTTTGTGGTACAGTATTCACTCTCTGCATAGCGAGTTTATTGCATAAGCATTGTATATTTAGAAATCATTCATTTCATTATTATCTATATTCCTTGTCTCTGAGTTACCCTAACCCTAACTGTGTTCTATGTTATCACTCTGTGCTTTGTTATAAAATTGGTATTGTGTTTTTGTGTTTAGAGCATCTCGTCACATGGTATCAGAGCCAAGTTCTCTTTGAGAAACCTTGAACTTGATCAGAGAGCTCATTCACAGAAGCAAGAATGTTACATCAATAAATGTAACTTATTGGAAAACAAGCACGAGAGATGACTATCTGGGGGCCTTGGACGCCAGTACAGGGTTAGGGGAGCTTAGGAAGTAAGTGAGTCATAAAATTAGTATAACTCACTAGGTAATGACGGCTAGCAAGAGAGTCACAACGGGGGGTTTTCACCAGCATCTTCCTGAGTGTGGTTGAGTGGCGAATTAGAGCTCTCGTGCTTCACACGAGGGGAGTCGACAGAACATAGAGCGGGCGTCTATAGAAAGACAATCCCGTGATACCACCAATCACGTAATACTGGTATCAGAGCTTTTTGTGACCTGAAGACGGACCACGTCAACCACCACTTTGGCCACATCCCACCCCACTGCACAATGAATGAAAGGTTTTAATCCACGACTCTCGTGTTTGAAGACAGGCCACGCCAACTACCACTCCAGCCACGTTCCGCCCCAAATTTTTCCTTTAAAGGTTGCAAGAGACATAATTTAAAGAGTCGCATCCAATGTGACACGGTAACCCAGCCTTCTTGCCCGATAGGAAAGTACAAAAGCTCCACATCACCTCACAACCCGTTTTTGTCACATTGCCCGACAGGCCTTGTTTCTTGTGCGAACAGCCCTACACCAGTGTTTTATTAGTCGCCGACATCTGTCCCACCTTTGTAATCAGGAAATTACTTTTGTTTCTAAATTTCTTACTTTTTCTTTCCAATTCCAGTATATAGATGGAGGGGAAAGAGAGAGAGGGGGTAACCGGAGGCTCTAATTCCGGGGACCACCCTATGGTGGATCCCCATGAAACTGAAATACAAGAAGAGCACTGGGAAGAATTTTTTGCTACACGAGAACAATTTGATGATTTCACTACTTGTGTGCAAGCACAGGGGGTTCAAATGGAGTTGTTAACTCAAGCACTTACCGAAATAAAATCCCAATTAGCCCTATTACTAAAAAGGGATAAAAGTAAAACAGAGACCTCAGATATTCCATCTTCATCGAAAGATGTAGATGTGATTATGCAAGACCCAAGGGAACCCCACCAAAAACTGAGGGATAATCCAGTGTTAAAGGACATGAAACCCCCTCAGTTTCATGAGGAGGAAAAAGATAGAAATAAAAATACTCTCTTTAACTTCCTCCAAAAATGGGAGGATTTGCACAAATTAAAGAATACTCCACCACATCTCCCAGCGCTGGAGGCCAGTTTAACCTTGGGACCAAAGGCATATAAATGGTGAAAAACTTTAAAGGAGGCAAATAAAATACCTGAAACTTCGGCTCAATTTGAATCGGTCTTTTTGAAATAATTCCTTCCTGAAAATTAAATAGAAATAAATTGGGAAGATTGGGATTTTGTTAGACAAAAAGGAAGGCCTTTGCTAACATATCTCGAGGAGTATCGTGAGATAATCCTCAAATTGAAAGGAATAGATGAATTTCAAAAGACAAGAGGATTTATAAGGGGACTAGATAAGGCCTGTAAAAAGGAAGTGAAAAGGAGTTCACCTAAGACGCTTGAAGAGGCAATTAAATTTGCACTAATCAATGAAGATAATACGCGTCCAAGTGCACTCACTAGTCTCACCCATACAGAACCCAAGACTAAGGAATTTGAAGCCTCAAAATTTGTAAGCAGATCCAAAAGGAAAATGCCATTCTTTAAGGGTAAGAAACAACCCTTTGAAACGAAACAATATGTACGGCCGAAGCTAAGTCGAGATGACTTTGATAAGGCCAAAAAAGAAAGGTTGTGTTTCAATTGCTTATCTCCTAACCATGCTGCTTGGAATCACCCTCAAAGAAAAAAGGGGGAAGATAAAGGAAAGGATAAGGAAAAGGGCAAGGAAAAAGAGAAACAAATCCATATAGTGCAGACCCTGGAATTAAAGGGGCATGAAAGGTATAAATCCTTAAAGGTCTTGCACAAGGATGTACAACACAAGTGTTGTATGTCAACTTCTATGTGGCAACCTACCTTCGGGCCACATGATTTAGTTAGAGTGCATGGATCGATAGGTGGGAAGAGGGTTAGAGTCATGATTGATGACTCTGCCACCCACAATTTCATAAGTTATGCACTTGTCAAAAAGTTGAAACTTTCCCAACAAAAGAGTGAGCATCAATACATTGTTCGCATGATGCAAGGTCAGGATAACAAAATATGGGATACAATGGTATCCAATTTGGAAATCGAGATCCAAGGATATAAAGATAAGCTTGATTTCTAGATTATGAATATGAAAAGAGCCGATATCACTTTAGGGAGGGAGTGGCTATGGGGATTAGAACCATCCTTAAAAGCGTAGTTATCATCATAATACACTGGAATTTGAAAGGGATAGTAAGACTTTTGTGATTCAAGGTGAACATGAAGTATCTAATAACCCGTTGATGTGTTCTCTTGAAGTTCAGAAGCTAATAAAGAAGGAAGCTTGTGAGGTATATATGTTATGGTCCCTTCTTGTATAGGACACTTTTACTTCTTGTAATATAAAGCAACAATTTTCTTATGTTTGTGAGTTGAATGTAAATAATGAATTAAGTGGTTTGTTAGATGAATGTAAAGATGTGTTTCCTTCTAACTTACCTAGTAGCCTTCCACCAGATAGGGGTGATGTAAATCACCCAATTGACATAAATAGGGATACATGCCCTATTTCTAAACCACCTTACAGGAGGCTAAGTGAAACACAGCACCAAGAAGTAGAAAGACAAATCAAGGATTACCTTGATAAGGGGTTTATACAACCTAGCAATTCACCTTGGGCTTCGCCAATTTTATTGGTGAAGAAAAAAAATGGTTCTATGCAACTTTGTGTTGATTATAGAGCACTCAATAAGATAATGGTGAAGAATAAATTTCCTATGCCCAGAATGGAAGATCTTTTTGATCAATTAGAAGGGGCAAAATTCTTCACAAAGATTGACTTAAGATCAGGCTATCACCAAGTAAGAATTAAGGCCCCTGATGTTCCTAAGACGGCATTTCATACTAGATACGGACATTATGATTTTTTGGTGATGCATTTTGGTCTCACTAATGCACCAGCTACTTTTATGAAGCTGATGAATAGTGTGTTACGGCCCTATCTAAGACACTTTGTAGTAGTCTTCTTGGATGATATCTTGATCTTTATTCCACATGAACCAGAAAGAATTTTAAATGTTCGTAATAGATGAACAAGGCATACTATTTATCAAGAATGTCTCGTAAAATGGAGGGATTGTTTAGAAGAAAGCTCAACATGGGAGCGAGTAAGCACTTTAAGAAAAAGGTTTCCCAATTTACAATTGGACCTTCCAAGTATCGTTTTCCAGGACAAAACCGATTTTTAAGAGGGAGGAAATGTTACATCAATAAATGTAACTTTTTGGGAAACAAGCACGAAAGATGACCGTCCAGGGGCCTTGGGCGCCCGTACGGGGTTAGGGGAGCTTAGAAAGTAAGTGAGACATAAAATTAGTACAACTCACTAGGTAATGACGGCTGGCAAGAGAGTCACGACGGGGGTTTTTCTCCAGCATCTTCTTGAGCGTGGTTGGGTGGCGAATTAGAGCTCTCGTGCTTCACATGAGGGGAGTCGACAAAACACAAAGTGGGCGTATGCAAAAAGGCAGTCCCGTGATACCACCAGTCACGTAATAAAGAACAATAAAAGGTTCAGATGACTTCAAACACCAACACACTACTCCCAACTCCACGACCAAGCATGTCAAGAAACGAGCAAGAGTGAGTCTCCTAGCTTGCCCATGTTAGGCACTACAACATTCACCAGATTCAGCCTTCAAACTGCTACACTTTGGTTTCCAGCCTGCTGCCCTTGCACATTGATCTCCAACTGGTGGTCACAAACCTCAAGATCCATCTCTGATGGACGTCACTCTCCAACTACTCCCATTGCTCTATCTTTGAGCATCAGTACATTCTCTCATCCATTTAAACCATTGATTCATTCACTTCAAGAGTTCTCTTTCTTCTTTGTTTGTGTTTTGTGTTTTTGCATTTATTATATTCTTGTCTAAGGTCTTGTGTTTTAGTCGTGTTCGTACATTCTAGGTTTCCTCAGTGCAAACCCTACCATCACTTCACATGGTATCAAAGTTGGTGCTCTTCTAATGATGAGTATCTTGCAATTATCTTGGAGAGCTTGGTTTGTTTGAGATAAATGAAGGATGCATAACCAATTCACAATGTCTCAAACTCCCTCCTCTTGGGATCCCATGGTGTCTTTTGAGGCTTCTCCGTCATTGGATACCTTGAGGAGGCATTATGGACTCAACGAGGAAGACAACACATCATCACTTTCTTCTTCTTGGTAAGATGTAGGGCTCATGATAGAGGAGTTTAGTGAATTCTTGCACATCAATGATTTCTGCCACAGTTTTGGGAGCCTTATAGGATCAATTGGTGAGGCTGGCCACCTCTCCACTCAGGGAGAATATGCTAACATTTGAAACAACTGGCGATCCATCTTCTTCATCACAATTCACAACCAAGCCCGCTGTCAAGTTCGTACAACCCTTTTGAGTCATATGGATCAAAACCCTTCCTTGTTTATTCTTCTAATGTGCAGAATCCTGATCATGAAGATTTGATTATGTTGACTTCAATAGAGAAGGCTCTAGATGCAAACATACATCTACAGGTATACTTGCTACTATGCCCTCTGTTTCTTTTGAGCATGGAGTTGGCATTTCTCATTCACAATTTCCTCCCAACCGGCCCTCTTTTGCCAATTCTCTTTCATTTGCTGGAGTACTCCAATTCACCAGCAAGACATCTCTTCACTACTATTCACAACAGGCATGAATAGAAGAAAAAGATTGTGTTTCCTAGTCTCACAATCTTCCAAACAGCCAGGATCCACCACACAATCAAATTCACAATCCGTGAATGCATTGATCATGACCATGATTAGAATACATCCAGCAGTTGCCATTTCACAACCTCGCCAAACTTGCCAGTCCAACCTCTTTTTAATGTTTCACCAACATTAATAAAAGCAATCTAACTTTAACCAAGACACATCATCCGAGGTTGATAATTGGCCTGACACACAGAAGTGACTTGCTTTTTGATAACCATCCCATTTATCTTGCAATCATGTTGCTCGACTATGGCCTGCATCAAACCTGCCACAAGTGATCAAGCACGTCATCAATCTATCTGCCAAGCATCACTAGCCATGTACACAGGTGCACCACAACGATCCAACTCCATATCAAGGGACCTTTTTGTGAGGTTTTCTACTTTGCCAACTCTGGCCATTTTGTGGTCCAACTATATTGCACAGGTCAAAGACTCAAACCAGATCTCCAATTTGGCTATTCATAGCTATCATTCTGTACGTCTCCTCAATTCTCATCTATCTAGTTCCAACTTTGTTCTTCTTCGTTCACACACATTGTGTTCACTCTCTTCTCTCTGTCCACTCCTTAGCATCTTTGTTTCCATCAATAAAGAGGTTCTATAAGCTGCTTCCTGTAGTAGTTTGTGACTCCATCCTGTAAGGCTCCATGTACATCTGATCAAAGAAAAAGACAGGTACAGAAATCCTACATCTAAGAAAGCAAGACCACCTAAAAGACTGCACGATGTTATCAAAAGTGTTTTGCATATCAAAAACACATGATACAAGGTGTCTTATGTTATACCAATTCCTGAGTGTTTGGCATACTGCTCCACCAGGAAATCACTAGTTGTGAACACAAAACTGATGCTAACAAAGTACACTATACAAGGTGTGTGTTTGGAATACTGCTCCACCAGGGCATGAACTAGTTGTGAACAAGGCACGGCATATTAGCACTATCTATTATATACATTGCTAACCCAAGATTCTTTTCCTATAATTGGCTAATAGACCCTGAAGTCAACAAGACACTGGTGTGAGACTCAACATTACTAAACCAAGATTCTTTTCCTATAATTGGCTAACAGACCCTGAAGTCAACAAGACACTGGTGTGAGACTCAACATGTAACTGCAAGGCTTACCCATAACCCATTCCTGTCTCCTCCAGATTTTGGCGAAAAGTCCCATCAATAAGACCCACAGTTGGAAAGTTTTGAACACCCGTGAACCCCAATTCCTCAAGCTGTTTCAAAAATTTGTTCATGCGTCTAAAAGGGTCTGATGCACAAACTCCAGCAAGTATGGGAACTTTCTTAACTACCTGCAGATATGCAAGCCAAAAAGATTACTTGGCATTGAAAAAGTTAACCTTTTCATCTAACCAACTGTAAACATGAATAATTTAAATCAGCTTACTGGCAGCACTTCATCAGCCATCTCCACAACTACAGCATTTGCATCCTTGAAAGGCATTAGACCGGCTAAGGAACCCCTCCCAGCCATTCTGAATCTCCCTGAATTGTAGATGATAATCAAGTCTGCCCCACCTTCTTCTTCAAACTTGGCAGAAATTCCAGTTCCAGCACCAGCACCAATGACAGGAACACCTCGGGAAATCTGCTGTCTCAATCTTTCCAGGATAGATTGCCGCATGGTTGATGTCTCTGATTGAAAATGAAGTCTGGTCAGAGTTAGTGAGTATCTATCAAGAGGTTAAACCTATACCGGTCATTGTTGCACGGACCTTTTCTTGCAGAAGGAGATATTGACGGAACCTTTGACAAGTCACCACCTAGAAGGCCCTTTGAAATACTAGAATCTAGTTTTTTCACCTTGGAGGGCTCTTTGGGCTCATTAGTTTTTGGCATGATCTCTAAGAAGGCCTCCACCAGAGAATGGGCAAATTCATTGTCATTGATGTGGTAAGGCAATCTCTTAACCTGCAAGATCCAGGTCCCATGAATGAACCTCATTATTTTGTGCAATATTGCTTTCTCTGCTTAATAGTAAAAAATTTACTTGTCTATCAGATAACTGCTTTATGGAGACTTCAAGCTCTTCTAGCAAAGCACCAGTAGCTGCCACATCATAGAAAGGTTTCTCAACACCATCAAGTGCTGAAATGCCCTTTTCTGGTAAAAGGACACGAACAGGACCAGTGGACACGTTCAGCTTTTTTGCAATGAACCTTGCAGCCTCTTTGTTTTCTTCAATGGTGGTGCGCATCAATGTGACCTATGATAAAAATATAATGACTTATAGAACGAAAAACCATCCAATTTCCCTTTTGCCACAATGTAGTCCAGGTGTTACTAAACATGTTTATTAAAAAAATCCTCACTTCTATAAACAAGATTCATGTCTTGTGCATTGTCAAGAGCAAATACAAAATACTCAAGAGTTATTATAGGATGTGTGTGATGAACACCCAGCTGACCTGAAAATGGCATGATTAAAACTGAAAGTTGATAGAAAAGTAAAAATCAGGTGACAAGAGGGCTAGGAAATATGTGTACTAGAACTATTATCAGTGTGTATGGCAACATATAAAAACTTTAAACTTGCAAGCTTGGAGACTTGATCCAGGACTAACTTCGAGTGCATTAGTTTGCTGAATATGAATGTATTTCTACAGAAGACTATACTACGTTATTTGGAAGGGCTGTGTGTGATTTGGATACTTCTATACTTTCTCTATTTGCTGGTGATGTAAGCCTTTGTCATTTCAGAAACTGTACTTTTGTAAGAAAACTTTTAACTGTGGGTCTACCATGTCTTCCTTGCTCTGGAACTATTAGGTCCAGCCCTGCCTTTTACTTTTGAAACAGGTGCATGTTATGTCGAGCATAAAAGAAAATGAGCTACTTTAAAGGATACACATTTGTGTTTCCTTCCTCAACAGTCAACAAAGCAACAAGGTATGATATATTCAGTTTTCTGATCTCAGCAATGCAGCTTGTGCTTTAGTCTCTATGCTGAAATGTTGTAGCAATTCTCTCTTGATCGGAGGTACCACATAGGGATATCTTGCGGAAACCGCAAAAGATAAAGGACTCTCCACACCTGGGATTTTGGAGTTTACTTCATGGGGCAGACATGGACATGGGCAGGAGGTTGCAAAAGAAAATGACATTTGTAGCTTCATCTCTCTTTGAAAGGGATCCACTTTACCCAATGCTTTGTCACTCTAGAAATTACAGCAAAAGAAAAGAAAAAGAAAGACTTTCTTCACAAGAACTCTGATTCCATATTGCTCAAGAAGATTCTGAAAGTAGCCATTCCTTCAGAAGTAAGCGGGGGGAGATAAAACAAAGCAGTTTTCTGACAAAAGAAAGCAGCAACACATGGAAGAAGAAAAGTGCTTCATATGTGATTTATCCTGTCATTTGGATCCATACTCTGTATGTTATCGGGGACAATGACATTTACACAAAAAGAAGACAATTAATTGGATTTGAACAATGGCAAGCTAAAAGTTCCTATTCAGGGCTATAACAATCAAGAAACCTTTTACACTAAGGATTCAAAGTAATCATTGGTATGCCTTGGAATTACATGGTGGAGTCGGCTATCTACTCTTACAAAAAGAAGGTAGAACTCAAGCACACAAGCAAGCAGTATGAGATCCAAGCAGTAGTAACCAAAACAATATACAAAATGGGCAGCCTGTTAATAGTTCCTCTTGTCTCCATCTTCTCTATTCATTCTATGTCCTTGTTCTTTTCTGTTGTGCACTCTCACATGGAATCATTTGCTTTGGTGGGAAAGTGATTGAAGAGGAGCATCCAGTCCATCATCAGCTTGCTTGGCAACATCATCTGCTTGCTGGGAAGCCATATCAAATTGTTGCGTGACATCAAATCAGTGCCAACAGTGCTGCATTTCAACAAGTCAAGGTGGTCATGTGCTATGAGGATCAGAACTAGCTCTCCAGCAGCGATGTTTTTTGTCCTACATCCAAGTTTCTCCAACCAAAGGTTCCCAATCTTCAAAATGCACAATCTCCTCAAAATCTAGAATCACTTGCTGCCCCAAATGGCCACGGCAATAATCTCCATTTTCCCGTTCATTCTGAGCACTCAAGGAGCCAAATTGAGTCTTCAACATTCACATGCAAGTCATCTTTTTTGCAGATGACTAAATGCCTTCAGATCTGCTGCAAATGCAGTTGTCAGCAGCAAGTTTCATGCATGCGTCCCAAGACAACCATACAAACCCTAATTTCTGCCAAACTTAGGTCAATTATAGCAAATTTAGCATAGATGTAGTGCATGGTCCTCATACAAAATGTAAATCACCTGTACATCACACATCATTGATACAAATTTATAAGTTCAAAGCTCGGGTTCAAAGAATACAGATATGCATACCAAACCACAATGACTAGTACATTGAATAGTGATAACTTTGATAGCCCACTGCTCGTAGGACTCTGTTTCACTCCCTTCACTGTGCAGATTTCCCACGTGCTGCTGCCTGATTCATACAAGACAAAGCAGTTATCTTCTGAGCTTCGGCTCCGCTGTATCAGCTTTTCTTCTCATAGCATGATTCAGTGCATCATCATCGTGTTCTTCTTGTGTTTTGGAGTCTCTCTTCTCTCTCAATGTTTGTCATACACACCGTGTTACTCCCCGCAAAGCCTACTCTCTCTCTGTGCACTGTCACTTATTTTGACATGGTATCAAAGCATACCTGTTATTTTTTACATGAAGTGCTTGTTTGACCTTGTGATATGCAACATCCATGCTTTCCACAAACTTTTCAAGCTCAAAGAACTTATCTTTAGTTTGCAAGATACATAGAACTTTCTTTTCTCCTCCACAATGTCAAATGGAGCCTCTACGGTAGAACTATGCAAAGTGTTGTTGTATGCAAACTCAACCAATGATTAGCATTGTTCCCTTTATGTCTTATGCTCCAATACATCTCAAGAGATCCAAAATAATGAAATCTGCCTCTTTTGAATGCCATCCGTTTGCGGATGGAAGGAAGATGGGAATTTCACTGAAGTACCCATATTCTCAAACAAACCCTTTCAAGGCAAAGAATGCAACAAGCCTAAAAGGCTTTTCCTATCATATTTGACCTTTTTAACACATGGCACATGTGCGAATAGAATCTTCAATTTCATGCCTCAAAGATGGCTAAAAAAAGGTACTCAATTGAATCACAATCATACCTCTATACCTTGCATAAGGAGGAGCATGACTTTTAATCAACACTTTTGGTATCAACTGCTTTCTAGCGCATAATTGACCATGCATCAAAACAGCAATATATTGTTTCTTCATGGCATCCTACTTTGAATGGAGAGCCACACTAAAATTTGGCGTTGTCGTAGCACGTAGGGTTAAAGATCACCACAACGGTTTGGCAAGAAAATTGGACAAGATAGATGGAGATGTGTCTTCAAGAGATAAGTAGATTACAGTGAATGTTTAAAGGTTCAAGAGATACTTCACAGTCAATCACAAGGGTTTGAGAGAGAAGAATGTATGGGGGTTCAAAAACTTAGACTCCGGAGATAGTAGAGATAAGAGAAGGGTTGAAGGTTTCAAGCCAAGTTCTTGAAGATGTTGATATAGCTTCTAACTGCATGTTCTTAGCAAAGATCACAAGAGTATTATCTCATAAGTTCTAACTCAAATCAAGCTTGTTTTCTTAAGTGTAAGAGCAATCACAAATTATAAAATCAAGTACAATATGCTATCATGTATCATAAACAATTCTGCATCCCATCATTTATACATGATGCCATAGCATGAATCAAATTTGCATGATTACATTCAATGTGGACTGTTAGGGACAAAAGCTTATGAGTCAATTACAAGGCTTGTAGGGCAAAGAGACTTGCTTCAAGAGAGCTTCAAATTGAGTTTCTGATAATGATAAGTTACCACATCCAAGAAATAAGAGAAAAAGCTCCTATTAATTCAACTCAAAGCATCTATGAATGATCTACAAACATTGCCTTGCCATAGGGGTACATAATACTTACATATTTTGATAAGATGTCTTCTGTAGAGTAAGAAATTATTTAAAAGAACACTGCTATAGCTAATTCTCTGAATATGGCTGAAGATTTCAGCCCCAAATCAGCCCAAATATCTTCCCGAATTCACCTGTGATGATAGCATAAACTTCCTCTAGCACGGTATCGAAGCGTTTGGTGTCGAAAGTCCACTACGAGGGTAAGAGACAACAAGGTAAAGGTAGATGCAGGGAGAGAAGTAGACGGAAGAGAAGGGGTTTGAAGAAATTGAAGACGTAGAAGAATACTCCAAAACAGAATTAGAAAATGTAGAAAAATACTAATAGAGATGAAGCCTGTCAGTTTATTCCTGCATTATGAGAAGATAAAACTCGAATAGACAAAAACGTGTATAAAATAATACATTCCTCTATGCTGCTCAAATCGCCAATCTAAGCTTCCATTGGCTCCGAAAGGGGGATAAAATACCAGGACACCTAACCAAAATTCAGCCAGATCACTCCTTCATCTTCCACTTTAGAGTGTTGTTCACTGCCTAAAAACAGCGATCGCGCGTCGCGCGATTTCGCCAATCTCTCTTTTTACATTATTTCCTCTCAAATTAGCTGAAAGCTACATGCTTTCTTTTACATGTTATCATAATCTAGAAGTTGTCTGTAGTTTTATGGAGTTTTGCAAGAGATAATATCTAAAATATCAAAATTTGGCTAAAACTTGTCCAAAAATCTAATATTTTTGAACTATGGACACTAACACTAATGTCTAAAATGGCATTGGCTCTCTAAATCAATAAGAAAGCCACACTCTAGGTTTTTTTTACACGGTGTGCGCATAGTAGCACAACAGCGTTTCCTAAAAAGTGTATCACCCACAACATTTTCTTACCCTCATTGTATATAACCTGAAAATGAAACATAGAAAGTAATTCATTCTCAAAAACCTACAAATTTCTTTAAGCATTGTGCAAAATATAACTTTCATACGTCACAACATAACCCTTTGCGTAACAACAGCCCCAATGTTGTTACTACAAGCATCACAACGAACCACAAATGACTTCCTAAGATCCAACAATATAAGGATAGGATCCAAAGCCAACTTTTCTTTCGGCTTTTCAAATGATGACATCTCCACTTATGTCCACCAAAAGAAAACTCCCTTTTTCTATAAAGCATGAAGGGTGAAGCAAATTCAGTAAGGTGACAAATAAATTAGGGATAATAGGGGCATAACCCCAAGAACCTCAACCTTCTTCAAATGAGGCCCAGTATGTATAGTATCAATCTTTAAAAGTTAATCAAATGTACTAATGTAACTTGCACATGTGAGATGCAAGTCAATTATTTCACAATGTGGGACCCATAACCCTGAAATGTTAGTTGGTGCCAAAGGAAAAAGTTGTAATGAGTTATATTTGGCCTAGACCAATTTATTAGCCACTAATGTCAACGGTGACATTAGAGACTAGACATTAATCAATTAATTAAAGTCGGTCAAAGGGCTAATAACTGCTCAGGGATACTTGGAAAACAAATGGACCTAGCCGATTTAATCATTGGCTAGTTAAATTATTTTTCAAGGCACTAAAATAATTATTAAATTAATTTTTAAAATTTATATTTTGATAATTAATTTAATAAGCTAAATAATACTGAAAAATGAGATTAGAAGGCTGCCACTTGGCAAAACTTAACCATGCAAGTGGGAAAAATGTTTTTGGGGGCTAGTGGAAGTCTATTCCAACCATTGTGAGAGAGAAAAATGCTGTTAGAGAGAAGGAGATGCTGCTAATGTGATTTGGAGCCACCAAGAACTAGTCCTACACGAGGCGACAACAATCTGGAGCCCTCCAAGTGCAGGTGACATCACCCCAAGGTTCTTTTGATGCACATGATACCATATAGGAGGGGGCAGCAACCTTTCTGATGATCTTAAGCTATAGGTGACAACTTCCATAGTTGTTTGAGCAGGGCAACACTAGTTTTTCAACCTTTCTCACAATGAAACTCTGAAATTTCTCTCTACAACATTCTCTCTCATCCTACAACCATATCTCAAGTTATCTCAAAAAAAATCCAACCATTTGAGTCATCAAAGAAAGAGATTTCAGTCAATCTCTACTGTAAACACTAATCTACATCAAAAACCCTAACAACCATCTCAAGATGCGTGCTAAAATTGAGAATGCTTCATGGTACCATTATCAAAGTATCATATATTTGAATTCACAATAAACATGAAAAAATCATATAAAAAAGATCTATAACTACATTGTACACTAAATACCCTTTCTATAACATTTGCAAATTCTGACTATAAGGAGAGGTATCTGCAACAATAGCCATACTAACCTCTTTCTTATTAGACTCTTTAATAGGCAATTTAGGACAATCCATTATGATATGATATTTTTCTTATAATACTTGCAAGACATGTGACTCATTTTTCTTCTCATTCTTATCAGTCTTCTTTGTCTAGGAAGCATTTGCAAATTTATGCTTAATAGCAAAAAAGGAAGCTTCTCCTTTACCTTTTTTACAAGCCATAAAAATTTGGTCTGCAAAATACATAATGGAATGATTTATTTGAGATTGTTCTTCTCGTAGTAAAATAGAAACCAACTCATCAAATGACAAAGCATTATGTCCAATTTTGGGAGAAAAAGAGCCATTTAAATAGTGTTCACTAATGATGAGATAAGTGAATAGGCCAATGAGACACAAGCATGTGTGATCCAATATAACATTTGACTCTCTTATAATTTGGCCAAACTTCTTCTAACACTAGCAAAAAGGTGAAAAGAGATCTTCAAACTTATCCTCATGAGGCAATTCTAACCGAGGGACTTATCCTTGATAATTATATTTTTCCAAGTCATTTTTCTTTCTTTCAACTCCTTGATGTGACTTTTTGAAAAGTGGAGTACTTTAAAGTCGTCTCAAAATAATACAACTAAATTACTTTTAATTTCATCTTGAAGAAAGAAATTATTCAAAAGCTTTTGTAGTTTTTGCCCTTTTTCTATACATTCATCTCATAGCTCTCATTATTTACACTTCTTAGCTTCTCCAAATTCAATTTTGCAGCATTTCTATTCTATTTTAACCTCATTTCTCATCAATACCTCAACCTTCTTAATCCATGGCTTCTTCTTTTCAATTTTATCTCAAACCACGCTGAAATTAAAGAATTTCAGAAAATTTCAAGAGGTGAGCCAGCCAATATCAAATTTGGGGCTTAATTTATCTTTCAAGGAGCAAGATGAAGGCCAATCGCCAAGCTAAACAAGGGGTAAATTGGTTTGAAGACTTGCTAGTCAATTTTGACAGCAAGAGGCACTTGGATTAGTATACGAAAAGAATCTCAGTTGTACTCCATCCCTTTGCAATAAAAGCTAGAGAAATACTACAAGGGTGTCAATTTTGGGGCCAATAGGTTGTCTGTTGTCCAATATTAAAGTGGTAAAGTGTGCATTTCAATTTATGTGAATTAATTACTTGCTGTAATTAATCTTGAATCAGTTTATTACCACTCTCTTTGAGGATGAAGGTTGATTTCATCTCCTCACCTCATAAGGGGTAGAATGATAACATGAGTTCTAAGAAACTCATTCATCCTATGGAACCAAAAACGCGGTACTTGCTTCAATCCATAAAAAGCTTTCACAAGCCTTGTCTTAATAGTCCGCGAAGAAGGAAATCAGAGAGGTAGCTCCACATAGACTTCCTCCTCCAAATAACCATTCAGGCTCTTTTGACATCCATCTAATAGAGCGGCCAACCGTGGTGAGTGACTAGTGCAACCAGTAGATGAAATGATATCAACTGCACACTAGATGCAAAGGTCTCCTCATAATCTATGCCATGTTTTTTTCAAAAACCTTACACTACAAGGCAAGCCTTGTATTTATCCAAAGTTCCATCAACTTTTAATTTAGTTTGAAAAATCCACTTAGTCTCGATGACACTTTCTTGTGGCTCGAATGATCCACCAATGTACAAGTTATTAAGCTAAAAATGCATTAAAAACTAATTAGCTCTTTAAAGCAGCCCCAAAACATGTAGATTACCAAAAGTTTCATTAGATGGTGCACAATCCTAGAAAGTTTTTATGTCCCATAAGCAAAACCATAATCTGGGAGGATCCTTCTACATCTATAAATAGTCAAGTTGTCCACCATTCAACCTATCCTTTTTAAAGGTTACACCAATCCACACATCCTGCTATTGTTGGTGCCTAGTTTTCAACCTTCGGCCCTCATCCATCTACTAGTTGAGTGCCAAAAAATGCCTTGAAGGGAGTCTTTTGAGGAACCGCCGCAATCGGGTAGTTGAGGATGTTCACTGAAATGTTAATAGCCTTGACCCAAAGGCACTAAGGAAGCTGTGCTACAAATAGCATAGAGTATGCAATGTTCATGACAATCTAGTTCCTACCCTCTACAACCCCATTCTAAGAGGAAGAGTTGGTAATTTATTTTCTAATACCAGTGTATTTAAACTCATGATATCAATGTCCATCATGCAAATGCTTTGTATAGTGCTGCCAGTTATGAGGAAAATGCAAGCGATGTACCATTTTTGGTAGCAATGTGAAAGTCCCAAGGATCTATGTGATCCAAAGGAAAAAATGCTTTGAATTTAGTGCAAGTTTTAACACAGATGAAGCTGGAGGTAGAGTTTCCATGCTCTACTTGGTTACCTTTCAAGATTATTTCACCTATGGAAGGATGCAAATGGATGGAGGAGGGTGACCTAGCAAATCATCATCAATGTCGCACTTTACTTGAGGAGTTTTGGTTGGAGCTAATAGTGAATCAAGCTCTTCTAGGTTCAATAGAGCATAGAAGCTCTAGAGTATTGCTCGATGCTCAAGGGGAAGGTTGCATCTCCACTCCCCTAGTAATGGACAACTCAGTTATGTAGTGGATCATGGATGTACTTGATTTTTATCCAAGATACCATATGCTGGCAATACTTTTGCCCATTTTGCCATTGGGATCACTATTCAATGTACAAGTCACTATGGTTTGGAATACAAACAATGAGTATGGTTTGTACCTAGGCTCTAAAACTATACATTTGTAAGATTGCTAGTATATATAGAATACATGGAATGTACATTTAGATGTGATGTACATTTGCAAGGCATATACGATATACATGGATGGTATGCAATGTACATTTGCACATCATGCTACTTGGAATTTTAGGCATGCAGAGAGCATGAGCATGGTTAGGCAATAGGTGCACATATTTGACTATGATGTCAACATGTATGTCCTGTAGCAGCATGCTTTTAACAAATTGAGGTGCAACCAAGCAAAGGTTTATCACAAGGACGTGAAGTTTTTTATGCTTTGCTTAGCATTTAATGCAGTTGTCAATCACAAGTGGAGATGTGCGGTGCATATACTGTGCAAGAAAGTTAATTTGTAATAATGGGCCAACGACCTTGAGATACCAATTGGTGTCAAAGAAAAAAGTTATAATAAGTTATACTAGACCGGTACTAGGTAGTGCCTAGCATTAGTTTTAGCCTACGGCATTTAGTTGACCAATAAGTGTCAATGGTAACACTAAGAACTAGTTCAAGCGTCAATTCATACACAAGACCAATTCAGACTCACAATGGCCCAACCAATTTAATTGTGGATGGGCACTGCCAATCCTCTAGGCAAGGACAAGGGCTGAAATTGATTTACGGAATAATTAATTTTGAAAATTACATTAAATTGCTGAAATTTCCATTTAGAAATCTGAATACTATCGAGTGGCAAAACACATTGCCACTTGTCAAACTGTTCCATGCAAGTGAAGGAAAAGGCTATTAGAGGCTGGTGAAGGATCATTCGAACCATTCAATGGATTATGAAGGTTGAGAGAGAAAGAGAGAGTGCTGTCCAAGCAGGTACCAACTGGTTTTGGCCATTTCCAACTGTCTAGGAAGGCTCGTACTGCAAGCAACAGCTCCAACAAGGAGGGTAGCATATGGGCCTGGGTAACATCCATCTGAGGCCTCCAAGCTGCTGGGCAACAGCATTTAATGCTGTTTCACAGCAGACAGTGGCTGGTTCAAACACAGAAATCAAAAAGTTCTCTCTCCTCAACTTCACCTCAGGTCTCATGCCAAGAATTTGAAGGCTTAGTACGTGTTTATGTGAATTTTATGCTTGCTATAATTAGTGCTTGATCATGTTATTTACCTCCTATCCAAGAAGGAAGACTGGCTTCATTATTCCAAAATTTTGTAGAACAACAAAGATGGGCCGAATTGACAAGAGATTGGTGGCCCACACCAATACGTCAAGGAATATGTTTGAGTACCTTTAGTTGAGATCCCAAGGAATGCATCAGAGTTTCTCTAACCAAAGTTTTCGAATCTTCAATGAATGAAGCAAAATGTCCTCAAAACCTAGAATCACTTGCTGCCCGCAATGACCAGCAATAATCCTTAATATTTCCCTTGATTCTAAGCACCTGAGGAGCCAAATTGAGTCTTTGACATTTTCATGCAAGTCATCTTTGCTGTAGATGACTAAATGCCAGAGCTAAGAAGCTTCAAATTGTTGGGAGAGATAAGCAGTAGATGAGAGAGAATCCTTCAGTTGCACGCTGAAAGACAGCCGACACAGCAGTCACCATTAGCCACAAACCCTCCAGATTATGTCACCTACAGCCAGTAGTGCCCATAATGTTGTTGCTGCCTACAGCTGGGATGCCTCTGAATCAGATTGCCTGGAGAAAATTCTATTCAGCAGCCATTGAAACACCTATTCCAGCAGTAGCCTGGCTGAGGTCGCCCCTTCTCTGCTGTCCAACAGCCCCAAACTGGCCCAAAACAGGTCCTGCCAACCTTGCATGGCATTTTCTCTCTCTATAAGCCAAGTGGCAAACTTGCCCATGCATAACCCAACCTCTAGAAAAGGATCTCCAGCAAATAGTAATTGTGAAAAGTAAAAACTGCTTGGCCCTGCCCAAGAATTGGCTACTGCTAGGCCTCCATGTTGGAATTTCTAAGCCCTATGGACTTGAAAGTGTTTAAACTTTCATTAACCTTAGCCCAAGACATTAAATGCTTTGATTCTCTAACCCTCACGATACCAAAAGACATTCCCAAGGGCAAATTTAATGTATTTGGGCAAACTCTAACACTAAGCACCCACTAACACCTGTCCACCACTACTTGTGCCAATATCCCTCACTGCCCAAGCTAGGGTTTTCTTGTGTCCACATGTACACAACTTAATTGACATAAGTTGAAAATTCACTACCCAGGATACCTACACCTTCCCACATCTGCATTATTTGATAGTCTGCCCCTATTCTTCTCTGATCTGATTGTTGACGTCATTAAATATGTGTCAAGATTGTGGGAGAGAAGGAAGGAGTCTCACTTGTAGCTTTCTTGCTTGCACAATGGGGGAATACACACACAGATGGAGGCTGAAAACAGTTTTCCTCTTCTTCGTTGTGTAAGCCAAAAGAACTCTAGTACAAGGAAATAGAAGAACCCTATATATGGGTCTCAAAACCAAACTCAACTAACTAAGGTGGCATACTAACTGAGCCACGAGCTAGAGTAGATAAGGATAGCTATCATGTAGCTATTATTCATGGGCGGTGTACCAACCGCATCTGCAACTGACAAGTCGGTGACATAAATGCACAACGGTCACCCTGGCATATCACGAGTGGAGCTCGATATCTCAACACTCCCCCTCAAGCTCAATCCCAATTCCTGCACACCAAGCAAGTCTCTGAACTTGCGCAGCTTCTCTGCGCCCAATGCCTTCGTAAATATGTCAGCTACCTGATCCTCTGTGCTGACATAAACTAGATTAATAAGACCTAGTAAAACCCTCTCCCGCACATAGTGATAATGCACCTCAATGTGCTTTGTTCTAGCATGATAGACTAGGTTATTTGCCACGTGTATACTACTCATGTTGTCACAATAAATGACAACTGGCCCATCTGTAGGCTGATGCATATCATAAAGTAGCTTATGCAACCAAGCTATCTCACATGCAGCCATTGCTGCACCCCTGTACTCAGCCTCTGTACTAGACAAGGCAACTGTAGGCTGTTTCTTGCTGCTCCAAGTGACTGCAGCACTCCCAAAAGAGAACACATATCCACTGGTAGATCGTCTATCAGAAATGCTACTAGCCCAATCAGCATCAGTGTATCCATGCAACTGTATCTGAACCCCCGTCTCATAAAATAGTCCATACTGCAATGTGGACTTCACATACCTGAGTATGCGTCTAGCCGCATCCAAATGCGGTTTCCTTGGAGCTTGCATAAACTGACTTACCAATCCAACAGCATAGCTCAAATCTGGCCTGGTAATAGTCATATAAATCAAGCTTCCTACTATGCATCTGTACATAGTAGGGTCTTCCAGAAGCTCACCTGCATCTGCGCTCAGCTTCACATTCTGCTCCAAGGGAACTGAAATAGGCTTACAGCCTGTCATCCCATATTTGGGCAGCATGTCCAATCCATACTGCCTTTGCAAGAGCTGTATCCCACTTGGTAATCTAATCACCTCAATGCCCAAGAAATAACGCAGCTCTCCCAAATCCTTCATCTCAAACTTCTGCTTCAATAGCATTTTCACATGAATGATATCTTCATCATTGTCACCTGTCATAATCAAATCATCAACATAAATGACAAGTAGCATAATACATTTCTCTGTTTTTCTTACATAAAGTGAAAAATCTGCCTTGGAAATCTGAAAGCCAATAGTGACAAGATACTGTCCTATCTTGTCAGACCATGCTCTAGGTGCTTGCTTCAAGCCATACAAGGCTTTCTTCAACCTGCAAACAAACTCAGGATGAACAGTATGCACATAACCTGGTGGCTGCTCCATATAGACCTCTTCTTGCAAATCACCATGCAAGAAGGCATTCTTTACATCCATCTGATGTAAAGACCATCCCTTTGATGCAGCCATAGCAATGACTGCTCTTACGGTTGCCATCCTTGCAACCGGACTGAATGTTTCTTCATAGTCAATGCCATATGTTTGTGCATACCCCTTGACTACTAATCTTGCCTTGTATCTGTTCACAGAACCATCTGCATTGTGCTTCACATTATAAACCCACTTACAGCCAATTGCATTCTTACCTTTAGGCAAAAGTACCAATTCCCATGTAGCATTTGCTTCCAAGGCATCCATTTCTTCATCCATGGCTTTCTCCCATTTTTCTTTTCCCATGGCTTGCTCAAAAGAAGTGGGTTCTGGTTCCTGTATCACTTTGACCATATATGCATAGTGAATGGCTGTAAATCCATCATATTTCAGCCTATCTACAGGATACCTAGCTCTTGTAGACCTGCGCAAAATAGGTTCACTCCCAGGTGCTCTCAAAACATCCCTGGTCTTCCTTACTCCAGGTGTAACAATAGAAGGAATACCCAACTCATCATCAATGCTCTGTTCTGAGCCACTGGATTCACCATCCACATAAGAGTGACCTGTATTCACATCAAACATGGGCTGATTAACCTTCTCTTTTCCTTTTCGTGATACCTGCATACCACTATCTGCATTGCTTTGAGAAGATTCTCCTGATCTCAATCTGCCTGTCCATGGCGAAGAATGTGAACCACTGCTAGAGGACGCTCCAGGTCCACTAATATTTTGTGACTGCTGCTGTGAATTCTGTGCAGCATTACCATTTTGTGCATCTACATCATCAATCACATTTACTGGTTTATACCAGCTACTCATCTCATTAAAAACATCTCTGCTCACTGTAAACTTACGAGTAGAAGGGTTATAGCATCTATACCCTTTTTGCTGCAGAGAGTAACCAATAAAGATACACTTCTCAGCTTTTGGATCCAACTTGGATCTCAACTCATCTAGCACATGTACATAGGCAATGCAACCAAAAATTTTCAAATGAGAAATATCTGGTTTCCTACCAGTATACCTCTCCTCTGGAGTCATCCCATGTATTGCTGCAGTGGGAGTCCTGTTCATTATATAGACTGCTGTAGCAACTGCTTCAGCCCAGTAAAAATCTGGCAAGTCTTTTTCGTTGAGCATGGCACGAGATACCTCTCCAATATGCCTGTTTTTCCTTTCTGCAATTCCATTTTGTTGTGGGGTATGACTGCATGAATATTGCTGCTTTATGCCATGCTCCTGCAGGAACCTTGCAAACTCATTTGAGAGGTACTCTCCCCCTCCATCTGACCTTAGGCATTTTATTTGCAGGCCTATTTCTTTTTCAACCATAGCTTTAAGAGTTTTGAAATGTCCAAAAACTTCACTTTTCTTTTTCATAAAATACACCCAAAATTTTCTGCTATAGTCATCAATAAAAGTGACAAAATAATGATAGCCTCCAAGAGATGCAGCTTTAGTAGTCTACACATTAGAGTGGATTAATTCCAATGGCTTCTTACTCTCTTAAACATGTCTAGGAAATGGTTTCCTTGCCTGTTTTCCAAATTGACAGGCTTCACATACCTTATGCATTTCTGCAACCTTAATTTAGGCAATCCTGCAACAATATTTTGGGCCTGCATTGATTTAAGTCGTTGTACATTAACATGACCAATGCGTTTATGCCAGATATCAATATCTGCAACTACACCGGTCCCATGTGCAAACATTGCTGCACTCAATTCAAACATGTCTGCATCCAACGTAAACATTGTGCCCTTCTTCTTTCCTTTTGCTATCAAGCGACCTTTATTTTTCATATCCTCAACAAAGCATCCATGAGGATTAAATCTGACCTGCAAGCCCTGCTCAACCATTTGACCAACAGAAACCAGATTCTTGGTGATATTCGGAACATGAAATACATCGGACAGGTATTTCTTTTTCCCATCCTGCATAGACAAAGAAATTTTTCCAATCTGCACAATAGGATGTGCAGTATCATCACCAGTCTCCACAAATCCTCGTTTTTCCATTTTCCTTACATCCTCCATCCATTCTGCATGACCTGTCATGTGGTTTGATGCACCTAAGTCAACATACCACACATTGTTGCTTTCTTCTGCACTTGTCACAGAATTGTTCATGTGTTGCACCATAAACAAATGCTCATTTCTGTCATCACCTTGTCTACTAGAAGATGTATAATTCCCTTGCAATTTTCCATTCATGATGTCATTCTGCTTTTTATAGCAGTCTTTAGCCATATGATTTTACCACAGTAGTAGCATTCAACATTGTTGTTTGCATTTTGGCCTCTTTGCCATCCACCACGACCTCTTTGGCTCCCCCTGCCTCTAGAGTTACCACATCCTCCTCCATAGGACTGGTTTTCTTGAGTTTGCTGCATATTCTGATTTCTACCACGGCCTCCAGATCGGCCTCCTCTACCTCTGCCTCTACCTCTTCCAGCATTTGAGTAGAAGACAGCTTCTTTTGAAGTTCCTCCTGAAGAAGATGCACCATCATTTCTCTGCTCCTCAGAAATTAGAAGAGCAATCAACTTCTCAAAATCAGAAAATCTTTCACGGACGGAAATGGATGTTCGGAACTGTGCATAATCCTTTCCTAGACCATTCAAGGTCACAGAAACTAAATCATCATCTTCCACTGGCGACCCAATGGAAGCAAGTGCATCTGCAATCTTCTTCACCTTCATGTGGTAGTCATTGATGCTCATATTTTCTCTTTGCACATTGTGCAACTCTTGCTTGAGCTGCATTTTCCTGGCTTGCGTATTTGTGCTATACATTTTTGACAAAGTATCCCATGCCTCCTTTGGCGTACTTGCATCTTGAATATGCACAATCATAGAGTCTGAAATGCTGATAGACAGCCAGTACATAACTTTCCTGACTCTCTCATGCCATACTTTAAATGCCTGCATTTGCTGTTGATTGGGAACATCAGGAAGAACTGGTTCTTCTTCATTTCCTGCAACAAATTCCCAATATCCTTTTCCCATAAGGAAATTCGTCATTCTAAACTTCCATGCTTGGAAGTTGTTCTTGTCAAGCTTTTCAGTGACAATCTGTGAAAGAGAATCGGACGCCATTACAAAACACTGCAAAAAATTATGTCACTGCAGAGAACACAGCTTCAGCCTCACAAGGGCAAATCTGCAAAACTGTAGAGCAGTGGTCGCACAGCATAAAACTGAGTCTTTTCCTGAGTGCGTGCAGAAAACTTCCGCCTCCAAAACAGGCCCCGAAATGGCCTCAAATCAAAAAAACAGGGTCGCATATACTGCCCTCTTGCTTCACCGCGAAGGGCGTCTCAACCTGAGACAATGCACTCTTGCAATTTCTGGCTGTGCTACCTACAGAGATCTGCTCCCAAAACAGAAAATGAAACCAACACTGCTCCTCTTACCAGAACACCGCGAGCTTGGCTTGCTTTCTTGAGCTCCTTACCACGAACAAGGCTCTGATACCATGTCAAGATTGTGGAAGAGAAGGAAGGAGTCTCACTTGTAGCTTTCTTACTTGCACAATGGGGGAATACACACACAGGTAGAGGCTGAAAACAGTTTTCCTCTTCTTAGTTGTGTAAGCCAAAAGAACTCTAGTACAAGGAAATAGAAGAACCCTATTTATGGGTCTCAAAACCAAACTCAACTAACTAAGGTGGCATACTAACTGAGCCACGAACTAGAGTAGATAAGGATAGCTATCATATAGCTATTATTCATGGGCGGTGTACCAACCGCATCTGTAACTGACAAGTCGGTGACATAAATGCACAACAGTCACCCTGGCATATCACGAGTGGAGCTCGATATCTCAACAATATGCCATATAGCAACTTGATGGGACCCCTTTGAGACTCATGTCATCCTTTTTCAGCCTGCCTACATCATCAGCAACATATTTTCTCATGCTTTCTAGGTATTTGTAAAGAACACTAGCAAATCAGTATAATTGGCAAGATTTTGTAGATCCGGATCAGGGAGACCATCGAGAGACTAACATGATGGAACTAGCTCATGTCCACCTTCATACCATTCCCTCCCTACTCCCTCTTCATGGCCACTAGTCCACAATTGGCTATTATGATACCCTTTGTTTAGGTGTCCATCCTACCATTTTTACCCTCTCTCCTCAGTTCCGAAAAGCTGGATGTGACCAATTACTCACTCTACTCGTGAAAAGTCAAGTGCATTCTTGATACATTTGACTTGTGGGACTTCGCCACCACAATTCCCTATTACCGACCTACCATGGATCCTGGGTTGGAGCAACAATGAACTCTGCAGCTTTATCCGATCGCCTCAACTCCAAAGCCCACTCATTTCTCTTTTAGAGATGTAAACACCCCGGACAACATAATATGCTAAACAATTATAGTATCACTTGTTTTCAAGACTTAATATTTCAAGAAAATGGAGAAAACAAATACTTAAAGCGAAATATGACAATTATTCAAAAAACTACAGCCAGACAAGATTTGAGGGTTGAAGATGGACTATCCCTACCCCCCCCCCCTTTGGCACCCAAAACCACCAAAGAAATATATTTCTACTCAACCCAAGTCCCGAAGTATTTCACTCTCACAAGATCATGTAAAAGAGGGACTCACAAGCCCTTACAGGGGAGAATTCAAAGGAGTCACCAATACTCTTCCAACTTAACCTTCAAATCATCCCCAACAGTGATTTTGAAGTTCTAAAGCTCATGGTCCAAGTTTATGCAACTGGTCCTAACCCCAGCAGCATAGCAGTCAGTCAAGTGTTCCCAACACTCGGATGCTAAGTCAAAGTGCTGAAGCTGAGAATGAAACTCAAGCAATAAGCCCTACATCAGCTCAACAATAGCAGAGGTGTTCCTAGCCTTCCATGAGTGGACAACCTCATATGGAACAAGTGCAAGATCAGGTTGGGGTTCCAACCCTTGCACAATATCCCATAGGTTCTGTCAGTCAAGGACATGCCTCATCAGATTTGACCAAGTAGTATAGTTAGACCCCTTAAAATGAGTCTTATCATTAAATGCATGCCTGATTGATGAGTACAAAGAACCATGAGGTATCTGAGAAGATGGGTACGGATAGTGTGTGCAAGATGGTGGATATGGAGGTAAAGAAATAGGAGAAGGTGGGTAGGCAGAAATAGGTTGTGGGTATCCAATGAGTGCCAATTGATGCTAAGACACTGAAACATAAATGTTATCATAAGGTGCCGATAGAGGTGGAGGCACTGGGACACATAATCCTTGCCCAAATGTCAGCTAGGGCACTACAGAATGAGCAGGAAGTCCAATAGGTAAAGCCATAGAGGTGAACTATGGTACTAAATGCTTCACACTTAAAGCTTGCCCTGTGGGGGATAGCCCGAAAGTGTGTAAACCATAGAGGTGAACTATGGTACTAAATGATTCACACTTAAAGCTTGCCCTGTGTGTGGGAAAATAAGCCTCCATCAAGAATACACCACCTAGATAAGAAAAATGAGAGATCCTAAAAGTTGTGCCCAAGTGTGAGGAACCCCCTAATGTGGTGTGTGTAGTGTAATGAGGTGCACTTAATGAAGGCCGAAAGGAGTGTGTAGCGGAAGACAAAAGAGGGATAGGTGGGAGATTAAATGGATTTGTAATTGGTGTAGTAGTGAAAAATGAGTTAGGTTTCTTTTGTCCATTTAATGAATTACCAAAATCAAATTGACCATGAGATGTAAAACCAGAAGGCAAAAATGGAGGAGCACTCATCAATGAATCGTGCAACTTTTACTTACCTTTTCTTGAGCTCAAATGGGGAAATCTATCTTCTTCAAGACTTATAAACCAATGCTTGATTTACACATAAATGTTATCATAAGGTGCCGATAGAGGTGGAGGCACTGGGACACATAATCCTTGCCCAAATGTCAGCTAGGGCACTACAGAATGAGCAGGAAGTCCAATAGGTAAAGCCATAGAGGTGAACTATGGTACTAAATGCTTCACACTTAAAGCTTGCCCTGTGGGGGATAGCCCGAAAGTGTGTAAACCATAGAGGTGAACTATGGTACTAAATGATTCACACTTAAAGCTTGCCCTGTGTGTGGGAAAATAAGCCTCCATCAAGAATACACCACCTAGATAAGAAAAATGAGAGATCCTAAAAGTTGTGCCCAAGTGTGAGGAACCCCCTAATGTGGTGTGTGTAGTGTAATGAGGTGCACTTAATGAAGGCCGAAAGGAGTGTGTAGCGGAAGACAAAAGAGGGATAGGTGGGAGATTAAATGGATTTGTAATTGGTGTAGTAGTGAAAAATGAGTTAGGTTTCTTTTGTCCATTTAATGAATTACCAAGATCAAATTGACCATGAGATGTAAAACCAGAAGGCAAAAATGGAGGAGCACTCATCAATGAATCGTGCAACTTTTACTTACCTTTTCTTGAGCTCAAATGGGGAAATCTATCTTCTTCAAGACTTATAAACCAATGCTTGATTTGAAGAGTTCCTTCATCTTGAGCATCACCAATATCTTGCGAAAAAGAGAAAGTAAATTCAAAATATTGAGAAATGTTGTTTTGTATACATGATAGGAGTGAATGTAGGTGGAGATATGTATGGAAGAGATGAAAAAGGTAGAGATGGAAATGAAGGTGGTAGAGAGATGAAAAAGGTAGAGATGGAAATGAAGGTGGTAGAGAGATGAAAGATTTGTACTCCATGCTACTTTTCACATCACGATGGCCATTCCTTTATGGAACTGCCGTCCTTCCTAGAAAATCATTAGACCAATGCATCAAATCTAAAGAGGAAAACTCAAATTTACCTTTGATGTGTTGTTGAGCTCGATGCATCAAGATAGGATCATACTCAGTTCGTGTAATCTCATAAGGTCGAGGGACTCCATGGTAGTCTAATGACTCTTCAACTATATCAAATTTTTGTGGAGTAGGCTGTGTAACAACTCTAGCTCAAATCTCGATGTGCTAGGCTCGAGAACATCATGATGTGGTGAAGATGTGTTCGAAGTCATCTTCCCTTATATGGTTCTAGCTTCTGCAAGGAGCTTTCAAATCAAGGCCAAGGTTTCTTTGAGAGTAGTCGGCTCCAATACCATGTAAAGAAATACCCTAACGCAAAAATAGAAACAAAAGCATACAACAAAGCATAAACTCGACACAAAACACAATTAGTGTTAGGGTAGCTCAGAGACCATGAATACACTAAATGAAAAAGTAAATGAATATTGAATATACAATGCTCATGCAGCAAACAAACTGTACAGGTGTGTCATACTCCTAACGGATCCGGAATCGCACCAAGGTAGCCTCCAAGATGTCAGACAACAACAAACACAATAGAAGATGTGTTGGATTAATGTCAAACAAGCAAAAGAGAGAGAAAAATAGTAAACACTGTGGCTGATGATGACATAGCAAGCTAATGACAGCAAAACGTAGGTTTGATGACGTGGCAAACTAACGGCAACAAAAACGCACGTATGATGATGTGGCAGTCCATACAACGACTGTGGATGATAAACACAGGAGTTTAACAAGTTACTAGTTATAGACAATGTGGCTAATCAACAAACGCAACAAAAAACATTGTAGACTGTGCAATGGAGGCTAGAAACAAGTGCCAGATGAATGGAGACAATGTACGTGGCTATATCCTCTAAAGAGATTATCTTATCGAGGGAAGAAAGTTTTTCTCAAGAGTAATCCAGTGGAAAAATATATTCTAATGGTACAAAGAAGCAAGTTTTAGCCACACTTCCACTACCTGCCGCAACCTATGCACATGCACTAGGACAGAATCATGTAAGCTCATAAAAAGGAAAGATCAAGCTCTAGAATTGAGCCAATTCCAAAGGGCTGCACGATCCATTGTCGATCCCACTCTATGATCTTCCACGGGACAAGGAATATGGTGGGTAATAAACTCCAAAACATTGAAGGTGTCAATAATTTGATCTATCCAAACGGTCTTCTTAAGAGAGAGAAGGAAGAACGAGCACCTACACTAACTGTGCCATCCTAGGCACCCTAGGGCTAGAAGAATGGACCCTATGGAAGACATTAAGAGAGGGGGGAGGAGATGGCTGCTCCGATCATCACTGTGACCTGGCAAGAGAGGGTTCCCATTCAAAACGGGGCTGGGACTTCCAATCTTTGCAACGATCACACTGCCTCTTAGAGGGAGTATGAATAGACTCCTAATTTGAATCATCAAAGCCTTAGAACCGGTGATAAGACATCTTCAACAACTACAAACACCCAAAAAATACGTGTTATGCTGCAAATAGCCCCAAACAGTGAAAATTAGCTACATCACCGCAGAGGAAAGATTGTAGATGTCCCATCTTGAGTCGTTAGGGCCTGTCCCCTGCAGAAAATCTGTGTTTACAACAAGGAGCTGATCGCTGTAAATCTGTGTTTTCAGCCTGGGGGGGTCTCCTCTTGATGGGGTAACTCCGTATACTAACTTTGGCATGATACCATGTGAGAGTGCACAATAGAAGAGAACCACAAACATGGAGAGAAAAGGAAAGAAGAAGAGAAAGCAAGAAGAGAAGAATGATCTACACCGAACAAAGAAGAAGGCTGGATACAATGAGGACCTATCAGTCCCTTCACGCAGCCCAAGGCGTCAATGAGGGCACCAAATCAGGCTGAATAATGACAACAGCACAAAGAGGGTGACAGTGAGACAGAGAGAGAGTATGCAACCTGCTATCCACGATGGAGACGGAGAAGACTCCAGCCACCTAACGGAGCACTTGTGCGTCAAAAAGTGAATGAATGACCAGCTGGGTACAGCTACAAACAGCCAAATATGATGGACACTGATCAACCAGCAATAAAATATGCCAAAAATGCTGGCCGACCTACACAACTACTGACGTGGCATCATGAACTGCTGACATGGCAGTAATAAATGTTGGCAACTACACAGTAAATGCTGATGTGGCAGATCACAGCTATCTAGGGCTGAACACAGCCATCTAGGACAGCATAAGTGCCAAACAAATACTCCTAGGCCGACTGATAGAAGAAATGCAGACTCTAAAATGAGCTGCCTCCTCTATCAAAGAACATGACAACAAACACCTCAAAGCTCCTAATATCCCCATCTGACTCAAACTGGGGCTCACATGCAAAAGATGACAGTGCATTACAAACATGACTGCTAACATCCTGCTACTACCGTCTGGCACCCACACTGATGTATGGAGAGCTGTGTTGGGGTTGATTGTTGTCAGCCTTGTTCTTTCAGCCATTGCAATCAGATTGTTCCCTCCCTCAGTTGTGTTCCCTTTTAGTCTCATCCTCTGTGTGTTTGATTTCCTTTCTGCCATGCACTCTCACACATTATCAAAGCTACGAGTGGGAGCGGGAGTTTTCAAAGTGGAGTAACCCGTCCACCATGTCCACTATTCCAGCCAGCTGGGCACCATCCGAGAAGTGCTGCATACCTGCATTTTGGGCAGGCTATCCATTATTGTGGTGCTGCATTTGCAGCCTGCAGGGTTCTCCTGCTGGGCAGCACCTGACTCAATGCTGGGTGGTGTTCTTTTCTACCTGACAGCTGTCATTCCTGCAGGAATAGGCCCTTTACAGCCTGCATTTTTGGGCAGGCAGCTCCCCTTCACCTGCATTTTGTTTACAGGCTGCTAGGTGACACCCTACCAGGCTTGATGACCTTGATTCCATGTGGACAACCTTTTGGTGTTGTGTTTTAGCTGATCAAGCCATCAACTTGGCTGACATCTCTTTTCCAGGTTCTGGCAGCTCTTTTCCAGATCTGCTCCATCCTATTTGGCATTTTGTGGTCCTTTCGGATTGGATACTCACCATCTCTCCTGCTCCAAGGACATCTATGGCTAACTCGTATGATTGGGGTAAGTCGTATGGATTGGGACCGTGAAGACCATCATAGCTACGAGTGAGACCGTGAAGATTGGCATTCGTAGAGCCATGACCGTGAGGATCATCAGACGGATTGATTGGGACTGTGAAGACCATCATACCTACGAGTGAGACCGTGAAGATTGGCATTCATAGAGCCATGACCGTAATGATCATCAGACGGATTGTGACTAACCACCATCTTATCATTCTCTTCCTTCACATTATTCCAGGGCTAACAGTCCCTATTTGGCAATGTTGGCACCCCCTACGCAGGTGCTTGTCCTATCCTCTCTATCTTGCATCCAAGAAGCTGAATGACATGACCTATCCTATATGGTCATGCAAAGTCGAGTGCATCCTCAATACTTGCCACCTTTGGGATGTTTTGCAATCCCTACACCCCAACCAATTGTGGATCCCCGTGTTGGAGAGACCTCAAACTCAATAGCTTTGTGCAATTGACTAAACACCAAAGCCCGCTCTTTTCTCTTTGTGAGTTAAGTAGATTCTACACTTGTGCATGTAAGATGCATCTGCACAGCCATGAAGGTTTGGAAGAGATTGGCAAGTCTCTGTCAGATCCAAACATTCGGGCATCACCTCTCTCTCGAATTGAAGCTACATCAGCTCTCGATTTGCAGATTCCCCTATGATGAGGGATCGCATAAACAAGATGGAGGAGCTTCGAGATGAGCTTGTATCCCTTGGTAAAGATATTCCTTCAAAGGAATTTTGCCGCTTTCTTTGGAGTCCATGCCTGCCGTAAATAGCAGGATAGACATAATACAGCAAGCTGTTGCTGCACCACATGCTCCCGAACAACAAGGTTTTGATGATGGTTTGCCACATACAGTGCAGCATGAAAGGGCTGCTGTAAATGCAGCCAAAACAATCTTGAGATGGCTGTTATGCACTCTCCAAGAGAGTAAAATGGTTGCTCGCTTACCTTAGCGCACTCGAAGGGCTACTAGACATGTAGCACATGATGCAAGGGGGGCACATTTGGCTGATTTTTGGAAGTAGATGATTGTGATAAACATGTATTTATAAGCTCACTATTGGATGATGATGATGATGATGATGATGAGCCTACTTCCTTGGATGAAGCTCAGCAAGATGTACATTGGATGCAAGCCATGCAAGATGAGTTGGATGTTGGCACTAGTGACTGATACAAAGCACAATTGGTAGCAATAGGTTATGCATAGAAAAAAGGGTATAGACTAAGGAAACTTTTGCTCCTACATCCCGTATGAGTATGATGAGATGTGTAATTACTATGGCTGCAAATTATGGCTGAAAAATATATCAGTTGCGCATTAATACAGCATTTTTAAATGGGGATTTGCATGAGGATGTTTATGTGTCACAACCTCCAGGGTTTGTGGTTAAGGGGAAAGAGCACATGGTATGCAAGTTGCACAAAACTCTCTATGGTCTCAAACGGGCTCCTCGTGCATGGTACTCTAAAACTGATGCTTATTTGGCCAGCAAAGGGTTCAAAAATAGTCCAATTGCTCCCACTCCATACATTAAGAATGAAGGGGGGCAACTTGCTAATTATCATTATTTATGTGGATAACATGCTGCTCACTGGACCAAGGATAAATTGGAACATGCATTTGCTATGTTAGATATGGACTGCCCCCACTATTATTTGGGGATTCAGTTTACCCAAAATCAGTATGCCATCATCATATCACAATCACAATATGTGGATACGTTGTTATATAGGTTTAACATGCAATATTATAAACCTATGTGCACTCCCTATGCATGATGTTGAAGAGATGTCTCATGTTGCAATTTACAACCAAGCTGTTGGTTGTCTTATTTACCTTTGCAACACATGCCCTGGCATTCAATATATAGTATCTCAAGTGAGCAAATATGTGCACTCCCTATGCATGATGGTGAAGAGATGTCTGATGTTGCAATTCACAACCAAGGTGTTGGCTGTCTTTACCTTTGCAACACATGCCCCAACATTTAATATACAAAATCTCAGGTGAGCAAACATATGCACAGTCCACGCACCATACATTGGCAAGCTACTAAGTGGATCTTCAAATATTTGCAAGGTACTTAGTCACATGTACTATTATTTCCCAAGGGCGAGACTTGCACTTATAAGCTTACCACAATTTAGATTGGGCTGGTGATGCAGACAGTAAGCATTCTAGTAGTGGACACTGTTTCTTTTTGGGCCGCTCATGTATTTCATGGTTAAGCAAGAAACAACCTACAGTGGGGCTACCTCATCTTGTGAGGCTAAGTATAGGGCAATTCTCATGGCAACAGTGGAATTTGTATAGCTGCACAGATTGTTGGCTGATCTACATTTACCATTGGAGGATCCTACACCCATTCTTTTTTACACTAACAATGCTATTATAGTAGCACGAAATCATGTGTTTCATGCTTGCATAAAACACATTGAGGTGCATTACCATTATGTCAAAGAGAGATGCTATGCAAGAGAGATCAACCTGATCTCTACCCACATAGGAAAATGTTGAAGACATTTTCACTAAGACACTACCATGTGAGAAGTTTGAGGCTTTTAGAAAGTCCTTAAACTTATCACCCTTTGGTGATTGATCATTGTTGTACTTTATCACATTGGCACTGCAAGGGGGAGTTAGAATTTGTCAATTCTAGGCAATGCCCATGTAGTTTGTGTCGTGTGGACACTTTAGTGTCATTTTAGTGTGAGTGTCCCTAGTGTCTTAACATTAAAAGTAGTGGCACTAGGTGTTAGCGGATCTATCAATTCATGTGTGAGTCTATACATGTTATTCACTAGACTAGGGCATTAGGATATTATCCTATGTATTTAGTTTCATAAATGACTAAGTGACCAGAGAGACGGTAGGGTTTGCAAGGGAAAACACAAGAGTGTGTATGGCAAACACTGAGAGAGAAAAGAAACTCAAAAAGATGTTGAAAGATGAATCATGCTAATGAAGTGAATCTGATCCAAGGGTGCCGTAGCACAAAGAATGCCCTCGAGTGCAGGAAGACTGCCAAAGAAGCCTCTGAGTCTGCAAACACAAGATGAGGAGATGTCACCTGAAGCAGGGAGGGTATCGTTGAAGGGTGAGGAGTCTCTAAATTTGCAAACACAGGGATGAAGAGTGGTACCTACAAGCAGGGAGATAGCCGATGAAGCTTTTGTTTGCAAACACAAGCCTGAAGAGCTGACGCCACCTGCTGGGAGTGACACCAAGTGGTGAGGATGAGCCAGATACTGAAATATACAGATGAAGACAGCCTCTAGGAGTGAAAATGTCAGATATGGAGTGACCCTTGATAAGGAGAGAAGTAGCCAGGAACCAAAACGCAAGGTGCAACTATCTCTAATGATGATGGATGTTGATGCCTATGATGGAGAAAGGCCACTAGCTTGCAGAAGAACTTCACCAAGCTCCCAAACGCAATGTGATGTTTGATGCCTGATGGATGGATGAAGTCACCAGCTAGAGAAGATTGACGCCAAGATGATGGAGCTGCCGCCAACTGTGGAGGTGAAGCGTTACTAGAAGATGAGGTAGGCTGCCACCAAAACACAACCCCAAAGATGGAGGAGACTAGCACCTGATGAAAGGGAGAGATGGTGGAAGGAGAGTGTCAAAAAACTTCTGGAGAAAGAGTGGGAGTGACAAACTAAAGGATCAGCCATAACAAATGAGTGACAAAGGCAGACTATAAATAGGCAAGAGATTGTCTAGGGTGGCGCACCGAGGGAGGGCGCCAACTGTCTAGAGTATTGCCACACTATGGACACCCAACCCCTTTTTGGGGTTATCCACTGTGAAACCCTAAACGCAGAACGCAGAATGCAAACTGTGTGTGAAGGGTTTCTCAACACCCCCTCTCAAGCTCAAAAAGGAGCACAAAAGATGAGTGAGAAGAGAAGAAGATCCACCCTATAATCTGAGAATTTCACCTGAAAGGAGACCTTTGACGATAGTCAAGAGATAGAATGAGCGGTAGAACCCGAAACTCAACCTCGTGAGAGAAGCCACTACCTCTGTGACTCCATGCCAAAAGGAATACAAAGGCCTAGTCACCAAGTCACTACTAAAGATCCAAGGGCCCCGAACTAGGTAGATCCTCTAGATCTTGGGTATCGGTAGAGGTAAAACTACTTGAAAGAGAGCCAAACCTCGAGAGTAAAAGATGGTGGATGAAGAACTTCGTGGCATGTAGGGTCCCCCTCTGAAGGAGTAGAAGGAGGAGCCCCCTCTGAAGCTAAAGAACGGGAAGTCCCCCTCTGAAGGCGAAGTAAGAAAATCCCCCTCTAAATCCCAGTCTAAGATAGAAAGGAAATTCAACCACTCATGGCTCACAGACTCCGAAGCATCTGATGACGAAGGAAGCGCCGCCAATCGTGCCAAAGAAGGTATCTGGGGCTCGAACGGAGCAAAAGCCGAAGAACGCCCAAAGGTGTCCTCTCGAACATGAGTAGAAAAGGGTAGGGAAAAAGGAGGCTTAGGTTGAGCCAAGGGTGGTGAGCAATCGCGGGCTTTTAGGGGAGTGGACTATGGAGGGGATGGGGGTCGTGGAAGCCATTGGACTGAGAAGTAGGTGGGGAAAACCTCCATGCAATGTGGTGGTCTCCAAGAGGGTTTACCGCCTCTCGTAAGGTCTTAGAACCTCCATGGGCTCAAAAGGACTTAGTGCGCCATGGGCTCAAAAGGACTTAGTGCGCGTTGGATGCCGCTTATTGCCTTGAGCATAATACTCTGATAACCGATGCAGAACGATCTCTGTGGCTCAAAAAAGAGAGGTAGCACAAGGAGTTCCTGGTGGAAGACACATATACTCCGTAGGGGTGGGGAGCAAAGGTTGATGTCTAGAGTCTTTGATGGGATGGCCATTCTTGCCGCAATAGTAGCACCCAATAGAAGGGCAATCTGTCAATGGAGACGCCATGGTACCAGTGTGGCAAACTGGAGAAGGTAAGGTGGGAGGGAGAAGAAGGATATCCCCGATGCGCAGTGGAAATAGTAGAGAAATCAGATGTTGATGCTGAACCCGCCCCCGGTCTTTGTCTTCTCTGATGAGGAGGATCTTTGCGGCTCTCTGAGCACCTCCAGCTGTCATAAATGACTGAGTGACCAAACAGAGAATAGGGTTTGCAAGGGAAAACACTGTGTGTACGGAAAACACTGAGAGAGAAAAGAAACTCAAAAAGATGGTGAAAGATGAATCGTGCTAATGAAGTGAATCTGATACAAGGGTTCCGTAGCACGAAGGATGCCCTGGAGTGCAAGAAGACTGCCAAAGAAGCCTCTAAGTCTGCAAATGCAGGATGAGGAGGTGTCACCTGGAGCAGGAAGACCGCCGTCAAAGGGTGAGGAGCCTCTGAATCTACAAACGCAGGGATGAAGAGTGGTATCTACAAGCAAGGAGACATCCGATGAAGCCTCTGTCTGCAAACACAAGCCTAAAGAGCTGTCGCCAAACTGCTGGGAGCGATGCCAAGTGGTGAGGATGAGCCAGATGCTGAAAACGCAGATGAAGACAGCCTCTAGGAGTGAAAATGCCAATTGTGGAGTGACGCCTGATGAGGGGAGAAGTAGCCAGGAACCAAAACACAAGGTGCAACTGTCTCTGATGAGATGGATGCTGACATCTATGATGGAGGAAGAACGCCAACTACAGAAGAACTCCACTAAGCTACCAAACGCAATGTGATGGTTGACGCCTAATGGATAGATGAAGTCGCTAGTTGGAGAAGACTAACGCCAAGATAATGGAGCTGCCGCTAACTGTGGAGATGAAGCGTCAATAGAAGATAAGGTAGGCTGCCACCAAAACGCAGCCCCAGAGATGGAGACTGGGGCCTGATGATAGCAAGAGATGGTGGAAGGAGAGAGTATGAGAAGACTGACGAAGAGAGAGTGGAAGTGACAAACTGAAGGATCAACTATTAGCAAACGAGTGACAAAGGCAGCCTATAAATAGGCAAGAGACTGTCTAGGGTGTCGCCTAGAGAAAGGGCGCCAACTGTCTAGGGTGGTGCCACACCGTGGGCGCCTAGCCCTTTTTTGGGGTTGTTGTCACGAGGACGTGAAAATTTGATGCTTTGCTTATGTTTAATTGACATTTGGTTAAAGGATTAATCAAATGTGCAATTAAAAGATGCACATTGTTGCACATGTGAGGTGGAAGCTACTTTTTCACAGTCGAAGGTCCAAGGACCTGTGAAAAAGATGGGTGTCAAAGGCAAAAGTTGTAACAAGTTACACTTGTTAGATTCTAGGTGAATTTTGGTGCCAGTTTGCCCCTAGGACCATTAATTGGCCATTAAGTGTCAATGATGACACTAGGGACTAGGCATTAATTAATGGATTGATGCTTGTCCAAGGGTCAATTAATGCATGGGACCACTTTGGGTTGCAAATGGCCTAGCCAATTAATTTGGATGGGCAAGGTCAATTTTCTGGGCATGGATTAAGGCCTGAATTAATTTTCAGAATTAATTAATTCTGAAAATTAATGAAATGGCTGGAAATTGCTGAAAATGGATTAAGAAAGTTGCCACTCGGCAAAACTTTCCCATGCAAGTGGGGGAAAGGCTAAATAGGGCTGAAGGGAGAGGGAAATCTTGTTTTTTCATTTTGGAGTTGTTGGAAAGAGGTGTTGGACTGTTGCTGTCAGCTTTTGGGGCCATTTCCCAGCCATTGGAGACCATTTTGGTGATGGAGATTGCATATTCTTGACCTTCGGAAGCTGGCAATTGCTGCTGATGCACTTTCTCCTGAAGATCACGGTCTCTGATGCTCCTATTGTTGTTGGTGCATCTGTTTGGGGCAGGTATAGCAGGGCAGCAACGGATTTTGATCAGTTCTTCACGACAAATCTCAAAATTTCTCTCTTTACAGCATTCTCTCATCTCCTTCAGCCTATGCTCAGCCATTCTCAGTAATTCTCAGCCATTTGGAGGAGATTTCAGCCATTTTTGGTGGGCTGATCTGTAATTTCTGCAGTAGACCCTAATTTACAGCAGAAATTTGGGTTTAGCAGCCACCTTGGGATCCGTGCCAGAGATTGAAGGCTCAAGGGACTGAAATCAGCAGCTGATAATTGAAGATTATCAAGGGATTTCAGGAGTCAGCCCATCCCAAATTGATTTGGGGCAGCATTTGGCCAGCCAAGGGTCAAATTGGAGAAGAAGTCCTAGGTGAATCAAGGGGCAAATGACCCAAAAGGCTTGTTGGTCATTCATGACAGCAAGAGCCATTGGTTAGTAGGAGAAGATTGAAGAATCTCAAGTTGTACTCCTTCCAATTGAATGAAAGCTAAAGAAATACTACAAGGGGCGCCAATTTTGGGGCCAACAGGGTGTCTACTGTCCAAGAATGTTATGGTAAAGTGTGTATTTCATTTTATGTGCATTTATTTATTGCTGTAATCAACTCTTAAATCAGGTTATCACCACCCATTCCAAGAAGGAAGGCTGGTTTCACTTGTCCACTATGAAACCCTAAACGTAGAACGCAAAACACAAACTATGTGTGAAGAGTTTCTCAACATTTAGGCATTATGTTTTGCCTAATTTGATGTGTATTGGCAGTTATTGCAGCCAATTGGCTAGCATTTAATGCTGGCCGACCTGTCATATTCTTGGCATTTATTGTGCCCTATATTAGGCACTCCTCCACAATCATTATCATCATATGTCATTCACCTCCTTCAAGTTTTGGTGGAGAGAGGGAGCCAATGTTGGTGCCTTGACAGCCAATGACTCACGTTGGATCTATATTGTCTCATATCTTGGTATATGGATTCCATTTCTCGAGCATCTCCTTGCTTCTGAGTTCTTTGAGCAGTGTTCTTTTCTTTTGCAATGTTTCTCTTTTCCTTTGTCTCTTGTTGTTCAGCAATCTATTACAACAGTTTTCCATGCTTCCATCACTACATCCACTTCTGACATGGTATCACGATCATGGTTGCTACTGCTGTTTTATGCTGGTGCAGGTCTGCATTTTGACTTTTCGTCTGCTGTTTGGACCTGTTCTACACTGTGCAACTAATTTACAGCCTAGGTGACCATCCTCTTCTAATTTTCTGCCTGTTTTTCTGCTCTTTCCTCAGTGTTTTGCTGTCTACCATCTGCGTTTACAGTTTTACGGGCTGTTTCAAGGCTGGGGACCTGTTTCTAACCCTCTTTTTCTTGCATTTTGGGACAGTAGGCTGAGGCGACCTGTTTTCCTGCAGGTTGACTGCATTTATTGCAGTAGCTAACTGCATTTTGTCATCAGCATCTGCGTTTTGCTCTTTTGTTTCTGTGTAGGGCTGGGCGACAGTATTTGAAGCTAGTTCTAGCTGTGTTTGGTCCATATTTTCACTTTGTGATACAGTATTCAGCTTTAGAGAGGGTTCATGTGCATCTAGTTGGCGTGTTCTTATCACTACACTCTGGTTACTATTGATCTTTTCTCTATGTGCTTTCTTTACTACTTTGAACTCGTGCAATCCTTGTGAGTATGTATTTTAGGCATCCTTTTATCCCTCAAGATCCCTTGCCTCTACTCATATTCTCCGTATCTTTCCCCTCATCATGGCTCCTCCAGCATCTTCTCCTGATGGTTAGCATGCAAATATTCTTTACTCATCTACCCATGTTATGTTGGAGACTTGTTGTGTTTAGCTTCATGTTTCTATGAGGATGCTATCTCTTGGTGCTTTGGATGTTCCGGTTTCAAAGAGGGGTAATATACAAAAGAAGAAGAAGAAGTCTTGGTGCTATTATGGTGGCAACAAGGGACACCTCCAGAAGGACTGCAAAACATTAGCAACTTTACAGCAAGAGCAGGAGCAAGAGCGGACGGTGATGAAGGGTGACAACTCACTCGGCGAGTCTTTCTCATCTCCAGGTCCAAGTTTAGGCTCCAGCTCTGTGGCCTTGGCAATGGCTCTAGCGGCCTCTCTTCTACATAGCTAGTATAGGTGATGCGATTATCCCTCACAACTCTCCAATGCCAAAGAGCAAATGTGAGAGGGTGGCAAGGTGGTGCTGGTGAGCCTCATCTATACAAGTATACAAGTGCACAGGTTCCAATAAGGAATTTCCTTGATGCATCGACCAAAGTCTAGCATGTTTAAATCCTAGAGTTGGGATTGACATCCAGGTTCATGATGAGCTGATTATTTGACAGAGAGCAAGATTCGCTCCTAGTCTTGTGCTCACATGAGGGGACACTTTGGCAATCTAGCCAAAGGCAAGGAATCCATGCTCACATATGTTCAAAGGCATTTTTCGATAGGATAATCTTGTATGCTCCTGCAAGACATTGCTGAAAGATATTGAGAGCTGCTATGTTGCTTCTCTATCTTCAAGAGCTAGTATGATCGACATTGATATCAGATTCTCTCCAAGGCATCTTGGTGGTGGGCTCACCACTCCCTACCTGGATATCCATGGTTCTCTTCTGGTATTTATTGTTGTATGAACTTTAATGGGTTCTTATCATTGTATCATTATATTGTACCAGATCACCCATGATCTGAGAGAGGATGTTAGTAGATATGTCAGTTCATGTGAGTCTATGCATGTGATTTAGTGGGCTAGGGCACCAAGATATTATCCTCTGTAATTTGGCATTTTATTTTGTCTACTTTGATGTGTATTGGCACTTATTGCAACCAATCGGCCAGCATTAAGCCTGTCATATTCTCGGCATTTATTGTGCCCTATATTAGGCATTCCTCCTCTACAATCATTATCGTCCATCATTCACCTCCTTCAAGTTCTAGTAGAGAGAGGGAGCCAATGGTGGTGTCCTAACAACCAATGACTCATGTTGGATCTGTACTATCTCATAGCTTGGTATATGGATTCCATCTCTGGAGTATCTCCTTGCTTCTAAGTTCTTTGTGCAATGTTCTTTTCTTCTACAATATTTCTCTTTTCCTTTGTCTCTTGTGTTCAGCAGTCTATTGCAGCAGTTTTCCAAGCTTCCATCACTGCATCCACTTCTAACACTAGGGACTAGAGCTAATTAGCTTAACTCTAGTCAATTGGTGGAGGGTTGGTTAACCCTTGACCTCACTTAGGTTGTACCTTCACTCTTTTCACTTTAGTTTAGCAAGTACACTACTCTCTTACTTCAGCTCACTCATTGTCAATATCTCATTTCTCTCTCCTCCATAACTAGTGCATTTTTCTCACAATCACTATGGTCAAGCTCAAGGAGCCACATGGGAGAATCCCAAGGGGGGGGGATCAAGCACAGTAGACTATTTAATGGAGTCACCCTCTAGGATGCATTTTATAAGAAGTATAATATATGATGGATTGTTTTCTATGGATCCATATTGCCCATTGGATGAGATTACGATAAGATTAGGAGAAGTTTTTTATGCATCAGTGACACATGATTTAAGTCATACTATGGCTTCCTCCACCCTTCGATGACACACTGCCCCAAATAACAATTGGTATGATGATAAGTGTCATGAGAAACGATGATATTTGCAACATGAGATAGCTATTAGTGCTATTACAAATAGGCAAGTTCAATTGATTTTTTTACGCCTAGCGCAAAGAAAGAAACACCTATACTCAGCCAAATTGGAGGTAGAGATATACCAAATGTTTTTTGGTCAAGACAACAAGAGGGCATGGAATTATCTTAGGATAGACAGCCAAGTCCCTGATCACAGAAGTGAATGAATACTGCAAATGAATGTAAGAGTGTATAGATACTCAAGGGCAGAGCAGTGTGTCGGAGAGTGACCTCCACCGAAGACGAATCCAAAGTTTATGACCACCAGTCGAACTGTGAAGAGAGAGGAATCTGCAAAACACTGACACCAAAGGCCACTAGAGACAAAGGCAACAACCTACAAAAGGATGTGGTGATGTCAGGCAGCTCCTGATGAGTGCAAACACAAGCAAGAAGATGTCGCTAGATGGAGGAGCACCAACTACACTGTCGCCAGGCTGATGGAGGCCCAAACGCAAGCAGCTAGAGGGTGTGGAGACTGACGCCTGGCTGATGAAGATCAAACGCAAACACCAGATGATGGTGGAGAGGCTGGCAATGGCAACTAGAGGCTAAACGCAACCTGGAAGGAGATGCCAGACACTGGGCGATAGCTGGAAGAAGGCGCCAAGGCACTGCAAGGCTGGAGGGGCTGCCACGTGTGAGTTGACTAATGGCTGCAATCTACAAAAACGAGATTGACTAAATGGAAGGCAGCATATCTATTTATAGAAAGTTTGGGTCCTCCACAGTGAGGTTGTGCTTATGGGACACAAACACTCTCTAGGAACGCATTTCTATTTAAAGAACAAGTTTGATTCATTAATTAAGTACATTTTGGGGCTGTTTAAGTAAAGCTAATGCATTTTTAGCTCAACAACATGATGGCATAATTGGGAACATTTTATACATGCATACGAGATTCTTGCTCCCTTATTGATGCACATTGTTAAGTGAGCCATGTGTGAGGGCTTTCTGACTAGTTGGACGCATAGGACGGCACAAGCAACATGATGGCCTAATTGGGAACATTTTTTACATGCATATGAGATTCTTACTCCCTTATTGATCACATTGTTAAGTGAGCCATGTGTGAGGGCTTTCCGGCTAGTTGGACGGAGCACACCATTGCACCACGCTTTAATAGTGGGGATCCTATTGTACTAGAGTATTACAAGCCGATCATGATTGGTCACTACTTGGCCAAGATATACCGCTACATTCTAGAGCATGAGCTCAGCACATGGATAGAGATACATGGGTATAGAGCATGGAAACAAGTAGGTTTCAGGAAAGGGTTCACTACACTCAATCATAGATTGACCCTCAAAGCGATTATAGAGGAGGGGAGGGCACCGGGGCAAAGCATTTGACAAGTGCCCCATGCCAAGCTCATGCAACAGTTACAAGATATTGGCACTCCAATAGATCTACAATAGTGGATTTATGCCTTGTATGAGTCAGTGTAGTAAGGAAGGTACATGCTTCAAAAGGGCTTTCCAATTTGATGAATAGTACCATCGAGATGAGATCCTATGTATAGCTGGGAGTCAAACATTGATAGGACCTACATTTTCATTGCAAGATGTTGCTGCTGCCAGGTTGGTGGACAGAGGTTATGCAGCACTTGGAGCACTCGAAGGATCCCCAATATAGGGTGCAAGTCTTTGGAAAAAGAGCTAGAAGAACATTGAGAGGCCACTAGTAATGATGATTGCTTGCATGATACAGAGCAAACCATCAGCACCCCAAGAGATTGCTAGAGCAAAGATAGGAGCAACACCTATGGTTATCAAGGCTCTATTTTAGTCAATGGCTTGCTTACAAAGGATATGGGGTCCCCTAGCATGCTTGGCATTGACTTCCTCCAAGCAATTAGCAAAGAGTGGAAAGACACATTGTTGATATACAGAGATGCAGTCCTAGTTTAGGACACATGGATTATAGATGGATGACTCTCGCTGCTATAGTACAATTTGGACTGCTCATATTTAGATCTCACTTATACAGAACAAAATATAGTTATTAGGCTGGATATTATCAAGATTGATATAGCTTCTACACAGATACACCCCCCAAAACCTCTTGGAATGAAAATGGGACAGTATCAACGCCATTTCTTCCATGTGTCAGTAGAGGGATTCATTGCCAAGCTAGCATATATGGATATATACACCTCTCCCATGGGGTACATAGTGCTATTGGACAAATACAAATGCCAACAACTGAGGATTGAGACAAGACGGTATACACACATGCTTAAGGATGCACGCATTTGCCAACTATGCCACCATGATGTTGAATCTAAGGAGCACTTTATTTGCAAATGTATTGTTTATTATGAGATTAGAGGGAGATTTCATTGCCTTTCTCAAGATGGGTTTTAATCTCTGTGTAGGGTGATGGAGTACCAAGGATCAAAGATAGCTAGGGTTATTTTTACAAGAGATCCGAAGGCACAAAGAGAAACTTCTAAGGCAAGAGAAAGACAAAGGCAAAGCCAATGAGCCAACAGGTTCTTACAAATTTCTTTAGTACGAGCTCTAGAGCTAGCTTGCCAAACATTATCACTTCAATAGCATTGACACACCATCCACAAGTCAAAGGGGTACAAATCAAGCAATCACAATTTGCAGAGCACATCACCCACCACTCCACCACTATGCTCAACATCCTTATCTTCAGCAAATCCGAGCCATCATTGCTCGCCATCAAAGACAAGTATCTCCTCTTAGTGGACTTAATGCCTTGGATCTTCCCATGACAGATACCCTCATCCAAATGAGAGTACAATATTCATTTTTTTGGTACATGATATTAGCCTATGCTAGCAACCCCTAGAAATATGAATATTAGTATAGTTAGTTGTTTTCATTTCATTTTCATTGTTATTCTCAAAGTCGAGATAACATGGTCAAATATACCCACTCCTTTTGTTTCATAGGCCATCCTAACTTTTTAGATGCATAAATCTCTTCTTTTTTTCCTCGTAATAGGTATGTGTATTAATCACAAAAAAAAGTACAAGATCGGAAGATTACATGACACAAGATGGCTCTAGGCCATCGAGCATAAACAGGATACAACAAACTCAATAGATACTCTTTGAGGCATCATGATCGAAGTACAAAGGAACTATATGGGCTAGAGGGGGGCTGAAGAAACTCTAATGTGCGAAGGAGGCAAATCCTATCCAGGGAGAATATCCGCCAACTCAATCAAGTCAAGCTGCCAATGAAGAAGTTCGTTCAAGCGGACTATATGACTCTACACTCCTGATGACGAAGTATCAAAGATGAATGCATTCCTTTTTGTCCACCCATTTATTTGTACTAATCAACATGTGATAGGTGTCATTTGCTGAAGTCAAAGCCGTTGTCAAGTTACCAATCCTTCCATGGTTCAGTACAATCCATGTACAGGATGATAGGCAATGACATCAAGCACATTGGAGCTGCTCCCAAATAGCTTTTTACCCACATGGACTTTGGAAAATGCAGCGCATCCAATGAAAAGATAAGCTGAGAAAAGCATCATCAGAGCTCTCTACCAATTAGGAAGAAGATGACCCTATGTTAGACAGATATATTTTCTTAATGACATACTAGTGCATAAATGGCATTAGACCCTGTTTTATAATGCCTCTAAGAAACTTTCAGTTCACCTTAATGAAGTGCCATGTTCTTGGGAAAGGAAATCCCAGAAAGGATGATTGCATGCGAAGAAAGAAACAAGGAAGCTCAAAGAATTTCCCATAAAGAAAGAAACAAGTTCAAACAATATTTCCTGTTATAAAACACTGGAAATAATAGTACGGTCTTGTAGAGAAGAGTCAGTCCATACCTGTTCATTGTGGATAAAGAGTTTGCGCTGAGAAAATTGTGCTGGCACTGTGTCCTTGCTTCCAAAGTTCACCATATCTAAAGCTCCAACACTTAACACAAGAGGAACCTTCTTCTTTAGAGTAGCCTCAAAACGATTACTGTCGCATGCCATGACACCTCCAACCACATAATCTGCTACTTCGGTAGTGGTTATGTCCAAAACTCCCTGCCCATCAGTGAAGTTAATGCAAAATAGCAAACTTCAACAAGCAACACAGAGACAAAATGGAGTTTACATTGTACAAGAACAAGTTTCATTATTTGACACAAGGGAGAAGTGAACCTGAATAAATCCTTGATGCACAAGGTTTTCCATGGCTTTTCCTCCCACACCTGTCGCATGAAACACGAGTGTTTCGTAGCCTTTGGCTTCCAGCATCTCTCTCACTGCAGTTACACATGGAGTGGTTACTCCGAACATTGTCAACCCTACTGTAGGCCTGTCTTGCTTTTCGTAAGGTGAAGAGGACATTTTCAAAGCTTTGGATGCAATCATCCCAACCAATGCGGCTGCTGCATTGGACAAAATAGCTTTGCTCACACTGTTGAGACCTGCTATATCAACCACTGATGGCATGAGGATCAGGTCAGAGGACTCAATATATGCTGATGTATTCCCACTTGCAACAGTTGATACTAGAAGCTTTGGGAAACCAATAGGGAGAGATCTAACTGCAGGTGCAATGAGGGCAGTCCCACCACTGCCTCCAAGACCAATTGCAGCAGCCAACTCTCCACGTGCAAAAGAAGATTGCACATAGCTTTCTAGTGCACAGCTCACTATAGAAACCGCAGAACCTCGGTCATTTGGAAGAGTAGCAAGTGTTTTCCTGGACGGTACAGGATGATACGCAAGAATGTTTTCCACACTAACGCTAGCTATGGTTTGTGAGCCTTTCTCAGACATCTTTGTGGAAACATCAATTATAGTCACCTGAACCTGCAGCATACAGTAAACAAAATTTCAACATCATGTATTGGAACTTAGATTCCAGCTTTGAGAAAGCCACCTTTAAAGAAAGATTAGTCTGATGACATTGTGTAGAAAAGTATCAATTCACCTAATTCTCGCACAAACATCACCTCAACTCATAGGACAGACATAATCATGAGCTGATTCAACACACATTGTGGACACACGTATGAATTCATCGAGTTCTGCATAACCATCACTCCAGCTCATAGAACAAACATAATTCTGAGCCGATTCAAGCTCTTAATGACAATCCCAACAATAGGAAGAAGATACATCAGATGAAATCCATGGCGAATCCTCTCGGCCTGATCCACCACTCTAGACTGACGTAACAAACGAAAGCTTGTTACAGATGCAACAGTGCAGCCTAAATTAAAGACATATTGTACAAGGAAGCTAAGAGAGAAAGCCAACCGTACCTGATCCCCATCTGGCATGAGGCGAGGCAAATGAGCCTGGATGGAATCGGCCAGGAACGTAAGCTCCATGCCTTTGGTATCCACGGTGCCGATGACAAGCACCTTGGGAGGAGCTGAGCCAGACATGGCGATGCCGTGTCTTTGTCCTCTCTGGGGACTTCTTTCCTCACCTGCCAAGAGCTCTCGACTGTCTCTCACTGAGATTGAAGGCGACCCACGACTACTACTCGGACTAATTCTATCTGCCGATCTGCATGAGACCTTCCCAAGTTCCCATCAGCTTCTTCTTCTTCTTCTATTTCCCCACGTGTATGCCATTGGGAGGCACAAGTGTTCCTCGCAGATCAATTTTATGACATCATCCTATTTTAGAGCCATGTCACGCCTAAGCAAATCCTAGTCGGTGGAGTCGCGTAAATGCCTACCGCATGCCATAGATTGCCTTTGGGCCCCTAAATTACACTACTTGGTGTTGTTCTCTTAGAGCTAGGGCACCCCTAGGTAAATTCTGCATGCACAAGTCCATGGAGGAAAGGTCACAATGTGTGCGGCTAACACCCTTTAACTACTACAACTTGTGTATCAACACATTGACAATCAATGAAGCTCTCTGCAAAAACGAGGGCACTTTGCCTTACTCTGCTACCTAGAGGACATGTCAAGCATAATGTGACCGCGACCTCACATTAGCATGGGGAGAGATTATTCGTCTATGAACTTGCTAGAGTTCACAAGAGTGCTCTTTAACTACTGCAACTTGTGTGTCAACACTTTGATAGTCGATGGAGCTCTACAAAAATGAGGATATATTGCCTTACTCTGTTGCCTAGCAAACACGCTAGGGCACAAAGTGGTCCTGACCTTGCCTTAGCATAGGGAGAAATTATCCATCCATGAACTTGTTAGAGTTCACAAGAGTTTTCAATTGGAGATTGGTCTACAAGGCATTCTCGCTCCTCCTTTATGCATTCTCTCTCGTCCTATTTGTGTGCTCTCTCTTTCTTTTTGCATTTTTTCTCTATAACTTGGACTTGCATGTGGAGGTATAAACATGACGTCCTCGCAACACACTCACAAGAGTCGATATACTTGGGTGTGGCATGGCTCCTAGTACCCTAAAAGCATTCTGAAAGCATTATGGACAAACTCTACTCCTCACGCAAGAGGGCATCCAAATTTTAGTAGTAGCTATAGCAAACATGCATCTACAATTTTAGAAAAAAATAAATGCTATTCTTCAATTTTACTCCGATACACTTCTACCATTCACTATCATAATTATACTACTGCAAGTGTGAAATTTCAACTCCGATTATAATGGACATTTGAATAGACCCATAAAACTTATGATTTTAAAGAGAAACTCCAATCCTCTTCCCTTCCACCTACCATTACAATGCTCATGCTGAAAAATCCATTTACTATCTTAAACTAGAGTCACATTAGCTCTATTATTGTTCCATATACTAAGGCAACCTTTCAAAATAAAATAGTCACTACAACTAAGCATCTATAACTTGACTCGAAAGGAAAAGGTAAGATGAAACGGCATTCCCCTTGTAACATGTAGCACCAAAAACCCTCAAATTGCAACAAGATGAGTCTGTTTAAGTATGTATCATGTTGAGATTAAAGTCTCTATCAATATTGATAAGTTCTGGCTATTTGATTTCATAATTGCTTCAAAGTCCCTTTCTCTCATAGATTGGGAACAACGACGTGCATGTATCATATGTGGGAACACCCCATAGGAGAAGGAAAGGCAAGGCTATTCTCAGATCGATTTCCACTTCAAAAATTTTTTGTCATGGAAAAACTACCAACAAAAAAATGGTTATATTCCTATGGGAAATTTAATCTAGGTTTTCAACCATGTAAAGTTCATATGTTCTTAAGTGATTTAACGTTTCAATTATTTGAGTGTAGATGATAATCTCTAATGACAATAAGAAAATAGATTGAAGCATCATTGCCATGAATGTTATTTTATTGAATGCATCCACTATGTTCATGGAATTATTTATCAAAGCACTGCTATCCATTTATTTTGTGGTACGCCTAGCTCATTTGGCTATGATTTTTCCATGTATCCATGAGTTGCCAACATTAATATGATCATGGTCATTAGATTATTCATATTTTAGTTATTAGATAGACCTCAAAAAATGAAAGCCATGCTAGAAAAATAAGAGGATGTCAAAACTTATTAGTAGGATTTATTGTTAAAAATTGCTATTTTGGGCCAAAATATCTTTGTACAATTAAATATAATAGTAGATGAGTGGCCCTCTCTATGCTTGGGGGGAGATTGCACCTGACCATGTATCGTGCTCTCTTTTCGTTTTGCATCTTTTGTCTATTCTAATATATTTGTAAATTTTGTGTGTGTGTGTGTGTGTGTGTGTGTGTGTGTGTGTGTGTGTGTGTGTGTGTGTGTGTGTGTGTGTGTGTGTGTGTGTGTGTGTGTGTGTGTGTGTGTGTGTGTGTGTGTGTGTGTGTGTGTGTGTGTGTGTGTGTGTGTGTGTGTGTGTGTGTGTGTGTGTGTGTGTGTGTGTGTGTGTGTGTGTGTGTGTGTGTGTGTGTGTGTGTGTGTGTGTGTGTGTGTGTGTGTGTGTGTGTGTGTGTGTGTGTGTGTGTGTGTGTGTGTGTGTGTGTGTGTGTGTGAAAGTTTGATAAATATCTCACATGTTCATGATCCAATTAGTGCACTATAATAACATTACTAAAAAATTTATGATAGAGAGACTTCCATAAATGTAAACATGTATGACAAAATATAAATGCAATTGAGAGACTAATGAAAATTTTGAAGCATACACCTATGATGAGAACATCATCAATGAAGGTATGTGGCTTATGTTACTGATTTGAATTTGACATGTATGATGTTTTCTAGGATGTACAACCCCTATAACACAAATAAGGGTCAATGTTTTATAACCATGCCTTACAGCATATGTTGTTGAGCCAATTAAGTGCATCTTTGATATAAGTCTAGCACTTAATAATTACGCCTAAGAGCAAGGAACTTGAAGATCAATCCTCACGCACATAGATAAAGACATCATGTCTCTTGCATGATGCCACTATGGGGGTAGATACATTTTTAACACATCAAATCCACACTATAATAAAATATTTAGATTGTTCCATTCCAAGTCTTCTTTATAGGTTTTAGTTATAATCCATGAGAAACGAGGTCAACGCAATGTCCAAAAAGTGAGAAAGTGTTTCCAAATTTTGAGAAATGGTATATGGAAAGTTTGCTTAACACTCCAGTAACCATGTGTTCTTAGTCTAAAGTTGATGTTTTTTAAATGATGAACATACACAATTTCTCAATCGAGGGGTATTGGATGCTTGAACATGGATGCTTAAATAAGTAATACTTTTTTATATCATTGGTTTCATAACCACTTTATTGAATCATGAGGATATGATGATCATAATAATATATACACATCCTTTTATCACATGTTTCATTTAATGATCACTACAAGGCAACAATTATTGAAAAATAAAAAAGATCATTTGCATTTAATAGCCAAGCTTTATAGATGAAAGCATGCAATAAACATTTGCCTTGGTGTGCTAATACTTCTTACAAAGCAGGAGCATGAATGCTGACTTCAACACTAGCATTAAAGAAAATGCTAGTGTTGATTTTAGAGGATTGAGAAAACTATGTCCAAAAATATTGTGTGTAATGCATCCACGATTCTTCCTTTTCCTAGACTTTAATTGTAGCTTTCAATGTATAGCTCAAATAACTAACAATCCCAACCTATTCACTTTGATTTTGTAGGATTTTTTAAAATGCTAGAGAATTGTTTCAGAAACATAAAGATAGTTCCATGATTTGCAAAATGCAACAAGGCCATGGCCAAGCATTTAGATACAAAATCTTAAAGATTGGAGCCTTATATCCTATTCAAGATGGCTAGGAAGTCCTTTCCAAGCATCAAAATTTGATCCATTATCACCTTTTGATTCACATCTCTAAAGACAACTTGATTTCTAAACCTCTAAGCACACAATTCTACACCACAACCATGTTGAGGTTTGCATCCTTCAATGTTTCATCAGCAAATGAACCTCGATCCCCAATAAGGGAAATTTTCATTGTTATCACATTTTTACACTCTACCTCCCTTGGCCACTTCCTAATGCAATTAATAAAAGGCTTGACTTGGGGGCACTTGCAAAAAAAGTTTCATCTTGCCCCTTGCAAAGAGGACATAGAAGGCAAAAGGAGAATCATATTAGAATTATATTGCTTATGGGCATCTTCAACACCAAGATCTTCCACAAGAGGGGAATTTTAAGTGCGCTAATGGAGTGACCATCCTTAATTTATATGTGTAAGTCCTCATTCTAGAAAGGAGGAAGAATCTATTCCATACAAACTAAGCCTATAGGAAAAATCTACTCATAGGTCCACATAGCCCTTCATGTTTTCACTTTAGACTACTTTCCCAATAGGTGTGACTAGAATTTTTGTAGGATGGCTATTAGCCACCACAGCAATCATCAAGGAGTGAGTGTTCAGAAATAAGACATAGGCTAAGCCATTGTCTATGTATGCATAAATAAAGTAGAGATCGTGTTTGAAAAGTCTTAAAGGTCAAAAGGTATCTACCACTTTAGAGGATACTTTGTGTGTATCAGTTGACAATGAGAGAAGGAGAAGTATGAAGATGATGAAGAAGAAAAACTCTTGAGCTTCCATATCTTGTGCCATTGCTCCTTTAGTTGCACATCCTTCTCCTTTCTTTTTAGTTGGTATCATAGCGAGACTATAAGATCAAAAGCTTGGATCAAGGAGCACATTGAATTGAGGTCTACATCGAATTGAAGGCTTGTTGCCTGCCATTAAATTAGGTACCAATCTTTGACTAATCCACTTGAAACAGGTACATCCAATTGTAGGGCCATTGGAGCTCAGATTTTGGGGCATTGGTGCTCACCATGAATGTATTTTGGAAGCCAAAGGAGGCTAGAAATCATATATGGAAGCAAGGTTTCGTTCAATTTTGGTTGTGAATTCAGCTCATGTATTGATGTTGGAAGTTGGGGTTTGCTCGAGTTTATACCTAGCTTGAGTAGGGGGACTTGCTTGCAAGAAAAAAGCTTGGGGGCATCTTAGAAGAAGGACCACAAGACCTACTTATGTGAGAAGCAAGGGGTTTATGTATGGAGACAGAGAAAAGAAGAGAGAGCTATTTTCCTAAATTGTCTTGTGATTGGTTATAGAAGATAGAGCTTGAAGCTCTAAGCCTACTTTCACGGCTAGTAGTATGATGTACTCAAATTCATCATGTTCATTCCACATAGGAGACTCGGTGATATTAGCATCGTTTTGTGGACAGTGCATGCTAATAATATCCACAACATAATCTTTAAAAGAAGGTTACTTAAACCCTTTAATCAAACCCCTTTAAGATTAACCCTATTCAAATTGCAAGGCTTTTGTGAACAAGTTCACAATCTATTTGTTCACACTAGAACTGGTAAACTAGTTAGTTTGTAGTTCTCTGTTTACTCAGGTATAATCTTGAACTGGTCATTCTCGACAATTGTGTTCACATTGTCATGAGGTTGAATTGGTTCACAATTGGTCTATTCACACTGCAAATGAGAGAACTAGCTATTTTGAAGCACAAAAGATGGGTTTCTACATAAGTTTCAAATGGGTGTTTGGAGGCCAAAAATTTGTCAAATTTTCCAAGAAAAAATCAATGGTTTGAACTTGCCTGGGACTTCATTCTTGGTTGAAAAACTACATAAAAGCAGTAGAAAAATCAGTCAATTTTAGACTTATGGAGGTAAAGAAACTTGTGCCTAGTCGCCGGTGTATTACTACATTGACAATACTCGCACACCTATACACTGCAGGTGTGGCATGCATCCATCACTATTACTTTATTCTTTATTCTTTTAGTGACATTGGAATAAAGGGAAATCCAGTCACACATTGTGACCATTGGATTTTCCACATCTTCTCTCTCTCTCTCTCTCTCTCTCTCTCTCTCCATAGCTCTTACTTCTCCTTGCATGCTTCCACTTTGGCCTCGCTTCCTTCATTTGTTATCAGACAATTGGTTCAAGGAACTTCTCCTCAATGTGCTTCGGTTCGAATTTGAAACCTATAGCTCAAGGTTTAATGGTTGCCCCTCAAGAAGGTATGCATTAGTCCTATGCTTTGTAGGCCTCTTCCGGCTCGTGTGGGCTCCTTCTTGGCATCAGGTAGACCTGATTGAGCTTCAGCAATAAGTGCTCTAGTTTGGCCAGTAATAACATCAAACAAGTCATCATGGGCAGCCCAGATTGCACTTATTTTTAGGCCTCTTCTTCTTGGTACCTTGCTACTTACTCTATGCATGATAAACATGTTGTTTACTTTGTGTAGGATAGATCTGCTATTTACTTTGTGTAGTACAAATTTTCCATTTACTATGTGTAGGATAGACCTACTATTCACTGTGTTGCAGACAGACTTGGTGTTCACTATGTTACAAATAGACTTGATGTTCACTTCATTGAGGACAAACCTAATGCTAACTATTGTTCAGGACATAACTGCTATATATTGTCACAATAAGCTAATTGATAGTGAAAGTCTATGCCTATTGCCATCTAATAATATTCAAGTACTTCAATTATGTATTGATGTATGACATTGATGATATGCTTATGGAATATCTTGAACTTTGCATTTGAGCTCAGTTACATGTATTGGCAACTGCTATAGCAATCATTGACATTACAGGATCAAAGATTCTCTTGGGTTTCATACTCCCAACCCTATGCTTGATATATCTAGGATTTCGAATGACCATATACTTAATGTTTTGAGATCCCATTGCTCATTTGGCATTCAACTTTTGACAGACCATGGTAGAGACTCTAATAGGTCTTAGTCTAAGACACTTGGACGGTCTTGTAGTAAGTCCCGTGGCCATAAGCTTGGTCTTATTGTCACTATTGTGGAAAATTACATCATATTTGACCACAGCGCCATAAAATGTGCGAAAACAAGCACACGGAAAAGGGAAAGGCTAAAGTGCAGGAAAAGAATGATGATCACAGCATTGATTTGGTTTAGGCAGCATGTTCACTCTTCATGACAACATACACCATGTACCGGCTCTCACAAAGAGTCTTATCTCTATTGGCACCTTAGATGGTGCAAGTTATGTTGTCTCTTTTGGTGATTCCTCATGGGAGATTATTTGTGAAATCTTGTCTAGTACCCTCTATCCTTTGCTTAAATCTGGGTTATTTGACGATGTTTTGGCTGTGGCTACAGTTCCACATGTATCTCTTTGAAATGAATGAAAATGCTTACTAGTTTGCAGTATCTTATGTTGCTAGACTATAAGTGTTTTGAGTCTTGTGATCATTGTTTATATGGTAGGTAGACACATGGTCGTGACACTACGCGTCCACCACTGTGAGCTTGAGGGCGGAGTTTTTTGCCAAGAATTTGAACTCATTAGTCAGCATCATTAGGAATTTGCTTTCCGTTGTATGCGTCTTTGCGTTTGCCATTCAGTTTGAACTGTCTGTTTAAAAATTTGATTGCTTGATTCCATCCTAATTTTTTTGTATTCACTGAGTAGTACTCAAGCGCAAATAATCCATGTGTATGTCTGTGTGTGTGGTAGCTCATATGAGTGCTTGTTTGTTCTATTGTTGAGTATCTAGTTCGAAGTTTGCACATGAAGAAGATACGAAGTCAAATCTAGTGGAACAGACGGTGGAGGAAGAAACCTGAAAACAAGGGCTAAAAGAGAAGCCTCTAAGTGGGCCTCTAATAGTTGGTATGGCTCAAGAAAACAGGTCTTCTAATGGGCCTGCGATATTGTTAAAGTGTTTGGAAGATTCAAATGCTCTCACATGAGGCTATGAATATCACATGGGCTTTTTCTGACGCCTTGGGCCAAATTTGGCATCGGAAGTTTTCAGCCTTTGGGGGAGGGAGTGCTTTTTGGTATGCTTATGCTTTTTTTTGGAGAATGCTTATGTATTGTGTCTATGCATGAAGGTGGGCTCCTATGTGCTCGTTGGTACGTGTCTTAAAGCTTGGATTGTGGTTATTTTCTATGAGGCCGCCTGTTTGTAGATGAAGGAAAGATAGAAGAAGGCGGTCTCTTGAGGAGTAGCATGGGGAATCAGGGGGGGAAAAGCTGTGGCGCTCATAGGCGGAGTAGGCCAGCACTGCTACCAAAGACCGAGCCTGTTATGGTCCATGGACTTACCCTTTCATTATCGGGAAATCTACTCGGCTCTCTCTGCAATCAACTATTATCAAGATGGCTAGACTAAGAAGAAGAGCGTTGCGACAAGGAACGATTGTAGCTTCAACTGTGTAGGAGGACGCTAGGAGTATTATCATTGCATATGTAAACAAACTTGATTGTAAACCACCATGGTGAAGTAATTTGTTGAAGTCATGCAAGATACAACTATCAACACTCTGATCAATGGATTGGCAATGTCGATGAGTTATAAGAAGAGCAGAGAAAGTTGCAGTTTACATGTGCAGCAATAGTAGCATGTTAAGAAATCCACAGACTAGATTAGGCTTACGTGTTCCTTCTGGTTGTGAGGATAGCAAAGCTTGTCGATAGTGGACTCCTTGCATTCAACGTGCTTTTGGCCGTGATCCTATGTGTGATAAGTTGTCTGCGTATTCAAGGGCGAAGCTACAAGAGCTGCAAATGGCCATGGGAAGTAACACGATTGTGGCCCGACCAAACTAGCCACTTTCAAAACAAACGTGTCCATGGCAGCTAGCAAATTGATGAGTTGACAGATGCATGACATCGAGAACAAACTAAGGATGTTGAGGCATTGCAGGTTTTGGAAAATTGTAGGAAATTGTTGAGTTGACAGTGCGTTTGGTGGCACTGAATCAACAATTTCAATGACGCAAATAGGATGTCCAAAATAGGTGGAACTTAGGATCAGATCTAAGGTGCGATGCACCAAACTTTTACCAGTGTTACAACTCGGGTGCATGGATCCAAAGAACAAAGACCAAGGCCATAGAAGGAGTCTACATTACAAAGCACTATGTGTCATGAATACTATTCCCATGATATAAACGAGTTTATACTAAAAAATTTCAAAGTTTGTGCTATGAGCTCAAGGACATTGCATCAAATCCTAGTGCCCAAAAAATTAGTTGCAGGCTGTGTTTCATCTCCACTTTCCTTTACCTTGACATTGGGTCCCATCCATGACACATGATCTTACTTGTAGTGGGAATTCTAGTGACTAATGGTGTTTACAACTTTTGTTAATCTTTTCCTTGTATATAAACTTCTTCTTCTGTGTATTTGCCTTGAGTTCAGTACTCTTCATAATCCTTTGCTCTCATCTCACATAGCGTCCTTGTGACAAGAAACTTTCGTGAACTCCCACACATGTTCGGTGCAACATCTGGTGAACCTGACGTGAAAGCATCACTTTTGTTCATGAAGATGGGAGACCCTCTGAATAATCCACCTTCATCATCGATTGTTTCTTCCTTTTCAACCGATGACATGAAGACTTGTTACAAACTCTTTCTTCAGTCATTATGATGCAAAATCAGTAGATGCAAGTATCTATGCAGTAGCAATAGCAGTTGGATCAACAACGACTGTTGCATCAAGAAGAGGATCATACACTTGGTGCAACCAAGGCGATCGAGGCTGTGGTTAGTGAGCAAAAATTATTTGATGGTTGGAATGTTTCAACCTACATTAAGGCTTTTGAAAGCTAGATGCGCTTCTTTGGAGTTTCGACCAACTAGAGCAACTATTTCTTATAGCTTGTCACGCCTGCTTTGCAGGTTAGAGTGACAAATCTGTTTGTATAGGACTCTAACTGGGATGCTTTCAAGAAAGCACTCAAAGACGAATATTTTCTAGAGGATTATGGTATTGCTACACGAAAGACATTCAGAGAGTGGGTTTATTAGCCCAACAAAGGACTTGTTGCCTCTGAATTGATGCATGAGTTTGAAGAGCTATACAACCAGTTGGATGCACTAGAGCAAAGAGCTCTGAACTGAGAGAAAGTGGAGTTAACAGGTGGCTAATCCTGCACTTCAAGATGAGTTGGTAGAGCCGCTAGAGGACCATACGAAGCCTATGGGATTGAAGATGGATTGGCAGGACGTTGTCAATGCAGTTTCTACACTAACAAAGAGGCGGAGATGGAAAGCTCGCTTGCAGAACATGATGCAGTCACCACCAGCGATGTTTTCTCCTACCACGACTTCTCTTACTTCTCTTGTTGCACCATCCACTACTTCTCCTATTTCTCAGCCTATGTCTATGCCTATGCATATTCCTGTTGGGGTTGTCAGACCAACTGCAAAACCAACTATTGAAGATATGGTGGAGGAGATATCAAAGAACTTAAAAGATCTACAAATCAAGATGAGTAGAATGGAGTAGCATAGCCACTTAGTCCAACTCTAGTTTCAACCCCAATTTCTTCTACTCCTGCAAATTCTTCCAGAAGTGATCATGTTCGTCGTTGCATGTGGTGTGATAGTCCATATCATGAGCGGAAGGACTGTCAAGATTTTGAAGAGGTCAGAAGACTGAAGTTGGTAGTCTAGAAAGACAAGATGGTATGTTTTGGAGATATAGAGCAGCCAATCAAACCAAATTTTGGTAAGGGTGGTATGAACAAATTGTTAGAGGAGTCTCTTTTTCACTCTTCTTATGTGATGCGAGAGCTGGCAATGTCAAGATTGTGGGAGAGAAGGAAGGAGTCTCGCTTGAAGCTTTCTTGCTTGCACAATGGGGGAAGACACACAAGGGTGGAGGCTGAAAACAGTTTTCCTCTTCTTAGTTGTGTAAGCCAAAAGAACTCTAGTACAAAGAAATAGAAGAACCCTATATATGGGTCTCAAACCAAACTCAACTAACTAAGGTGGCATACTAACTGAGCCACGAACTAGAGTAGATAAGGATAGCTATCATGTAGCTATTATTCATGGGCGGTGTACCAACCGCATCTGCAACTGACAAGTCGGTGACATAAATATACAACGGTCACCCTGGCGTATCACGAGTGGAGCTCGATATCTCAACACTCCCCCTCGAGCTCAATCCCAATTCCTGCACACCAAGCAGGTCTCTGAACTTGCGCAGCTTCTCTGCGCCCAATGCCTTCGTGAATATGTCAGCTACCTGATCCTCTGTGCTGACATAAACTAGATCAATAAGACCTAGTAAAACCCTCTCTCGCACATAGTGATAATGCACCTCAATGTGCTTTGTTCTAGCATGATAGACTGGGTTATTTGCCAAGTGTATACTACTCATGTTGTCACAATAAATGACAACTGGCCCATCTGTAGACTGATGCATATCATAAAGTAGCTTATGCAACCAAGCTACCTCACATGCAGCCATTGCTGCACCCCTGTACTCAGCCTCTGTGCTCGACAAGGCAACTGTAGGCTGTTTCTTGCTGCTCCAAGTGACTGCAGCACTCCCAAAAGAGAATACATATCCACTGGTAGATCGTCTATCAGAAATACTACCAGCCCAATCAGCATCAGTGTATCCATGCAACTGTATCTGAACCCCAGTCTCATAAAATAGTCCATACTGCAATGTGGACTTCACATACCTAAGTATGCGTCTAGCCGCATCCAAATGTGGTTTCCTTGGAGCCTGCATAAACTGACTTACCAATCCAACAGCATAGCTCAAATCTGGCCTGGTAATAGTCATATAAATCAAACTTCCTACTATGCATCTGTACATAGTAGGGTCTTCTAGAAGCTCACCTGCATCTGTGCTCAGCTTCACATTTTGCTCCAAAGGAACTGAAATAGGCTTACAGCCTGTCATCCCATATTTGGACAGCATGTCCAATCCATACTGCCTCTGCAAGAGCTGTATCCCACTTGGTGATCTAATCACCTCAATGCCCAAGAAATAACGCAGCTCTCCCAAATCCTTCATCTCAAACTTCTGCTTCAATAGCATTTTCACATGAAGGATATCTTCATCACTGTCACCTGTCATAATCAAATTATCAACATAAATGACAAGCAGCATAATACCTTTCTCTGTTTTTCTCACATAAAGTGAGAAATCTGCCTTGGAAATCTGAAAGTCAATAGTGACAAGATACTGTCCTATCTTGTCAGACCATGCTCTAGGTGCTTGCTTCAAGCCATACAAGGCTTTCTTCAACCTGCAAACAAACTCAGGATGAACAGCATGCACATAACCTGGTGGCTGCTCCATATAGACCTCTTCTTGCAAATCACCATGCAAGAAGGCATTCTTTACATCCATCTGATGTAAAGACCATCCCTTTGATGCAGCCATAGCAATGACTGCTCTTACGGTTGCCATCCTTGCAACCGGACTGAATGTTTCTTCATAGTCAATGCCATATGTTTGTGCATACCCCTTGACTACTAATCTTGCCTTGTATCTGTTCACAGAACCATCAGCATTGTGCTTCACCTTATAGACCCACTTACAGCCAATTGCATTCTTACCTTTAGGCAAAGGTACTAACTCCCATGTAGCATTTGCTTCCAAGGCATCCATTTCTTCATCCATGGCTTTCTCCCATTTTTTTTTTCCCATGGCTTGCTCAAAAGATGTGGGTTCTGGTTCCTGTATCACTTTGACCATATATGCATAGTGAATGGCTGTAAATCCATCATATTTCAGCCTATCCACAGGATACCTAGCTCTTGTAGACCTGCGCAAAGTAGGTTCACTCCCAGGTGCTCTCAAAACATCCCTGGTCTTCCTTACTCCAGGTGTAACAATAGAAGGAATACCCAACTCATCATCAATGCTCTGTTCTGAGCCACTGGATTCACCATCCACATAAGAGTGACCTGCATTCACATCAAACATGGGCTGATCAACCTTCTCTTTTCCTTTTCGTGATACCTGCATACCACTATCTGCATTGCTTTGAGAAGATTCTCCTGATCTCAATCTGCCTGTCCATGGCGAAGAATGTGAACCACTGCTAGAGGACGCTCCAGGTCCACTAATATTTTGTGACTGCTGCTGTGAATTCTGTGTAGCATTACCATTTTGTGCATCTTCATCATCAATCACATTTACTGGTTTATACCAGCTACTCATCTCATCAAAAACAACATCTCTGCTCACTGTAAACTTACGAGTAGAAGGGTTATAGCATCTATACCCTTTTTGCTGCAGAGAGTAACCAATAAAGATGCACTTCTCAGCTTTTGGATCCAACTTGGATCTCAGCTCATCTGGCACATGTACATAGGCAATGCAACCAAAAATTTTTAAATGAGAAATATCTGGTTTCCTACCAGTATACCTCTCCTCTGGAGTCATTCCATGTATTGCTGCAGTGGGAGTCCTGTTCATTATGTAGACTGCTGTAGCAACTGCTTCAGCCCAATAAAAATCTGGCAAGTCTTTTTCATTGAGCATGGCACGAGATACCTCTCCAATATGCCTGTTTTTCCTTTCTGCAATTCCATTTTGTTGTGGGGTATAACTGCATGAATATTGCTGCTTTATGCCATGCTCCTGCAAGAACTTTGCAAACTCATTTGAGAGGTACTCTCCCCCTCCATCTGACCTTAGGCATTTTATCTGCAAGCCTGTTTCTTTTTCAACCATAGCTTTAAGAGTTTTGAAATGCCCAAAAACTTCACTTTTCTTTTTCATAAAATACACCCAAACTTTTCTGCTATAGTCATCAATAAAACTGACAAAATAATGACAGCCTCCAAGAGATGCAACTTTAGTTGTCCACACATCAGAGTGAATTAATTCCAATGGCTTCTCACTCTCTTGAACATGTCTAGGAAATGGTTTCCTTGCCTGTTTTCCAAACTGACAGGCTTCACATACCTTATGCATTTCTGCAACCTTGAATTTGGGCAATCCTGCAACAATATTTTGGGCCTGCATTGATTTAAGTCGCTGTACATTAACATGACCAATGCGTTTATGCCAGATATCAATATCTGCAACTACACCGGTCCCATGTGCAAACATTGCTGCACTCAATTCAGACATGTCTGCATCCAATGTAAACATTCTGCCCTTCTTCTTTCCTTTTGCTATCAAGCGACCTTTATTTTTCATATCCTCAACAAAGCATCCATGAGGATTAAATCTGACCTGCAAGCCCTGTTCAACCATTTGACCAACTGAAACCAGATTCTTGGTGATATTCGGGACATGAAATACATCGGACAGGTATTTCTTTTTCCCACCCTGCATAGACAAGGGAATTTTTCCAATCTGCACAATAGGATGTGCAGTATCATCACCAGTCTCCACAAATCCTGGTTTTTCCATTTTCCTTGCATCCTCCATCCATTCTGCATGACCTGTCATGTGGTTTGATGCACCTGAGTCAACATACCATACATCATTGCTTTCTTCTGCACTTGTCATAGAATTGTTCATGTGCTGCACCATGAACAAATGCTCATTTCTGTCATCACCCTGTCTACTAGAAGATGCATAATTCCCTTGTTGCAGTTTTCCATTCATGATGTCATTCTGCTTTTTATAGCAGTCTTTAGCCATATGACCCATTTTACCACAGTAGTAGCATTCAACATTGTTGTTTGCATTTTGGCCTCTTTGCCATCCACCACGACCTCTTTGGCTCCCCCTGCCTCTAGAGTTACCACGTCCTCCTCCATAGAACTGGTTTTCTTGAGTTTGCTGCATATTCTGATTTCTGCCACGGCCTCCAAATCGGCCTCCTCTACCTCTGCCTCTACCTCTTCCAGCATTTGAGTAGAAGACAGCTTCTTTTGAAGTTCCTCCTGAAGAAGATGCACCACCATTTCTCTGTTCCTCAGAAATTAGAAGAGCAATCAACTCCTCAAAATCAGGAAATCTTTCACGAACTGAAATGGATGTCCGAAACTGTGCATAATCCTTTCCTAGACCATTCAAGGTCACGGAAACTAAATCATCATCTTCCACTGGCGACCCAATGGAAGCAAGTGCATCTGCAATCTTCTTCACCTTCATGTGGTAGTCGTTGATGCTCATACTTTCTCTTTGCACATTATGCAACTCTTGCTTGAGCTGCATTTTCCTGGCTTGCGTATTTGTGCTATACATTTTTGACAAAGTATCCCATGCCTCCTTTGGCGTACTTGCATCCTGAATATGCACAATCATAGAGTCTGAAATACTGATAGACAGCCAATACATAACTTTCCTAGCTCTCTCATGCCATGTTTTAAATGCCTGCATTTGTTGTTGATTGGGAACATCAGGAAGAACTGGTTCTTCTTCATTTCCTGCAACAAATTCCCAATATCCTTTTCCCATAAGGAAATTCGTCATTCTAAACTTCCATGCCTGGAAGTTGTTCTTGTCAAGCTTTTCAGTGACAATCTGTGAAAGAGAATCAGACGCCATTACAGAATACTGCAAGAAATTCTGTCACTGCAAAAAACACAGCTTCACCCTCACAAGGGCAAATCTGCAAAACTGGCGAAAGTGGTATTTGACCACACAGTCACTTCCTAGTGACGATTTTGCATAAACAGGAACCAAGGATGATTCTGAAACTCCCAATGTCTCTGCGCACAAGCATAGGATGCAATTTCTACAGTAACTTTTCACCGACCTGTAGAACAGTGGTCGCACAGCATAAAACTGAGCCTTTTCTTGAGTGCGTGCAGAAAACTTCCGTCTGCAAAACAGGCCCCGAAATGGCCTCAAATCAAAAAAACAAGGTCATCCCGCAGCATATACTGCCCTCTTGCTTCACCGCGAAGGGCGTCTCAACCTGAGACAATGCACTCCTGCAATTTTCGGCTGTGCTACCTGCAGAGATCTGCTCCCAAAACAGGAAATGAAAGCAACACTGCTCCTCTTACCAGACCACCGCGAGCTTGGCTTGCTTTCTTGAGCTCCTTACCACGAACAAGGCTCTGATACCATGTCAAGATTGTGGGAGAGAAGGAAGGAGTCTCGCTTGAAGCTTTCTTGCTTGCACAATGGGGGAAGACACACAAGGGTGGAGGCTGAAAACAGTTTTCCTCTTCTTAGTTGTGTAAGCCAAAAGAACTCTAGTACAAAGAAATAGAAGAACCCTATATATGGGTCTCAAACCAAACTCAACTAACTAAGGTGGCATACTAACTGAGCCACGAACTAGAGTAGATAAGGATAGCTATCATGTAGCTATTATTCATGGGCGGTGTACCAACCGCATCTGCAACTGACAAGTCGGTGACATAAATATACAACGGTCACCCTGGCGTATCACGAGTGGAGCTCGATATCTCAACAGGCAAGAGAAGCTATTGCCTATAGCCTTCAGTTAGAGTAGTTGTTGTCAAATGACAAAACTCCTTTATGGTCCTATGCACTGCATGAACCTGAGGGCAGAGTTTTTTGCTAGGAATTTGAACTCATTAGTCAACGTCATTAGGGATTTGTTTTCTGTTGTGTGTGTCTTTTCCTTTGCCATTCAATTTGAACTATCGGTTTGAAAATTTGATTGCTTGATTCCATCCTAAATTTTTTGTATTCGCTCAGTAATACTCAAGCGCAAATAACCCATGTGTATGTCTGTGTGTGTGGTAGCTCATATGAGTGCTTGTTTGTTCTATTGTTGAGTATCTAGTCTGAAGTTTGCACATGAAGAAGACACGGAGTCAAATCTAGTGGAACATACGGTGGAGGAAGAAGCCTAAAAACAAGGGCTAAAAGAGAAGCCTTTAAGTGGGCCTCTCATAGCTAGTATGGCTCAGGAAAATAGGTTTTCTAATGGGCTTGCGATATTGTCAAAGTGTTTGGAAGATTCAAATGCTCTCACGTGGGGCTATGAATATCACATGGGCTTTTTTTGATGCATTAGGGGGGGGGAAAGCTGTGCCACTCATAGGCGAAGTAGGCCAGCACTACTAGCAAAGACCGCGCCTGTTATGGTCCATGGGCTTACCCTTTCATCATCGGAAAATCTACTTGACTCTCTCTGCAATCAACTATTATCGAGATGACTAGACTGAGAAGAAGAGCATTGCGACAAGGAACAACTATAGCTTCAACTGCGTAGGAGGACACTAGGAGTATTATCATTGCATATGTAAACAAACTTGATTGAAAACCACCATGGTGAAGTAATTTGTTGAAGTCATGCAAGATACAACTATCAATACTTTGATCAATGGATTGGCAACGTCGATGAGTTATAAGAAGATCAGAGAAAGTTGCAGTTTACATGTGCAGCAATAGTAGTATGTTAAGAAATCCACATACTAGATTGGGCTTATGTATTCCTTCTAGTCGTGAGGATAGCAAAGCTTGTTGATAGTGGACTCCTTGCATTCAGTATGCTTTTGGCCGTGATCGTGTGTGTGATAAGGTATCTACATATTCAAGGGCGAAGCTACAAGGGCTGCAAATGGCCATGGGAAGTAACAGGATTGTGGCCCAACCAAACTAGCCACTTTCGAAACAAACGTGTCCACGGCCTCATCATGGAGCCAGGAAATTGACAATTTGATAGATGCATGACATCGAGAACAAGCTAAGGATGTTGAGGCACTGCAGGATTTGGAAGATTGCAGGAAATTGTTGAGTTGATAGTGCGTTTGGTGGTGTTGAATTGACAACTTCAATGACTCAAATAGGATGTCCAAAATAGGTGGAACTTACGATTGGATCTAAGGTGTGATGCACCAATCTTTTACTAGTGTTACAACTCAGGTGCATGGATCCAAAGAACAAAGACCAAGGCCATAGAAGGAATCTATATTACAAAGCACTATGTGTCATGAATGCCATTCCCATGATGTAAAGGATTTTATACTAAAATTGTTCAAAGTCTGTGCCATGAGCTCCAGGATATGCCCAAAAAATCAGTTGCAGGTTGTGTTTCATCTCCACTTTCCTTTACCTTGACATTGGGTCCCATCCATGACACATGATCTTGCTTGTAGTGGGAATTCTAGTGACTAATGGTGTTTACAACCTTTGTTAATCTTTTCCTTGTATCTAAACTTCTTATTTTGTGTATTTGCCTTGAGTTGAGTACTCTTCATAATCCTTTGCTCTCATCTCACAGAGCATCCCTGTGACAAGTGACTTTCACGAACTCTGGCATGTGTTCCATGTGACAACGTAATACGCATAAGAAGTCTGGCATGAAGCGCATGGATAAGCCTTTGGCTCTTGTTCATTTGTATGTATGTGGTCCCATGCCCTGTCAATTGCTAGGTTGTATGAAGTACCTTGTCACATTCATTGATTTTTACTCACATAGGTTTGGACTTACCCTATTAACCGAAAATCGGATGTCTTGTTTACCATTCAACATTGGCTTGCTCTTGTTGAGAACCAGTTTGGGTATAGGTTGAAATGCCTAAGGTTAGATAGTGGGGGTGAGTATGTCTCAATAGATTTTGAGTAGTTTTGTGATGAGCAGGGTATAATGTTGAGAGGTAGACAAATGAAGTATGCTCCAAGAAGAGATGACATGAATCCCATATGCACAATGAGGAGAGTGGAACAACTCAACTTCTATAAAGTATTGTACTTGACAATGGAGTGAATCCAATATCATGATGCTTTATACTTTCACTTAGTGCTTGTCAGTGTTAGTTCATTACACAAGATTGTCTTTATTAGTCCAAGCTAATCTATCTTGGAACCTAATTCACTTGTGCAATAGTTGGTCTCTCTTTGTCTATGTTAACAAGAGTCTTGACTTCATCTTTCATCCTCCATAACTCCTACCATACTCTAGATCCCTTTTTTTAAACATGGTATCAGAGCTCAATCTAATCCTCCAGCTTCGTTTCACTCTTATCTAGCTCAGCTTGAGCTCAGCCCACCAGATTAGGACAAGTTTAGAACCCCATCTCCTACTCTTTCTTCTCACTACCCTGCTTGGTAGCCATAGCCAGATTGCACCTACCTTCAATTGAGCACTTAGATCTCCTCATACAAGAAATTTTAAGTTGAGGTATCTTCTGGGAAACTCTTGCTCTGCTCCCAATGCAGCTCCCTATCACATCAAAGTGTGACATTGTTCACTGTGGAGCTCGGCATTACGAGAATTCAACCTCGTTGTCTTTGTTACGTCCTGTGACGGTCGTCCTGTGATGGTCGTACTATCTTGCATTACCTGTGGAGGCTATGATTTGGTCCTGCCTATACTATAGGCTATCCTCCATCCAATTCTTGGTCCGAATGACTACGCCCATCTCCTACGGCAACAAAAAAATCAGGGTTGTCTGAAACCCTAAATAGTGGAAGCCATAGCCAGAAACTTAAAAAGCTTGGCAACCTTGTCTTTTCTCACTGCCATCATCAATAGTGACTTTGATCACTCTGACATTATCTCTAAAGGCCTAGCAACATCGAGTCAAATATCAAGATCTTCAAGACAGTATCTATTGATACTTAACTAGTGCTTCTTGGCACTTAGGGCTTTAGCTTAATCAAGAGTAACTCATCTTATGATTTCATTTCAGCTGGTTTAAAGCCTATTCAGAGTCTAAAATGATTTGAAATTTTGATCCAAGTCTTTATAAGTCTCAATTGCATTGTAAAAGGACAGACACTGCCTGAATGTCCTCATGGTAAGACATCCTTCTAAGATGACTGAACTGGAGCAAATAGCAAAGTTCAATGGTGAAGGCTTCCACGCTTGGAAGGAGAAAACCGTGTACCATCTCATGAGGAAAGACCTCTAGGATCTCTTTGAGGAAGATGATGCAGACTACAATAAAGAAGATGCTAAAGAGGAAGATGCTGCAAAAGACCAGTCTAAAACAAAGGCATGGAAGAAGTTGAACAACAAAGCTCTAGGCATTATTTCTTGGGGTCTATCAAATGATGTATTACACCACATCTCTGGCATCAGGGATGCAAAGAAGGCGTGTGAAGAACTTGACAAGATCTTTGGTATACAAGCAAATAACTGAAAGGTAAAATTACTTATGCAATTTTATAAGTAACTGTACACATCAATAAGTTCAAGAGCCTTAAAACTTAGCTAGCAACTCTTAAAAAGAACATTGATGAGGATGAGGCAATAGTAGTGCTACTTGCCAGTGTTAATAATGAACCATATGAGAACCTTGTTTCAACACTAAGTAATGTTCCCAGCCTCTCACTTAAAGATATTGAGCACTCTCTTCTTGATGAAGAGAACAAACAGAAGAACAAGACTGCAAAAGATGGTATTCCATCATCTAGGGAAAATCTCTTATATGCCAAAGGAGTTGTTGGACCCAAAGGAAGAGATCAAGGATTCAACACTGTGATAACAAAAGCTGGATGACATGTCATTATTGTGGTAAGACTAGCCATATAGCTAGTGAATGTTTTGAAAGGTGAGAAGGATCGAAGCTTTCTTGGAAGAGCTATGGCAGGAGAGCAAGAGCAAGAAAGAGAGAGAGACCAAATGGGAACTCCAATAGTCACAATGTGTGATCGGGCCTTCCTTTATTCAAACTATCACTAAAAGAATAAAAAATAAAATGACAGTGATGGGCACTTGCCACAGGTAGTGTGTAGTGGTGGGTACTGTCTCAGTGTAGTAATACACGGGCATCTAGGTAGAGGCACCTTTACCCCCAACAACCTCCCACTTAAAGGTGAATTTGCCCAAGTGAGGAGTGAAAAGAAAAAGAAAAGACAATACAATGCACACATGTACAACAGGATGAGAAAAAAAGGTCATCTCATCCAATGCCCATCAATCTCTTGAGGAAGGAAAAGAGCTCAGTAGTGAGGCTTTTCGTGAGCAGATCAGCATGATTTTTGTTAGTGGAGATCTTGACAAGGTCAATAGACTTTTCCTCCATGACCCCATGTATGAAGTGATACCTCACCTCAATGTGTTTTGTCTTTGCATGGAAGACCGGATTCTTGTCTAGCTAAATAGCTCTCATAGAATCCGAATGCAGCGTAGGTATAGAATCAATCCCAAGGTCATGAACCAAACGGCCCAACCATATGGCCTCCTTGCAAGCCTTAGTGGCTGCAACATACTCGGCCTTTGGTAGAGAGAGCCGTACACTTTTGAACCCTGGACATCCAAGAGACAGCACCTCTAGTATAGGTGAATACATAGCAATACATAGCCAGAGGTGGACTTCCTACTATTTGCATGTCCTACATAATCGGAGTCTGTGTACCCCACAACTCTTGTATCCTGGCTGCCATAGTAAATACACATATCTGCTATGCCTTTTAGGTATCTCATGATACCCTTCACAGCATCCTAATTTTTCTTTCCAGGTGTAGCCATATAGTGTGCCATAACACCAACTGCAAAGGAAATATTTGGTGGAGTGGCTATCATGGCATACATCAAACTACCCACACTTGATGCATAAGGGATCTTGGCCATCTTAGCTCTTTGCTCATTTGTCTGTGGACAATCGGCCTATGAAACCTTCATATAAGAAGGTAATGGACAGCCAATATGCTTCATGTCCTGCATACAAAAGAGCTCAAGGACTTTATGAATGTACTCCCTATGTGAGAGGTAGAGTAGTCCCTGATGCCTATTGCGCTTAATGTGCATACCAAGAATGTGAGAGGCATGTCCCAAATCCTTCATCTCAAAGCTCTTCTTCAGAGTTGATCATCTACGTAAAGTACCAAAATAAGCAATGAGCCATCATGGGCTGTCTTCGTGTAAAGTTACGGATCCATAGCACTCCTGTTGTAGCCCTATGACTGCATAAAGGCATCAAACTTATGATACCACTCACTCCCTTGGTGCCTGCTTCAAGCCATAAAGACTTTTCTTCAACTTGCACACTAGGTGCTCTTTGCCAGGTTCTGCAAAGCCCTTAGGCTATCCCATGTAAATCTCATCATGCATATCCCCATGCAAGAATGCAATCTTGACATCTATCTGATACATGTCCAAGTCAAGCTGTGTGACTAAGGCCACAAGGCCAAAACCAATCGTAGGATGGTCATCTTGACCATAGGAGAAAAGACTTGATCAAAGTCAACTCCATGCTCCTACCTAAAACCCTTAACAATAAGTCTTGCCTTATAAGTCGGCTTGGGGTATTTAGGGGTACTTTTTAGCTTGTACACCCACTTGCATGGAAGAGCCTTCTTACCAGCAGGCAAGGAAACCAAATCTCAAGTCATATTCTTATGCAAGGAGTCCATCTCAGATTGCATAGCCCTCTCCCAGGAGTGACTATCACCCCTGTGCATAGCCTCATCATAGGTGAGAGGATCTCTTGCATATGTAACCAAGACATAATGCATCAAGTGCTCAAATCGATCAGGTGGACGTCTAACTCTAGTAGACTATCTCACTGTAGGCTCTGCTGCATGTCTAGCATCTTGTCCAACACCATGGCCATGTGTACCAATTGTTGCTGCAGGTTGTCCAACTGGCTATGCAGAAGCATGTGGCTCCTCCTGAAATATAACCCTGCTTATCTCTACCACCTTCTAAGGCTGCCTATGCATATTGTCTTCATGGAAGACGATATCATGGCTGCGGATGACTTTCCACACTTGTGGATCCCAAAGGCGGTAACCCATCTCGCTTGCATCTCCATAACCAAGGAAAATACATTTGACACTCTTAGGATCCAGCATATTATGCTTGTCATTGGGCACATGGCATAATGCCTCACATCTAAAGACACATAGATGCACATAAGACGGAGGTTTCCCAGTCTATACCTCCTCTACAACCTGGAAATCCAAACCACTGGAAGGTGATCTATTGATGACATGCACAATTATTGATTGTCTCTGCCCAAAAGCTCTGTGGTAGGCCTGCATGGATAAGCATATTGCATACATGCTCCTGGATGGTTCTATTCATCTGCTCAGCCAAACCATTTTGGGGTGGGTTATACATGCTCCTGGATGGTTCTATTCATCTGCTCAGCCAAACCATTTTGGGCTATTGATGACATGCACAGCTATTGATTGTCTCAGCTCAAAAGCTCTGTGGTAGGCCTACACGGCTAAGCATATTGCGTACATGCTCCTGGATGGTTCTATTCATCTGCTCAGCCAAACCATTCTGGGGTGGGTTATAGGGGACATTCAACATACACTTAATACCCCTCTCGTCACATAGCTGCTCAAAGACACGTGACACATATTCTCCCACATTGTCAGTCCCAAGGCATTTCAACCTATGCCTAGTCTGTTTCTCAACCAATGCAAGCCATCTCTGAAAACACAGCCAAGACATTTGACTTAAGCTTAATGGGGTAAGCCCAGACTTTACACGAAAAATCGTCAATGAACGTCACAAAATACTTTGCATCACCCATAGACTGACAAGGCATGGGCCCACAGACATTCGACCAATGCTAGGGGCTCACTCATGCGTGTCCTACCAGACTTCTTATGTGTATTCCTAGTTTTTTTGTCATAAAGACAATGCTTATATGAATCAAAACATGCATAGTCAAGGGGAAATAAGTACTGCAAAAACCAGAAAGCATTTTCATTTCTCTCAAGGACATATGGCCCGAATGGGCATGCTAAAGAGATACACGTGGGATGGAATTGACTAACAAAACATGGTCAACAGAGGACCCATCAACTACAAGAGGATAGAGGTTGCTAGCCTTGGCACCTCTAGCAAGCACAAGTCTACCATGGGTGATCTTTCGGGCAGAATTCCCAAATGAAATATGAAATTTAGCATCATCCAGGTACCCTATAGACATAAGACTATGTGTAAGCAAAGGTACATGACGTACATCCTATAATAGAAAAGTATTGCTAGTAGAGAATTGCAGCCGTACATTCCCAATGCCAACAATAGCAAGTGACCTGTCATCACCCAAGCGAACTGAACCAGAGACAATGCGGTAGGAATGGAACCACTCACAGTATGGTGTAACATGAAATGAAGCACCAAAATCCAAAATTCAGGACTGCACATACATAGAGTGAACCTCAGTTAACGGCGTAGCATCACAAAAACTAGCTGCAAGTATGTACTCCCCATCTGAGTCATTAGTCTGTATGACATTTATCTCCTCGATTTTCACACTGCATTTCATAGGCATAATGCTGTGATCAGAGGACTTTTCCTGTACTTTGTCTTTCCCCTTCTCTTTGTGCTTCTCATTGTGCAACTCATGACACTGTGGGCGTATATGACCCTTCTTGCCACAATGATGGCATGTCCCATTAGCATTTCTCCCACGAGACTTGCTATGCAACTTAGATCTAGACTTCTGCAAGTCTCTACCATGCCCATATCCACGGTCATTCTTTCCATTACCATCTCTGCCTCTAACAGTCACAGCATGTGACACACGAGATGCACCCAAGTTCTTACGGTTGATCTCTTCCTGCAAAAGAGCACTCTCTACATTATACAAGTTGAAAATAGTAGCAGGAGCACATAAGGCAGTGCGGAATACATCCCATGACTCACTCAGAGTTCCAAGCAAAAACAATGGAGTAACCTCATCATTAAAGGTAATGCTCTGCAAAGTCAAGTTTTTGAGAATAGCATGGAACTGGCTCAAATGAGCAGACATTGTCATATTCTCCTTCATGCGCAGGTCCATAAACTGCTTCAACCAATACATCTGACTTGCTAGACTTTTCTTGCCATAGAGGTTCTTAATTTTATCCCAAAGCTGCCAAGCACTCTGTGCTTCCCCAACCACATTGTAATGCACCTGTTCAGTGAGAGACAAGATGAGGGTGGACTTGCATAACTCATCAAGCTCATCCTATTTGTCATCAGTCATAATTTCACGCTGCTCGCCATGCATCCTTTGTGGCTTTACCTGCGATTTCTGCACCAATACGTGTCAAACTTGGCTCTTTCAGTAGGCATAATTCATACCATCAAGCTTAATGATGTTGAAGATAGCACTATCAATGGAAGAAGATGCCATACTGCAGTCCAAAACGGTGCAGACAGTGCAAAACTGCTTGCTATTTTTTGCTGAAAACAACCAAAATACCACCAAAACCAAGGCAAAATGACCACAAAAAACTGATAGCTAATGATGCTACCCACTAAGTACCATCAAAAGTACATAAAATCATGATAATTTAGCATGAAAATTCCACATCAGTCCATGCATAACTACTTGCTGTAATAAATTACAGGCAGGTACAATGAGAGCAAATTGTAGGCAAAATGAATGCACCAAGTCAACCAAAGATTGTCAAAGCATAACCAACATCAAGTGGGCATAAATCAGCATGTGGCAATTTTACGGACATCGAGCAAACACCCAAGCATGTCAAATGAATCCGTCAGTAAGTCAGCACACCCCCTGAGTAATAGGGCAAAGCGTACACACATTGGCAAGACCTGACACAAAGAGGTGTATGCTCAGGGAGTGCAAAGCCCAAATTAGCCCAAGTACATATGTGAGGACCACTGCATATTAACCATGCAACATTCAAGTGAAGATCCAAGATCAAGCATCAATAAGACCTCATGAGCATGTAGGCCATGTAACATCCGTACGTAGCATCCATAGACATCAAGTACATCCAAATTGTAACTCTGGCAAGCCGAGAAATAGCCAAAGTAAGCTTCAGGCAATCAAATGTCAAGCCAAAGCAAGGCTTAGTAGCATCCAACTCCAAACAATGTAACATACATGTAGTAGTGGCATAGGCCTAGCATGTCAAGACCGGTGAGACATAAGCAAAGTACATGCCATAAGTACATTAGAGATGAAGATCCCAATGCTATACGAAGTGAGATCAAGCTCAACCAATAATTCGAGAGCAAATCCAAGCTCTATATCAATTTTTGAGAGTCACTCCATCAATGTATACATCCAAGACATAGCCCGAATCCAACATGCATATCTAAACATAAGAAAATAAGCTTCAGCCATGAATATTCCAGTAGCAAATAAATGTCCAAAACTGAGTAAATAGTGGCTCAATCCAAGATCAAAACCATAGACAAACCATAGGTATACTTTCTTATATGTATAGGCACCAACCGGGCATCAAATGACTATGTAGCATGAGCATAAAGTGTAATGATAGAGGGCTGCCTTGTTTTGGGCTGCTTGTGGACTATGTAAAATAGTCAATGACTGAGTAAATTCAGCCCCAAAAGCATCTCATATCATAGGCATATATTCCCCTAGCATTCGAGGTGCATTTACCGAGCAACCAATGTCAATGCCAACCAAGCACAAACATAAAGTGTTGATGTAACACTGTTTGTGGCTACTTGTGGACTGTGGAAAATAATCTTGGATTGAGGTAAATCAATCCACAAATCAATGCCAATGATAACCACCAATGTTGAGCATCAAGGGAGTGTTTCCAAGTACCAAATGAAGTATTTTCAAGGGCTGAAGTAAAAAACAAATTTTTTTGTAGGTCTTCAAGCTGGCTCAAACTAATCTGGGGCCTGTGGAAGGGCTAGGCAAGGAGCTCCCTCTTGAAGAGCAAAGTCACTAGTAAAGAGTAGGTATCACATGAAGTAAGAGGACATGGCTGCCCTGCTTCACAAAACCTGTGGACTGAAGTAAAATAAAAAAAGAGAGCTCTATACCTCTGAAGGAATGCCTTGAGGGGTACCCAAATGGATTGGATAGGTGCTCAGGAAGCCGGGGAGTAATGAGAGCTCGGGAGAGTCGGCTATGGCTGTCGAGAAGGAAACCCAATGAATGTAGGGATTCAACAGGAAGGTGAAGACTCCATGACCCAAGCTCGAGTAATCATGAATCCATACTCTGATATTAGTTGAAAGGTGAGAAGGATCAAAGCTTTCTTGGAAGAGCTATGGCGGGAGAGAAAGAGCAAGAAAGAGAGAGAGACCAAATGGGAACTCCAATAGTCACAATGTGTGACTGGGCCTTCCTTTATTCAAACTGTCACTAAAAGAATAAAGTGACAGTGATAGGTGCCCGCCACCTACAGTGTGCAGTGGCAGGTATTGTCAATGTAATAATACAGGGGCGGCTAGGCAAAGCGCCTTTATCCCCAACATGTTTTCACAAGAAAAGAGCACAACAGATGCAGAATGATCACCACCAGAACCAATTCATGAATGAAGAAGATGCTTCCGCTACCATCAACAACTCTGAGAAATTGTTTTAAGGAATTTGTTCCCATAGTGGATCTATATGTTTCCCTTAGTGGATTTTCCTTTTAAAAAAACCCTTGCCAAAGATGTAAAGTTTCAAGCTTTAACTTGACTAGGTTGCCTATATGCTAGTCTCCTAGGCCATGTTATCATGTAGGGGGTTAAAAGCCAACAAGTGTAGGGACTCATCATTTGAGGGGGTGTTGAGAGATAGACAAATGATGTATGCTCCAGGAAGAGATGACCTGAATCCCATATGCACAATGAGGAGAGTAGAACAACTCAACTTCTATAAAGCATTGTACTTGACAATGGAATGAATACAATATCATGATGCTTTGTACTTTCACTTAGTGCGTTGTCAGTGTTAGTTCATTACACAAGATTGTCTTTATGAGTCCAAGCTAATCTATCTTAGAACCTAATTCACTTGTGCAACAATTGGTCTCTCTTTGTCTATGTTAACATGAGTCTTGACTTCATCTTTCATCCTCCATAGCTACTACCATGCTCTAGATAAGTGTTTTTAACATATAAAGCATTAGTTGACATACCCTTTCCAAGTGCATGAACATGACGATTTAGGAGAGAATTTGCAATATGCTTAGCCAAGTAGGCTTACCACAATACTTTTGGGTTAAGGTAGTTACTACTACCATACACTTAATGAACCAATCCCCTTGCACTGCTATTGATTGCCAGGTTGCAAATGAGGTAGGGGGGTTGGAAAACCTCCATCGTATGCTCATTTTCTCATCTTTAGTTGTGAGGCATTCTACCATGCTTCCAAGGACAAGCACAATAAGATGGATCCTAAGTCCATAAAATGCATATTTCTTGGTTATGGGGATGTAGGTGAGATGGTCTATCACCTATGGGATCCATCGGAAGTTATCTACAACCATGATATAGTTTTCCATGAGTAAAATATGCATAAGCAACCTGAGCAAGTGGTTGAGGTATGCAGGGTGATCTTTCAGGAGGAGCCTCCTGCTACCATTCAACTAGCTTGACAACTTGTAAGAGTTGATGCTCCAGTGGCCTAGTATCCACCTCTATTGTGCAGGATCGGTCTATTTTGAGACACTCTATTAGAGCATATAGACGTTAGCCTAAGTGCTTTACATCCTCCATGGATTATGTTATGGTGACAGGTGTAGGTGAGTCTCTCTCTTATGATGAGGCCATGCATAGAGATAATAGTCAATCATGGGACATGGCTATGCAGTCAAAGTTTGATTCTTTACACACAAACCATACATGGGATTTGGTTCCTTTGCCTAGTGGCAAGAAGGCATTACCATGCAAGTGGGTATACAAGTTGAAGAGTATCCCTTATAGCCCCAAGCCCACTTATAAGACCAGATTAGTAGCTGAGGTTTTCAAGTGGGAATGTGGTGTTGACTTCGATGAAGTCTTTTCTCTCCTGGTCAAAATGATGACCCTAGACTTGGTACTAGCATTGGTTGCTAAGCTAGATCTAGACTTTTATCAGATGGATGTAAAGACGACTTTTCTACATGGAGACTTGCATGATGAGATCTATATGCAACAACCTAAGGGCTTTGAAGAAAAGGGCAGGAAACAACTAGTGTGCAAGTTGAGAAAGAGCCTTTATGGTCTTAAGAAGGCACCTAGGGAATGGTACCACAAGTTTTATGCTTTTATGCATTCATAGGGATATAGCCATAGTATATGAATCATGTTTATATATGAAAAAGGCTCATGATGGTAGTCTTATGATTTTGGTACTCTATGCGGATGATATGCTTATTATTGGGAGCACTCATGATGAGCTAGATGCCTTCAAAACTCAACTCAAGAAAAGCTTTGAGATGAAGGACATGGGACAAGCCTCGCATATGCTTAGGATGCGCATCATGTGCCATCAATCTAGGGGGCTTCTTTATCTATTACGAAATGAGTATATCCACAAAGTCCTTGAGTGATTTTATATGCAGGATGGTAAGCCTATTGGTTGTCCTCTACCTTCTCATCTAAAGGTTAGTTAGGCTAATTTTCCACAATATGATAAGCAGAAGGCCGAGATGGCCAAGATCCCTTATGCATCTGTAGTGGGCAGTTTGATATATGCCATGATAGCCACGTATCTTGACATATCATTTGTAGTGGAAGTTATGGCATGCAATATGGCTACACCTGGCAGCAGACAACATTGGGATACCATAAAGGGTATCATGAGGTACCTGAAGGGCATTGCAGCTATGTGCATATGTTATGGCGGCCATGATATAAGAGTCATGGGGTATACTAACTTTGATTATGCATGAGATGCAGATAGTAGAAAGTCTATATTTGGTTTTGTCTTTACCTTTGTTGGAGGTGCTATTTCTTGGATATCCAAGGTACAAAAATGCACGGCCCTCTCTATTGCTAAGGCTGAGTATGTTGTAGCCACAAGTGAGGCTTGCAAGTAGGTTCTTTTGTTAGGCCATCTAGTAGGCAGACCTTGGTATTGCTTATGTGGTCTCTACACTACATTAAATTCTATGAGTGCTATCTAATTAGCTAGGAATATGATCTTTCATTTTTATGCAAAGACGAAACACATTGAGGTGCATTACCACTTCATTAGAGAGGTCATTGAGGATATGTATGTTGAGCTTGTCAAGATCAACATTGACAAAAATCTTGCACATCTGCTCACGAAAAGTCTCTCAATAGAGCATTTTTCCTTCCTTAGGAAGTTGATGGACCAAATAAGACTCAGGATATGGGAACTCCAACAATCACAATGTGTGACTGGCCTTCCCTTATTCAAATGTCACTAAAAGAATAAGGAATGAACTGATAGTGATGGGTGCCCATCACCTGTAATATACGGGTGTGCTTATACTCTCATTGTAGTAATACATGAGTAGCGTAGGCACACGCACCTTTACATTTTTGTGAAAACAGTTTGGTTTCTATCCTTGTTAAAGCATATAATTTCATGCTACACCTAATGAGACTAGTAGTACCTTAATGATTGATTAGAGTGACTTGATCCAATTATTAGGAGATTGAAGTAAGTGATAGCATCACTAGTGGATCTTGCTCTATAATGGAGATGATGCACATGCCCTTTCTTCATCTATGTAAAGGGAGAGCTAAAAGAGAGCAATTAGTAAGAACTTGTTAAACAAAAAATGATCGAGCAAGAAAAAATAAGCCCTACATGGATGATCATGGGGAAATTTTTTTGATGAGCTCGCTTAGGTGAGCTTCTTTGGTATATCTTTATTGTAAGCAAGCTTTTGCTCCATTATCCACATCAATAAGCTCATGAATTATCACTATAAGGATTTGAGCTAGTAGCGACGACGATTAGTGACGGCGGGTAGCGGCGTCGCTATTGGCGTCGCGACGCAAATAACGACGCTCCACAGGGAAAAAAGCGGGCCGAAACTGAGCGCGGCTTTATTTCGCGTTTTCATGTTTTGTGTTTTGAGAGCGAGAGTGAGGGAGAGAGCGACCGTCGTGAGAGAAGGAGAGGAAGAAGACTTGCCGCCGCCGCCGCTGCCGTTGTTCGCGAAGGAGAGGAGGAGCCTTCATCGCAAAGAGAAGCCGCCCCACACTCGCCATATCTCATCGGTGAGTCTCCCTCTCTCTTTCTTTTGCTTGTTTAAGGTTTAAATCACTTTCTCTTTTGCTTGTTTAGGAGAGGAAATGAGAGAGAAAGAGAGGGAGAGGGAGAGAAAGAGAAAGAGAAAGAGAGGGAGAGGGAGAGGGAGAGGGAGGGAGAGTGCATTCTCTCTCTCCCTCTCCCTTTTGCTTGTTTAAGGTTTAAATCACTTTCTTTTTTGCTTGTTTGGGAGAGGAAATGAGAGAGAAAGAGAGGGAGAGGGAGAGAAAGAGAAAGAGAGGGAGAAGGAGAGGGAGGGGGAGGAAATGAGAGAGGGAGAGAAAGAGAAAGAGAGGGAGAGGGAGAGGGAGGGAAAGTGCATTCTCTCTCTCCCTCTCCCTTTTGCTTGTTTAATGTTTAAATCACTTTCTTTTTTGCTTGTTTAGGAGAGGAAATGAGAGAGAAAGAGAGAAAGAGAGAGAGAGGGAGAGAGGGAGAGAAAGAGAAAGAGAGGGAGAGGGAGAGGGAGGGGGAGGAAATGAGAGAGGGAGAGAAAGAGAAAGAGAGGGAGAGGGAGAGGGAGGGAGAGTGCATTCTCTCTCTCCCTCTCCCTTTTGCTTGTTAAAGGTTTAAATCACTTTCTTTTTTGCTTGTTTAGGAGAGGAAATGAGAGAGAAAGAGAGAAAGAGAGGGAGAGGGAGAGAGAGGGAGAGAAAGAGAGGGAGAGGGAGAGGGAGAGGGAGAGGGAGAGGGAGAGGGAGGGGGAGGAAATGAGAGAGGGAGAGAAAGAGAAAGAGAGGGAGAGGGATAGGGAGGGAGAGTGCATTCTCTCTCTCCCTCTCCCTTTTGCTTTTGGAGAGTGTTAAGATATATTGTGAGAGGGAGAGGAAATGCGAGAGAAAGAGAGGGAGAGGGAGAGAGAGGGAGAGAAAGAGAAAGATAACATATATTGGAATGATAGCATATCCATGATTATGGTAATGGTATCCACTTTGGTTTTTTTATGGGTACTATTACATTGACTCCTTAAGAGGGCTAAAAATTAGTCATACACTTTATAAAGTCTAATTAGGAGATTTAAGATACACGATAATAGACTTATCAATAATGGTATGCAATGTGCTTTGCCATGGGCCACGTACATTGGTGACTCTTTAAGATGGCTTAAAATTGGTCATATACTTCATAATGTCCAAGTAGGGGATCTAATTGTGATATGCATAATTCATTGTTTTTGTATTACCTTAATAGGCATAACAAATTAGAAATCATGCCAACTAGTCAACGGAAGGACTAAAAGAAAATGATACCCTAGCTAATGGTCATTACGGTACTTCATCAAAATGAACCCAAAAGTATTGTTATAGAAGAAGAATCCCTAAAATTGAGCATAGGATATTTTCTTCAAATGTTATGACTATGAGTAGAATTGATTGAAACAAATTTTATTACTATAGTTGATAAATTTCATAGATGGCATTAATTTTAATACATGGACCTAGGACAAAAAAACCACATTTCTAAGATGCTTTTTGTTGAGACTGATTTATTATTAGACTAAGAGATCCTCAATGATGCTCATAAATGGATGACTTATACTCAAAGCCCTCTAGTGCAGTTGTATAAGTAATCCTAGTAGAGCCCCTCTAAGATACTCAAAGTACATAACCTAGAGACCGTAGCTAGGTATATAAGGTATAATGGTTGTACAAGAAGACACCTCAATAATTGACTTATCACCATTAAATCCCAAAGAAGAATCGTGTTCCATCCCCTTCAACTCTATATTCACCTCGTGAAGAACTTCATTAATCATAGCATCCTTGTCACCAATCTTTTTATTGCAATGATGAAGTAACATATTTATCACTTTTCATAACATATTCATAGAATGGATGCCTCAATGGAAGAGAAGGCGAATCACTTTTGTATGTTGCACAATGCCTCCATGGAGACGTGGCTCGCCAAGTACCAGATTGCAAGGCAAGATCGAGAGGAAGCGCGAGCTCAATTCCGATGTAGTACACGTCATCGACCGATTCGATATCCCGAAGGCATGGAGGAGATGCCGCGGTTTATGTCAACACGATGGTTGCATGGAGCCTTGACCGCAGCATCCAGCGAAGGGACAGAGGTCTCAATGGAGGAGTGGGAATTCTCGAGGGGATGTAGTTCAAAGGTGATGAGAGGTTTAGAATCTGTCGTATCTAAATTTTATATGCGACATCTAATTTGAGTGTTTCAATGTACAATACAAAATATATAGTGCAGCGGGGTCGCGCGGACGGCATTTTCGCATGGAGCGTATTGACAAAATACTCTCCACAATGGACTATGGTGTCATGGCAAGGTTCGAGCAAGAGAGCCGACGACGAGCAACGGATCCGAACACAGTTGTGGATGAGATGGAGCATTTTGGGAACTTGCAAAGTATTATTACGGTGGATTACCGTAGCTTCTCCATGATACTATTCGATGTGCAGTGGTTCAAAGTGGTACTTGGAGGAACTGGAGCAACAGTTCGACGAGGTCCATCGGGATTTCTCGAAATAGATTCCAAAAAAAAATGGACGGATTTGCGCGACACCTTTGTGTTGCCGGCCCATTGTGAACAGGTGCATGGAGTCATTTGCTTGCTAATTGTAATACGACATGGTTTATGTCACAATGGTTTGAACTCGCTTTGTACGTGTTTGTGAACATGTAATCTTCTATCCAAACCCCCGACAACCTCGATGGTGGTATGTTATACCTTCAACTCCCCGAAGTGCGAGAGTATATGATCAATGCGATGTTCCGAGCATACATGAAGATAATATGCAAATAGAGGGGTCGATATTACAAGGGGTGGAGGCCGTCAAAAGCTTGGAGCCCGCATCGACTAACAATGATGGAAATACAGGAGTCCAAGAATTTTTTGAGACGAGGCGGACTCATTCTTTTGTGGTGACATGTCTATCGACCTTCCAGTGTATGCGGAGTTGTGTTAGGAGATTAACATGGGACTGTTGCATAGATGCTTACATATGAAGTAGCATCCTAGTGGCAAGTGCAACATCTCCATATAGAAAGCAATGGAAAACATCACTAGATTTGTTTGTGTCTTTGTATTGTACTACTTTGGTATTGCTACCATTACCATAATTAATTAATTTTTGAGCTATACAATGATAACAATCAATAAGATACCAATAAGATCAATTACATTTTAAGCTCATTGAAATCATTATCATTTGATTCATTCAAGCTTCCCCCCCCCCCCCCCCCCCCCCCCTTTCCCCAACATGTATGCTATCCAAGGATATGTTATTTAAGTTTGATGGGCTCACCTCACATAAATGTATATGTGCTAATGCCTTGGATTGGATGAACATAGCAAAGGTGATACAATGCACTTTTGGGGTGTTGAATGATGATGTTTTTTATTTGCTTGTGTAGAGCCAGTATAGAGCACCCATATACCATGAAGAAGGGAAAGTATGATAATAGAATATGAGAGTGGGAGACATCAACTTAATGTGGCTCACTTCACCCCAATTTATCACAAATATCACACATTATATACGAGATGCTTTCTAAAAGAGTGAACATAACTGCATCATGGCACAATATTTTAGACTTGTAAAATTAAGGTAGGTCTAATAAGTGTGATAAGCTATTAGTAAACACACATAGGGTTGCACATAATGAGTATTTTGTTCTCCTATATTGGCCTTCTCATTATGCTCATTAGGATTGTTATGATCTTCTTCTAGGATGTTGCTTGATGGGTCATCCCCACAAGACCCTCCAAATGCTACAAGAAAACTCAAGAATACTTATACTGGTTGCCATTAATTACTATATATAAGGCATCGATAGCTTTCACTATGCTTAAGTAATTATTGCTTAAAAGACCTTTAAATCGATTGTTTGCCTATGGCAATGCATTGCATGCTAGATTGATAATAGACATGATTAAAGCACACTCATGATACACCATTGGATTTAGTGTATTGATTTTGATAGTACTATTTAGCTTCAATTAATACTTTCTTACTTGAGCGGCAGTTTTAACATATCATACGAGGGGCAATACAATTTGTAGTACTCACCATCATGAGCTTGAAACTCTTTCATCGTTAATCATACTGATCCAATATAATTTGTAGTACTCACCACCATGAGCTTGATTAAAGTTGAAACTCTTTCATCATTAATCATACTGATCCAGGTGAGAGACGGGTGCAGACAAGGTTGGCGACCGTGGTGCTGTACAGTTTGATGTTATAAATATCGAGGACAAGATGAAATAAAGATTACCTGCATGCAGCTCGCCAAGCGCCGATCAATCAGAGATAGGAAATGGAGTGACCCATACCAGAAGCTGATCAACCAGATGAAACAACAAGACACGCAAACAGGCTCATGCAGTCGGCTGAATAAACAAGCAAGCTTGCCATGCAGGTCGGTAGGCGAGAGAGAGAGATCAACGTGTGAGCAACGACATTCGAAGGCTTGGCCGAATGACGTGCGGAGTGCAAGTGGTGGCATTCGTGCTGCAACCTCCGCTATCTACTCTTCTAATTCCAATAATTCGCCCACCCAGCTCAGGCGGAGGTGGGGAGCTTCGAGTGCCGGCTTGGCGCGCCGCGGAAGAACATGCTCTTCGCGGAGCTAGAGGTCCGGTGGCCCGAGCCTCGAGGGTCTCATGGTCAACGTCACGATTTGGAGACAATCGGGTTACTTCTTCTAGACAGACAGACGCCATTCACCCACGAGGCTCGAGTCCCTTCTTCAATAGGATCGTGTAGGCCAGCTAACCTTACCTCAATTCTTTCTTGAGCCAGCTTCCCTTGGCTAGTTGGGACTCCGGTTCTTCTAGCCTTCCCATAGACCTTTACAACTTCCCCTTTTAGATCCTAGAAAATTATTTTCTCTTTGGCACATAGGATTCAGGCTCTCTTCTTCTTAAGCCAATCTATCCCTAGAATGCGGTCGTAGTATCCACCAATGGTAGAATCCAAAATTTTGCTTCAGTAGTATGGCTATCTAACTCAAATTGAAGTCTTCCTAGAGTTTCACTTGAGGAAATCTCCTTTCTGCTAGCCAATTCTACTATCATTTTTATTGTTTCCCTAGATTCTAGATATAAAACTATTTTTGGTGTAAGAAAGGAATGAATGCTACCACAATCAATCAAAAATTCTGAATGACATACCCTTGTAAGTAGCTACAGATTGGATCACTAAACATTAGTGTTGAACTCCTTTCATTTCCGTGGAAGCATGAATGGATCCTCTTTCGATCTCTTCATCTAAAGTGCACTCCTCAACCTACCCAATCACGGTATTTACCCAAGCACCAATCCCTCTTCCATGTCCATGGTGACTTGGGTTGTTGTTTCCATTCCCTTGGCCTCTTTCACCATGTTGGTTTGGGTTAGGGTTTTGAGGGCCCTCATGTTTCTAGTCTTTTCACACCAATAGCATTGCCTATTTCCTAGCACATTTGGTCCTTGGGTGATGGCATTTGCTTTGCCATTCTCTCTGGCATTGCCCATGTTGGCACCAATATGGTTTTAGTAGCGGCATAGTTATTCATTGGGAGGTTCCTTTGGCCATTTCAAAAATTTTCCTTGGCCATGGGCCTTGTTTGCATCAAGGCATCTTCAAGAGTCATTGGCATCATTGATTTAAGATGAGTATCCAAGGGCAAGTTGAGTCCTTGGCATAACTTTGCAATATGCTAAGATGTTGGCATCGGCGGTGCATATTTGTGCAGACTCACGAACTTGGAATAGTACCTTTCCAAGGTTAGGTTTAATTAGCATAAGCTATAGAATTCATTCATTTTGATTGTTTCAAAGGATGGGGGAAGTTAACAACCTTTCATAGCTTCCTTGATCTACTCCCTAGTTTGGGAAGCTTCTGTCACCCCTTTACCTTGGCAAAACTTCTTCCATTGACTTTGTTAATAAGATAAATGTATGCGATCATGGATTGATTTGTAACCATAGTTTCAGTAACTAGGAAATAATCATCCATAGCCTCGATCCAAGCTTCTACATCTTGTTTCATCTTGGACCCTTCACCATTAAACCTAGGCAATAGTCTTTGCTTGAGAAGGAACTTCTTCTCTTGGAGTTCCTTCTATATGTATCATCAAATTGCACATGTTGATAATCTTGATTATCACATAGTCTCTACTCCATCTTAGCCAACCCTAGAAATTAAAATAATCTTTATTAATCCAAAAGAAGGAATACAACAGTTTTTTCAATCATGGATTTTGTGCAAGCAATAACACTTTCACAAAGTAAGGGGGTTTCTCATCTGTCTCTATGATTTTCTAAACTAAAGCTAATGGAGGGTATCCTCTGACAGTATAATTGTTACATCCATATCTTTTGTCAACTACTATATAGTCAATAGGTATAACTTGGATGACTTGTTCATACATCTAATGGTGTAAGGTCATTGTCTCCCCAATAATCGTTATAGTATCATTAACCCTTTGACCTTCACATGAGAAACATCAAACTAGATTTAGTTCCTGAATCCACTTGATTCTCTTGAGATTAGGTTGAAGGTTCCCCATTTGATCAGGGTTGATGATGAAGTTGCAAGCTGTTCTCCATGGCATTCCTCTTGACCATCCCTATTTGATCAAGGTTGATTGTTATGAAGGAAGTTGCAAGACATTCCCCGTGCCATTCCTCTAGATCATCCCCATTGGATTTTGGTGTATTGAGGGTCTAGCATATTCTGAAGAATTGTCATCATGTTCTCTCTACACTCAATGTTTGAGGATTGGTAGGAAGTATTGTACATGACCTTACATAAATTGATTATAAGCTAGGCCAACATCCTAAAAGATCATAGTTACACTTATAAGAAAAGAATATGTTTATTAATTCATGGGGAAGTATAAAAGTTTATGGTGTATCTCATCTAGCTCTTTGATTCCAAAAGAATATGTTAGTCTCTAGGAATTAATAACAGTTTGCGAGATCATGAGACTCATGGAGTTCATAGTTTTTCAACTTTAGATGCCCAATGCCCATTTATTTTCCCTTACAAACTTCCCATCTATGAATTTTACGTTGTCCCTTTAAAGTGTACCATACAAGTAGAGTCATATTAGCTTGAGATCCTCAAGCCACTTCAATAGCTTGAGATGGGTTTTCACATCCTTGTACAGACTTGAATCTAAGTAAAAGTATGGGTCAGTCCATCCCCAAGCTGGACTCCAATTATAATCCCTTCATAAACTCAAAGAAGTCCAAAAACCTATTTTTTCTAGAATAACCATCTTATTCTTTCAAAACTCCAATACACTCAAGTGACAAGCACAAACATACATGATTTTAAAAATCAATTACATAAAATATACTTCATCCTTGACCTATCAAAGAAACCCAGCTACCATTATAGGCTCATGATTACTCATTCTCAAACAATTATGGAGCTTTTTATTAATGCAAAAGATATTTACAAAGATTTATAGATTATAAATGATTTACCAAAATACAATTTCATAGATCCTTTCCTCACGGAAAGTATCAAGGTCTATTCTCACATATCTCAATGGATTCTCATGTATATGACAAATAACATGGCTTGGTGGTTCTTGTGGATAACCAAAACACCCAATCCCAAAATAAGGCCTTTTTGGCACTACAACAACTCTCTCAAGTAGTAATTGTTGTAACACCTCTTGATAAACCCATAAAGTTTTGGTTATAAGCTCATTACCAATGTCCAATAGCTATTCATGAAAAGTGGCAAACAAAAGGTATATATTGACTACCCTTAGTTGCTTATCCCATTAAATTCTCCATAGTTCATAATGGAGAAGAAAGTTTAATCCAACATATATCCCCATGTGTGACCTATTCCTTGGCAAAAAAATTCACCTATATCATAAGTTAAGATGAGGTAGTAATACATTCAAAGGAATGAAGATAATTTCCATTATTTCAAAGATGGCCTTGTGGTATGAAAACTTATTTGACCCTAAGCCCATTTGATACATCAAGGGAAAAGTATCCCACAAACATATAACTTCCTCATTCCTAATTTCTTGTGGGCAAAGTGTGTATAGTGCTATGTACAATAATCAATAATAGTTCATTCAAAAAAGTGTCATTACTTCACTAATTCTTTTTATTTTTTGAGTACTTAACACTATAGCCTTACATATTTGGAACCTTGGCTCTGATACCATGTATGAGGTGCCTCCTCCATCATGCCTGAGGACTCCTCTAGTAGTCAATGAAAATTTTTGTCCCCACACAATACTACCTAATCTCCCCGTAGCAAATATCAGACTTAGTTGAACATTGGAATCTCCCAATTCTACTACACAATGGAAGTGAGACAAGTCATGCCTAACAACAATCTAGCACCCACCTAAGAAAGATCACTTTGTAATCAAGCAAAGGAGAGAGCAAGTTTAACACACTTGATCCAAAGAGAGTGAGAGACAAGGGAGAGTGTAACTCAATCCCCCTACCCATAAGGTAAAATCTCAACTCTCACCTCCCTAAAACAATGATAGACCTAGGACTAGTCCTACTAACATTTGGGGGGGGTCACAGTCTAATCAACTCTATCTAGTATTGGAAAGTTACTGACTTATCGGATCCATCCAACCATACGCATTTGATATGTAGGATCAAAGCCTCCAAATACTCTTTTGCAAACTGAGTCAAACTAAAAGATGTTAAGGGTTTCTTGAAACCCATCTTTTTCCATCTCCTTGATAAGGTTTTCTTTAATTTTATAATTAGCAAACTATACTACCACACTATTTGAAATATATAAAAGCAACTTCTTTTTACTATTCTATTAAATAGAGTTTGTTAAACTCAATCTTTATCATGCAACAAACAATTCAAAAATCAGATACTTTAATTTATAATAGTAATTAAAGCCTTCACTTTAAGAGTCGTAAAAAACCATCTTTGTGTAGAGAGACATTGACTTGTTAACTTAACCATTGATCCATATAATAACCATATACCAATCGAGTCCTCAAGTGTGGGATAACACCTTGGGCTTGCCTAGGGTTGTTGATCCAACTCCCAGTTGCACTACACATGCACTTCACACTATATGATGAAGTAGTCATACTCTAGGGAAGACACTTGCTTACTATTCCAAGTGCACCACCACCCACAAAGACAATCCAATAATATCATGGCCGTATATGCTCAACTTCTTCCATCTCACACCCTTTTTTGTAGAAACACCCTACTGCTTGCACCCTAAAGTGCTAGCCTCTAAGATACCAAACATAGCTCCAACTTATATACCCACAATGACTACTATGCATCCAATAGGACACCGCATCAAGGCCACCCCCACCAAGACACATCCCACTGTGGTGCGAAGTGTCAAGAGAGAGTACGAAGGGACTAGCACTTATCTCAGAGAGGGGTATATATTAACCTTGGCAATAATAGAAGAAGAAAGAACAAAAAAAGAGAAAGAGCAAGGAGGAAGCACACCACTTGAGAGTCAATGAATCAATTTTTTGGGAACATCACTCTACCTTGATTAATAATAATTGATTAATCACAATTTAATTCACTACAAAGTCATTTTTAAGTGTTGGTCTCACTCTCATGCAAATTTTAAAAGGATTTTCATAGAAAACTAGACAGAATACTATAGCCTACGAAGGAAAGTACTTAAAGGAAAAAGACCCAACTTAGGGATATATTTAGAGAAATGGATATGTAAGGAAAGAATTCCATGTATAAATTCTAAAAGCAAAGCAATAGAGATTATTCTTGTGCATGCCAAGTGCTTCTTGCTCTCATGCTCACGTTTGCTTACTTGGTTGATGTTGAGAAATGACAAATTATGTATGCTCCAGGAAGAGATGTCCTAAATCCCATATGCACAGTGAGGAGAGTGAAACAACCCAACTTCTATAAAGCATTGTACTTGACTATCACTTTCATAATGATGAATGCAATATCACGATACTTTCCTCTTTTAGTTAGTGGCATTGTCATTGTCATTCCAATACACAAGATTGTCTTTATGAGTTCAAGCTTCCATCTTGGAACGTAATTCACTTGTGTAACAATTGTCTACTCATTATCCATGTCAACATGAATTTAGACTTCATCTTCTAACCTCCATAGCTCCTGCCATGCTCTAGATCCAACATTTTTACATGGTATTAGAGCTCAGCTGAGCATGACATAACTCCCTTCTCTGCTCTCTCAGTCCCTCTTAACCTCATGTTAGCTCAAGTCTAGCTCACGGTTCCATTTCTCACTTCTATCTCCACTTGACCTTGTGTCTGCCATAGCCAAAACAGCACCTACCTGACTTTAAGCTTCTGGATCTCTCAAACCAAAGCATTTCTCAACTTGCTTCCTTCTAGGGATTTGTTCCTTGATTCAAGGAGCTACTTTGTATCATGTAAAAGCTTGACATTGGCCACTCTAGAGATCAACATTATTAGAATTCAAACTCACTATCCAGAATTGCGCCGTTTATTTTCCATCTGTGTTGTGCGATCTTCCCTACAACCATAGGGCTTTCAAAGAGCCATACCTAAGCTCTCTCCAACTTAGAGGTTTCCCAAATGGCCATCTCTGTAAGCTGCAGTAAGTAAAAAACTAGGCCCCTGTCCTGAAACCCTAAAAGAGTAGTCATAGCCAAGTTTCCTCAAGGTCATAAAACCTTTCATTTTTTGAAGACTCTATCACTTTGGTGTTATTGAGCACTTAATTTCCAACAAGGAATCACACTAAATCAGCAAGCAAGAAGAAGATCAAGCATCAACATTTGACATTGAGCTCCAATATAGTATAATTTTAATACTCATGTAGTGTTGTTAAACACTAATCATCTTGTGTCTCTTGACACATTGAAGTACAACTCCTTTGCCAGTTGATTTGTTGCTGATAAAAAATGGCAGAGCTCAAACAAATAGCAAAGTTCAATGGAGAAGGCTTCCATGCCTGGAAGGAAAAGACCATGTATCACCTCATGAGGAAAGACCTCTGGGATCTCTTTGAAGATGATGAAGGTGATGCAGATGACGGGAAAGAAGATTCAAAAAGCGGGATCCTTGCAGTAGCTCCACCAAAAACCAAAGAATGGAAGAAGATGAATAATAAGGCAATAGGCATCATTGCGTGGGGACTAAGTGATGATGTGCTATATTATATCTCTAACATCAGAGATGCTAGAACTACTTGGGAGGAACTTGATAGGATCTTTGGTACCCAAGCAAAGAATTCAAAGGTAAAATTACTCGTGAAATTTTATAAACTGGATATAAGAGATAGTGCTTCCATGACCATACATATTAACAAGTTCAAGAGCCTAAAAACCTAGCTTGCAACTCTTAAGAAGAATATTGATGAAGATGAAGCAATAACCGTACTACTTGCAAGTGTAAATAAGGATCCATATGAGAATCTTGTGTCCACCCTAAGTAATGTTCCAAGTCTCTCACTTAAAGATATTGAGCACTCACTACTTAATGGAGAAAGCAAAGTTAAAAGCAAGGATGAAAAGGAATACAAACAATCTCTTGTACACCAAGGGCACATATGGAACAAAAGGCTATGGCCGTGAGGACTCAGCACCAACAACAAAAAGGATCAAATTATATGTCATTATTGTGGCAAAAATGGCCATATAGCCAATGAATGTTTCCACAAGAAAATAGCACAATAGATGGAGAATGATCACCACCAGAATCAGCTCATGAAGAAAGAAGAAGAAGAAGAAGAAGAAGAAGAAGAAGAAGAAGAAGAAGAAGAAGAAGCATCAGCTTCTGCTACCATCAATAACTCTAATAGATTGTTCTAAAGAATTTTCATTGTATCTTTCATATGTTTTCCCGTAGTGGATCTCTATTTTTCCCTTAGTGGATTAACCCTTGCCAAAGATGTAAAGTTTCAAGCTAGATAGGATCATTTCTCTTGTATGGTAGGGTGCTATAGAATGCCATCCAGGCATCTAAGTTAGAGTCCCAAATATTTCTATGCCACTTAGGTTGTACTTTATACCCCTCCACTTTCCTAGGCACCTCCACCACCTTGTCCTCCCAATAATTTGCATGCTCCTATTGCCACCTTGTGCAATGTCTAATTCTCTCCTTCAACCATCTCTTTCCCAACCTTGCCAAGAGCTTTATCACTTCCTCCACTACCCTTGGAGATAATACTACGTCTAGTGTTTGAGGGAAAGTGAAGGTGAATTTGAATGGTTGGCTATGATTCTCCCACTACTCCCATACTGCAAGTTCTTAGCTCCAATTAATAAGATCACACCTCAATCACACTCCTCCCCTTGAGGGATAGCCACATGTGGAACTTGTAGTGGCTTGGCTTGGAGTTTTCTTCATGCAAGCTCTACATGTTCTCTCTCCTTGTGCCTCATTTCCACCATTCTTTCGGGGGGTATGGTTTCCTCCCCTTGTTCTTGTGGTTGTGCTTATGTTTACAGAGGGAGGCTTGGTTTATGTAGCTACTCTTCCTCAACATGGTCATGCTCAAAGTCTAGTCCCTCTTCATGGATTGGCTCTCTTGACTCTTCAGAGGGAGACTGTGCTCCTTGCTCTAACTCCCTAAACCCTAGCAATTCGAGTTCTTGCATGGTTAATGCAGCTTTGAGGATCAAATTGGCTCTTTGTTCCTCCACTCCTAGGCTGGTGCTAGGTTTGGGTGCCTTGGCATAGAGTCCATGTTTAAGTGCTCTCCTTGCTAGCTCTAATTTCCTTTTGACTTCCTCAATTATCTCTTTCTCTCTTGACTAGGTGACATTCAATACTATGTTTAAGAAGGCTCATTGTTGTTGTAGTATCCCTATCTCTATCATTGCAGCTTTGCTTTCTACCATAACGTGTCCACTCTCTGAATGACCCAGTCAATAAGCTAAGTCTTTAATCGTGTTCTCATTCTTGGCTGCCCATTCTTCTACCTTCTCTTTCATTTGCTCCAAATCTTAGATCTAGTATTAGGCTAGGGTGGTGATTACCTACTCTTGCTCTTGCCATCATATATTCATTTGTTTCTTTTCTTGGTTTCGACGCTCTACTTGTTCCTTTAGGACTTCTTGCTCATGGAGAGTTGTGTGAAGTTAGTTATGTAGCTTCGCTAACTTCTTCACGGACTCTTTATATTTTTGCAAATTTGTCGCATGTGGCTCTTTTCTCGCTTTCTCTCTTTGCCTCTTCAACTCCTAGATCCAAAGGCTGTGAAAAATGGATATTACAAAGATGGTTGTCTTACTAACCTTGATGCTAGAGGAATAGTTGTTGAGATGAAGAGATACACTTGAGATTTTGCACCACTCTTTGTAACATCATGTGAGACATGGGAAAAATCGAGGTAGCAAGTGGAGTGAGTTGTGCATGGAAAATGGATAGAGCATCTGGCAAATTGAATCCTAGTTGGTGAAGAAACGTTTGTCATGTTGAGAGCGTGGCTCCTACTTGGATGTAGAGTTTGGCCAAGAAAGAGAGAGCAGCCAATGACTATGCTTTGGGCCATGCTCACATGCAATATGTGCTTTCTCTTCCATTGAGGCTTCCATCATGGCTCTTTATTTATTGGTATTTTTGTCACTTTCTCCATAATGGTTCTTTGAGGGGTTGGTGGTCTTGTGGTGACTTGGACATTGAACACTTTCGTACAAAGACTTGTGTCGTCTTGCATTCACTTGGCAACTCGTGAGAGTACATGCAAGTCATATGCTTCAACCATAATGAACAGGTGCAACTCAAAGAGACATCACTTATCTGAATCCCATAGTGATGACTTCGATGCATATCACATGCGCTTGATTATCATTGCTTGTGTGTGTGCTTGCTTTGGTTCTTTTGGTATTATTTATACATAGTCACAAAACACATTGTTTATTTATATATACGTTTATGAATACATGTCACTTTGTGAGGATAAAAACCAATTTTAGAACTCGGGATTGTACTAGAGTGTGGCATACGTATCTAGTAATCGTGGTAGCCTACTCAGTAAAACAACAGACATTTTGCAACATCCAGTAGCATGATGCCTTGTTCGAGTCTAGTGGCAACATGTAGCTCCTCCTCAATGAGAATTTTATCAATTAGAGAGTTCTCTTGGCAAGTTCTAGCTAAGTCCATACCTCAAATGGTAGCCAATACTCAAAAGGAAGTTGGTGCCACATAGATTGAGGGTCTCTTTGAGACTGCCATTGGGCCAATCACTCCTCTGAGACTGTCATAATCTAGGCTCCAAGTTTGGCCATTGTAGCACGGTTTCCAAACCAACATTTTTTAAATTGAATTCGACCCTCTAATTGTCACTTTAGTTGCTCTATCTCTAAGAGGTTAAGCGTAGTTTGTTGGTCGATTTCTTTGTCAGAGATGAGTTGCATGTGTTTATGTAGGAGCTTGTCATAGAGCTCATTAATATATTCTTGCTCTTCCCAAGATATCAGATATGACAAATATTCCTCAAGCTACTCCCTAGGGAATGTTCCCATGTCCATAAGGACGTAGACATGTGCGAATAATTTGAGTTTAGCATTCAACTTGGTCAAGAACTCTGTGACACTTCTATGTTCTATGAGCGCTTACTCGATTGCTATATCATGCAAGGTTCTGGGAGTTTCCCTAGGCTTTAGCATAGTTGAGGGCTCAAGCCTAGATGAGCAAGATTGGTCAATGCTAGGATTGCTTATGTCCTATGGGTGTCATGTTTCTTCTGAGGCTTTGCTGTTATTGTGTCTTGGTTTTCCTTGGATGTGATTGGTATAGTTTCGTCAACTTGTTGTGACAATGTTGTATCCACTCTTGATTGGTCAATGTAAGTTCTGTTGTTGGTGGATTGAGTGTTGCAAGTAATCGTTGATGGTAATGGTTGCTTTGATTTATCAGAATACACAGATATGTTTGAGGTTTCACTGCCGTTAGGAGAGATGGCAATGGGTTCTTGATGCTTTATTCCTCAGCTCTTTAGCACTCTTGGTCTCAATCTTCTTGGCATCTACAACCACTTGCAACTACCATTGCTATCATTATTTTCTCCTCTTTTTCTTGGGCAATCGAGGTGCATCCCTTAAAGACTCAAGACCTTGAACTAAGTCAACCGTTGATGTGCTTGGTTGGGCCTCAACATTCTCTTTCTTTGGTGTGTCCACATGGGACATAGTTGTGGCCTGTTGAATAGCCTTGCTAGGTTGTGAGGGTACAACTGCCTCTCTTTTTGGGGAGTCTAGCTCTTCAGCTAATAGCCCCTCATCCGATTGCATTGGTAGTTGCTCCGGGTTTTGACGGACATTTGCTCTAGATTGTTTTCCTTACCCATTGAAACATGCCTTCATTGCTTCTTGTCAGAGCGAGTGTTGTGTTTAGAGTTGTTTTTCTCTTGCTCTGGAGGTTTAGGTGACTCTAGTGTAGAACCAAGAGACAGTTTGGGGTTCTTTTCATGTAGGCTAGGATAAAACCAACTGAAGAAGTTAGGGTTGTATTGATGGGAAGCATAGAGATCTAGGATTGCAGGGTCTTGAGTGAGGCAAAAGATATATGCGCTAACATCAAGTACCATGCTCCCTACTCCTAGCATGCTAGCCACATGTAGATCTTCTTCTAGAAGTAGTTTATCATACAAGGGATGTTTTTGGACAGTGGCAGAAATCTGGACCTCATGGACCATTGCCAACACTCTTAGTGAGGTCAGGGCAACATACATGGAATTATGTATTGATGTCCAAAGGGCTTTCCTTTACTTAATGAGTGTCATTAGTTGGTGGCCAATTTTGGCTACCAAACTCTAGTTGGAGTACAGCTTTTGCAGAAAATTACCTTTTCCTTTCCCTTTTTGTTTGATTTCTTTGAGATTTTTCTCTTTTGTCTCACATTGAGCAGTGTAGAGTGAGGGTATCAAAAAGCAAAATTCTCTAGCGGTGGCTTTTGGGATGTCCTTTATGGCTTCTTTAGCAACAGCTACATAGCAGGAGCAAACATGTTGTTGCACGTCCCAAGTCAAGGGTTTGGCTATGAGCTTTGTATGCTCTGGTGTTGGCCTTCCAATGTCCACATGGATGTACACGTGTGATGGCTGTCAGTTTGTGATCAAGCTTCATCATGCCCTTTATCTCTGGTTCATTGGTCAGATGCACTATCTCTTTGGCCAGGTCTTCAAGATATTTCTCCTCAAGCCTAGGCTTTAGGTGATTCGAAAGTGTTGGATGTGTCAAGGATGTTGGTTGTGACATCTCTTCCGCAAGTGAATTTCTAAGGACATGTTCCTTACAAGGGGCACAGTCACAGCCAAAGACTGTGATTGCTGTGATTCCTGATTGGAGGTAGTAGTGGCTAGTTTAGTGGACTAGCTATTGTTGGTAGATTGCAGTGTCAAGTCATTAAGCAGATCAGAAGTGTCTGGTCTTTTGTTTCCCTTTGCACATTCACTTGTGCAGATCAATCATTAGTTGAGCTAGTCATGATGGATTACACAGGCATATCCTTAGGCTGAGAGTGTCATGTCTCGCATCTTGGACATTTGGAAGCTTAGATGGAGATAGAGATTGGAATTGAGAAGTTGCACTTGAAGATTGTTGTTGTGCTTCTTATGTCCGTTTAGGGAAAGAGGGTGTAGGAGATTTGGGACTCCTAGGTGAACTTGGCACTGGTGGCTGAAAGATTTGCCAGTGGCTACTGTTAGACAATTTTACCATTTGCTTTGTTGAGCAATCAACCTTATCATGAGCAATGTTGTACATGTGGTACTCATTATCCTCTTGCAAAGTCAAAGGCTCCTTGGGCACTAGTGATCTTTGTGCACGCTCGACGGTTACATCTTATATGTGCTTGTTAAGCACGCTAGGCTGAGGATCTACCTTTCAAATAGTCATGTTTGGTTTCTTGATTTCAATCATGAGGGGCTTAGTCACTCCAATATTGTTGACTCGAGACTTGGATTTTTGTTTAGATTTCCTCCTACGCTTCTTTGCTTTTGGTATGATCTCGCCTTCAACTGATAGAGGTGGTTTAGCAAGGGGTTTTGGTACCCAAATCCATTGGTTACCTGCGTAATACCCTTGAGCACGTAGCAACATTTTGGATATCCATCGTGGCGTTGTGCTATCTCTCCATTGATACCTCTGTCTATAAGATGTGGGCTTCTTTTGTGGTCTTCTACAATATTTGTAAGTCCAAAGCCTATCATTGACATTGTTTCCTAACCTTCTTGTTTCAAGCATGGCCTCACTCACTGGTTCTCTCTATTCAACATGCGCTTGTATCAACTCTTTTAACAAGTCCTTGCTCTCATTACTAGGCTTGCCCAGTATGTTGGAATATTCCTTGTCTTTCCCTTGAGGTTTGATGAGGCCACCCTTGCTAAAGGTTGTGATTATCCTCACACATGCCGACAGTGTCAAGTGTATCCTCTATGCTACATAATCGGCCTCACACTTCATCATCCTTTTGAAGGGACTTCCTAGGAGGGTTTCCTTTTCATAATTTGCACTACTTGGAGGAACATGAAATAGAAAAGGCAAGCTTTCCATTTCAATAGTTACAAGGATTCTGCACTTCCCTATAAGTGCTTGTGGATGTTTCCCGTAAGGATTAAGAGTTGCATTAGTCGGTGTGAGCTCTGGTTGGCCTAGTAGGGTCTATGCTTCATAGGTCAAGATATTAAAATTTGCTCCTTCATCGATGAGAGTATCGACACAGGGGTCTCTTTTTGCGATGAGTTTGACCCTAAGATAAACATGCGGTACTATGTCTTCATCTTCCAGGTCTTGGCTTATAAGTTCAAGCCTTCTGATACATGCCTTTGAGTCCCCAAATGCACAACCAGATGTGGATTCTCTACTAATGTCTTGGATCATATGTGTAGTGCCGTTCAAGGTGCATCTACCATCAAAACTATCATGTCTAGTCATCCTCTCAGTTGTAACTTGATGTTGTTGCATTCCGCTTTGACTAGATGCAGTCTGAATGCTACATATACATGTTTTTGTGGTGTGGCCTTTTTGCCCTTGTTGGCTAGATTGGCCCATTGAGGTTCTAGGGTCTCTATTTGTCTTTGTTTGGGTATGGTTTTTGGTTGTTGTTTTGCAAGTGAGAATCTATGCTTGTGCAGAGCCATTACTACACTAGGATATAATTTGGAGGACCTGTCACGGCACACATTTTCTCTCTAGCCTACTTGGGGGAGGTGCGAAGGGAGCAAATTCCCCTCTACGTGGGGTTCGGGGGGGAAGGGGCAGTCCCCCCTTGGCCCGTAGGGCCATTACGCTAAACACCATGCACAATTTGAAGGACTGTTTGTAGCCAAGTTTTGAACTACTTGCTCTAGATTTTAGCCTAATGATAGATCTATAATGTGCTTTTAGCTCTAGACGGTCTCTGGGTCAGTTTCAGGGGTTATATGTGTCAAATTTGTATTCTATTCACTTATTCGATTCTCAGGAGTCCGATTATTAGAATTAGATGTCCGATTTTGGGTTGGTCTGATCGGCCGATCGAACGTTTTGAGTCTGAGTGGTCTAATTTTGATTAATTTTGGTTGGTCCTATTTTAGTGTGCTGGATTCTAGGAATCCAATTCTAGGATTCAGACATCACATTTAACAGGTGTCCAATTCTGGATGGTTCGATTATGGAATGCCCGATTTTCAAAATCGGATAGGGTATGCCCATTTGGACAGGATGGCTTGGTCCAAGTGTCTGATTCTGGGAATCAGACCCGTGCGGACCGTATCCAATTCTGTCGGCATGCAAAAAACGGCAACAAAAAACACTTTAGGGCAGCAATTTTTGGCCATGCCCACAAGCAAGATTCTCCAGAATCCAAGGATAGATACACAAAAAGGTTTCTACACACCTGATCCCAACAAAAAACTCCTATGGCCGGCGGATTGATTTGCCGGAAGCTCCAAGTCTTCCACAAGCGCTCTCTCTCTCTCTCTCTCTCTCTCTCTCTCTCTATTTCTCTATTGTAGAACCTGAAAATGATGTCTCCCTTTGCTTCCCAGGGTCTTAATGTTTAACCTTACTCTTCCCGATCACTCCCCGTGTGATTCTAATACCTCTAAGCACTCTTTTTTTCCATTTTTTGTCCCTATTTGGGGCTATTTCATAGTAGAAACCCTAATGCTCGTTTTCCTTTTCTTCTTTGTTTTTTCCTACCCTAATGCATCCAATCACAAAGCAAACACCTACACTATGCCAACTTGCTTTTCCAAATCCAAAAAGCCAAAAACTTACTTGCTAAGAGAAGACGGAATACCTCTTCAAACTCCCCCGCTTCCTACCTATCTACACCGGTTTGGAGAAAAATCTACTTCAATGCTCAATTCAGAGCACACAAGCACTCAAGGCTTGAATTTGTTGGTCCCGATAACGGAACCAAAATGTAGAGGTCAACTACCAAGACCCACGGACCACTTATTCTTTCAAGTGTTTCAAGCCAAGCACTAATGGCTACCTCTCACATAGCCGACACGCTATCTCTCTATACGAGTGTAGTGAGCTCACCTCCATGCCCGATCGAGTTGCCTCCTCTTTCGAGCACTCTAGTAGCTCCATGATCCAAGTGCAAGCTTCAAGCGAGCTTGATCCTCAAGCTCCACGCTTTAAGTTTCATTGCTGCACAAGCAAGATAAGAGAAGAGAAGAGAAGAAGAGAGGAGAAGATGGAGAGCTTCTCCACCATGGTCTCTCACCCTCACACACTCACTCCCTCACACTCTCACACTCCCTCTCTCAAGCACAAGCTCAACCAAGCAAGAAGAAGAAGAAGAAGAAGAAGAAGAGAGCTACTTTTGGCCACACACAAGAATGAGCTCCTCATTCACTTTTCAACTTTATATATAAAACGTTAACCCTAATTCTCTTCAAGTGGTCATCCCCTTATTGGTATGACCGGGCCTCCAACCCTTCTCCTCTTCTTCCCTATTGGCATGGCCTCAACCTGTGCCTCTAACCATTTACAATTTGCACAGGTGAGAGCTCGATGCTCTTTTACAAAATAAATCATGGTGTGCCTTGTGCTCTTTTACAAAAGTATTGATTTGCACTTTTTCTTGTGCACCTCTCTCCTTGATTTAGGACTTTTTTGCACTTCTTGTGTTTCCAAATTTTTCTTGGCATGCCTTCATCATTTGTTTCACTTTTGCCTTGGCCTTGTCTTCTCCTTTAGATTTTTCAGATTTTCCACCTTGTTCACATTGTGGGAAAGCATTGTTGCCAAAACAAAAAGGTTACATTGCCTCCCCTTCAAGAAGTGCTAAGGCTTCCAAATCTTGTTGATTGATGAGAACCATGTTCATAAATATTTTAAGAAAAACATACATGCATATGAACATGGTGCTCTTGGCAAAAGAGTTTGTTGATTTGTGGGCACCCTTGCTTTTGTATCACTATTTGTTGAGATAGAGGATTCATTTAACTAGTGAAAATGGATACATCTTATGAGTTTATGGATCCATATATCACCATATTGGGCCACAATAGAGATACGGAGGACTAATGTAGAGGATTGTAGAACATCAAGATAATACTCCGTATGTGTTGGCAACATGGTTATTACCATTATACTTGGCCAAGAAGATGATCACTCCTTGCACCACTATGATATAAATGTATATACAAGGAATGGTGTTTGTATCACTATGTCCAATTTTCATCAAAGCTATATATATTATTGTATGTTATTTTCTTCCCTAATGGAGAATATGGGTGGCATGCGAAACTCACTCTATATGGATGAAGATATTCCTCTATAGCAAGTATCTAACAGAGATTGTGACATGCAAATGGAGTGATATGCATTAGGGAAAATTCTTAGCAAGCTTTCTTAATCAACATTTTTGGATCATTAAAGATTTTAGGTGAGTTTTTACTCAACATTTGGAGGAGTCTCTTCTTTGACCCCGTCTTAAGTCTATAATATTGCTATGAAAGACACATATCACTAGGATATTACTTTTCATTCTGATTGGCAAAAATTAGTTCAAAATAATTTCATTCCTATTGATTCATTGTCATATAATGATGGATTCATGTTTTTTGAAAAGAGACTGTGTGTTACTATTCCATTCCGATCTTTTGTTTTGAATGAAATTCATTGTCCCCCATATCAAGGTCATAGAGGTATCATTTCTACATTACGCATGTTAACTGAAGATTTTTATTGGTCGCATATGGATGCAGATGTATCTAATTTCGTTTCTGAATGTTTGATTTGTCAAAGAATAAAGAGACATCATGGTAAACACTATGGATTATTAATGCCTTTGTTTATTCCATCTAAACCTTGGGAACATATTTCTATGGATTTCATTACTAGTTTACCAAATACTAAATCTAACCATGACATGATTTGGACAATTGTAGATAGATTTAGTAAGCAAGCATATTTCATTGCATGTAAGAAAACTTTAACAGCATCACAAGCAGCACAGTTATTTTTGAAAACTGTTTTTACTAACCATGGATTGCCAAAAGTGATTATTTCAGATCGAGATTCTAGATTTTGTAATAATTTTTGGATTACACTGTTTGCAAATCTAGGCACAAAGATTGATTTCTCATTTGCATTTCATCCAGAAAAAAATGGACAAACAAAAGCCACAAATAGTACCATTTTAGATCTTTTACGTGCATACACTATCTCTAAACCTCAGACATGGGATATTCATTTGCATTTATTACAGTTTGCATATAACAATACACCGCACACATCTACAAAGAAAGCACCTTTTGAAGTTATTTATGGATATAGATTATCTACACCTGTTGCATCTTTATCTAATAGAATTCAGAGTGCTGATGATATTGCTACTATGCATAACAGTATTTTTGATGAGGTCAAGGATATGATTGCTAAAGCCCAACAATCATATACCAAACAAGCCAATAAGAAAAGACAAGCCATGAATTTCAAAGTTGATGATTATGTTTGGCTTAGAATAGAAAAGCGTAGACTACAAAGTGTAGATAGACATCCAGTTGTCAAATTAGCTCCTAGATTCTATGGACCATTTAGAATTATTCATAAGATTAATGATAATGCTTTCAAGTTAGAATTGCCATCTCATTGGAAAATTCATAATACATTTCATATTAGTTTATTGAGACCATTTAGAGGCCAATTACCTATCCACCCTGTTTATGAAAACCCACCTTTATTAGAAGAAGAGACTGAAATACTTGAACCAGAAGCCATCATAGACACTGACTACATGACCACTAGAACTGGCCGAAGGTATTCTAGATATCTAGTAAAATTTAAGAACCATCCTGTAGAGGAAGCACAATGGATGCACACTAGAGACTTAAATGCTTTCCCCACTCTGTTAGCTCCACATTGAGCTAATAGCAATTGAGGTCAATTGCTATCCCACCCCGGGGGTATGATGCCAGGAGGCATATTCCACGGTGGATTCCGTGAGGTTTTACGGTGGATTCCGTAAACTTAGATGACCGGGGCTCATACACAAAGAGGATTCTTTGTGCGAGAAGTTGATGGGGACGCCTGTCCTTTTCGGGCGTTTCATTAATTTAGTGTGTACATGGGTGATTCCATAGCGGGTGATTCTGCAAAATGCATATTAAATTAATAAACGTTTATGAGTTTAGAGTGCGCACTCATAATAAATTAAGGTTAGGATTTATTTCTAACCAGTTGATTTATTTATGTAGCTGAAGACTGCTAGGTATTCACTTTTGTCAGTTTAATTGTATTATTTTACTAACGATTGTGAATGCTTCAGTTGATGTGTAGAGATAGCAGCAGTGGCGGAGGAAAGCATTGGAGTTTAGCGAGTATTCGACCTTTGGACTATATTTTGATAGGCGCCACGCCTATATTTTGTTATGTCTATTGAGACATCGATTATTGATTATTATTTTGTATGCGCCTATGCGCCCAGATATGTTATTTCTATTTGGACATTGAGATTGGGCGTGCCAGACTTTATGGGCACCGTCCATTAGCTTTATTTTCCTATTTTTGTAGAAAGCAAACTCAAAAGCTAAAAGCTTGTCATATTTTTGTAATTGGGCTATTATTGAGCATGAAGATTGGAAATATACATAAAATACATGCTTTGTGAAGCGCTCACACAAGGCATGGGGGAGATTGAACCCAATTTGTCTCTTACCTCTTGTCGTGCATACTTTTACATTGTTTTTTGTGCAAAAAGGTAGAGTTCATTGTTCTTGGGGACCTTCAGGGATTCACTACGTGACCTATCTGCGACCGATCTGCGCACCAAATATACGAACCCCCTTTTTTTTCAACAATGGATTTTCCCCTCATGCGTGCCTTACTTTTGGGAAACCTTCTCTTGGTCCCCCACTAATCTTCTCATTGTAGAAGATCCATGTTACATTCCACATGACAACCTCCCATTTCCCTTGACTTCTCTCAAGGTTAGATCCACAAGACACTTCCTTTGTTCCCACCATAGCCCTCCACTTTTTTTTTTCTAGGCTACCCTCTAGCCTTTTGCAACTACCTGTATTTTGATCTCTCCCTTGCCTTTCTTTAACCATGCCACTTTATTTCACAAATCTCTTATTTCCTCTCTTGGGATATTATTTTCATCTTTTGAAATACTTGTGCCTATCTTTTGCACCACACTTAGTTTATTGGGGGTACTATTATTTAGCAATTATTTAGCTTTGAGTTTAATTATTTTGTAATTGCAAACTAATTAGATCAATTATGTTAGGATGTGGAATTGCAAACTAATCATAAACTCTTGAATGCTTTGATCTCCAACAAAAAATAGGTATGCAACTACTAAAGCATAAAATTTTAGCATCATTTTATAAGTTTATGAAGTAATCCCAGTTTAAGTGAGATCCAAAATCCATAGAGTCATACATCATTCCCAAGCATCATCAATCCCCATGGCATGCACTAATAATGCAACTACAAATCATGTGAAATCATCATCATCACTAGGGTGCAGTCTGTATGCCACATCACCATCACTAGGGTGAATAGATGGCAATCCACATGCCATATCAACCAAGCATTGGTTGTAGAGGCTAAAATCACCCTCAAGGCACATGCAAAAATGATGCATCTCTATGCATGCTCTACCAAGGCCACCACAACCTGAAAAAATATCCAGCACATAGTCGAGATCCTTTGTGAATGCAAGGAGCCACCTACAAAAGAAACCATTTTAATATCCATAACAAAAGCATGACGTATCTCAATGCAAAGTATAAACCAATCTAAGAGTGTATAATGCACCTATAAAAAGCTAGTGATCTTTTTGCACCCCCTCGAAGCTCTACACCATCCACATAAGTATGCTCAAATAATGTGCTTTGGAGGTCTGTTTGGAAGAGGAAGCTATGAGAGGCAGGAAACCTATATGGGCTAACCCTCTTGCCATCCTCTCTATCATATGAAGGGACACACATCCCTCGATAAAATAAGCCAATAGTAAGGTCCATGACCTAGCAGTACATAATCATCTTGTTACCTATTTAAACTTTTATTTTAAAAAGTTAGAGGTTTGTCTTCAACACACTTACCTCCTCTCGAGTATCAGGGTGTCTATATCCACCCTCACACATGAGAGTCCATGTGCGATGGAGCTTCAATCCAATGGCACGAGCTCCTCTAAGAACTTTTCCAAAGTGTTGTGCAAGTCCCAAAGTCACCAAGAACCCCTCATCTACCAAGAATCTATGGGCTAGGTCCATGACACCTTTGACAAGTGCACTAGAAAATGTATTCCATTCGGGAATCCCTTTCAAATGCAAAGATATATAAGACCATGCAATATCACATGAGTTTATAAACTAAACTAATGCAAGCACATATACCTTCTGCCTCAAGGCCAACAACAAGCCAATATGTAGGAAAATTCGCAAACAACAACTTAGCAACCTCGTATGATGGGACACCATCATGCTGGTAAGAGTTGATGGTATTTCCCTCCATGAAGTGTTGAATGCTAAAATTGAAAACATAATAACAAAGCATAAGCAACCATTACAATAGATATGCATATAGAGGATGGTAAAAAATATACCCATCCAATGCAAAATCGTCGAGACTGATGTCACGTCTACCAATAAAGCATCTACAATAGTTTGGTATTGAAATCCTATCATCAAAATAAAGTTTGCTTACAAATGTTGATGTTGGCTAAATGTTAAGCATAGAATGTAAAGTTAGAAACCTACATACATGTCTTGCATATAGCAGGATGTCTACAAGACTCTTGTATAGGCTTTGATGACTGAGTCATGAATGACATACCCCGAGAAGGTGTAGTATGTCGCAAAGATCCCTCAAAGTGACCCTTGCTTTTTGCCATTTCTTTCCAAATGCTATGCATGTCAAAACCATCTTTTTTCTCTAAATTTGTAAAGAAAAATAGGAAAGAAAGCAAATTATTTAGTGTTTAATGTTTAAAATTTATATTATCTTTATAAAAAATAGAAAAAATATACTTTTAACATGACTCCAATAATCTAAAAAATGATACTTGATTCACCTTCTATTTCTTCATCCAATGAAACAACTTTGTCTTTGTGTTCAAATCTTTGCTTCGTTGTACCAATCTCATTTGATTCACTCATATTACCTAGGCAATGTACAACCAATAAAATAATACTTTAATAAATTGACTCGTCAAATGAAAACCCTAAACTCTATTATTCATGCAAATTGGCTTACCCTTGCCATGCTCCATCGTATCATCTATCGTGAGGATATCCTTTCGTTTTCTTATGGACTTTTTCTTCACTATAGTATCAACAATTGCATCACTAATGGTACCTAAGTAGTGTGAAGTCAACAAAATACAATATTATATTCATGCAAATTAGAAACAAGGCTACTTAGATCAAACTAAAACTTTGCACTCCATCCAATATACCCTTTGCCATGCTACCACCACAAGTTGCCTTTATCTCCACAACATGAGGAGGGACCATGTCTATTGTATTGGACATTTCTAATTTGCAAAAACAACAAAGTTAAGAAAACACACAAGTCTAAAAAGTTATGATAACTTTCATGTTAAACAAATACATTTTTAGAAAGTACAATTTCCTTCATCCTCTTCTTTGTGCATAGAAATTACTATGTTTAGGGTTTAGGGTTTAGGGTTTATGCATAGCTATTTGTTTAGGTTTTAGGCATAGCAAATATTACTAAAACAAATAGCTAAGAGCAAGAGTTACCACATATTTACTATGTTTGGCTCTCAAAGTACTTTTTCTCTCTTAATTCAATCTCTTGCCGTGGAATGTCATCCAATGGAGAGTCTATCCACCATGGATAAACACACATTTCCCATTCCGATAGACCCCTCTCAACCAGTGATTTTGAGAACATACAATTTTCACATCCCAAGTCCATCGACTCCTCCACTAGAGGAGGGAGGCTTTCTAGCACCCCACTTTCCTGTAGACTACGCAACCATCTTTTCCAAAAACATAAGAACAAACAACAAAAGCACTCTTAAGTTAGAATACATTTGTACATATGCTATTTAGAAAATATGATTTCTTTATATTAGAAATACCTATACACCACCCTCTTGCTTGATTGTGTGAGCTCTGGAACCTTCTCAAAGTCTCCAACATTCTTCATATCACCAAAAATATTTGCAAATGCTTTTAAAATATGTAAACGTCTTTGGCCTTTTAAAAAAACATAAAAGCCTCCTGGAATCTCAGTGACATCAACTTGTAAGCTTCTGATCAATAAGGAGCATTCTCCAATCATATGAAACCAATACACCTCTTGCTTCATGTAGCTGCAAAAGCTTCTTACATCTGCAAAGTGTGACATAGTGGAGTCCTTTGCCTTTGTGAGTGTCATGAGAAGTAAAATCTTCCTTTTTCTAATATATTGTATTGAACAAAAAATAACTTCAATATTGTTGAACCAAATTAAGTTCAATTCCAAAAAATAAGAGAACATTAGTCCATGAGGAAAACATACCTCTCCGTAGCAATATTAGCACTACAAATGGCATACAATTTGTCCTTGGTAATAGCCATCATGTTCTTTTCATCCCAATTCAATGCAAACAAAACAGAAAATAAATCCTCTCCATGCGTAGGATTAGCTATTCCAAGGTACTCGTATCCTTTTTCCCTTAATTTATCTTGCTCTTTGTTTACGAATTGTTTTCTTTTTGCCTCATAATTTGCCTCTGGCAATGCAAGCTCCTTGAGTCGGACCTCCTCTTTGAGTATGGCAGAGTTATAGTCATCCTAAACAAAAAACCAATACACTATTCTTAGTTATGATTAAATTCCAGATACCACAATTTGTTATGTTGAAAACTAAAATACTATACCAAATTTTTTACCTTCCACACCAAAAGCAATATTAGCAAACATGGGTTCTTGTACCATGGATCATTGCTATGGTTACTTTTGCCTTCAATTTCATACTCTATTTCAGCCCACCATCTTTGAGAAGGGATCATCCTTTCCAAAATACTTTGTTTATCGGCGATGCCAAACTTTTGGAACATGACAATTTCATGGCCTAGGTTGGGTTTTACATGTGCTCTTGTTATACTACAAGATTGAAAATTGTCTTTAAATTTTAAGATTCACACATAAATTAAACTTATTCACATTCACATAACTAATAAATGAAACCTATTGGCATTCACACATAAATTAAACCTATTCACATTCACATAACTAATAAATGAAACCTATTGGCATTCACACGTAAATGAAACCTATGGTATAAATAAAATCTCTTGAAATTCACATATAAATTATTTTTATATTTTGAGACTCACACATAAATAAAAACTATTGGCATTCACACATAATTGATAATCTATTAATCCATTCAAAAAAGTTAATTGTGATAAGTATACTTATGCATTTGATGTATCCAATGCTAACAATAGTTCTCCTTCTTTCTTCTTCTCCACTTGAATGAATTGACATAGAACTCTAATGTGTCATGGAATATCTTCACTATAAACTACATAAATCAAAGAATAAAATAAATAATTAGTAAAAAAATGAAGTGTCATCACAATAAACAAGAGAAAACAAGACAATGCAATATAGTTACCTTCCTTTATCGTCTTCATCCATGTCTTCAATCTATGATTACCATCCCATACCAAAAACTTGCTCCCTCTTAAATCAGCCCACTCATTAGCCAATTCATCTTCAAACCTTTGGTTAACTTCTCTCCAAAGGGGGCCCCACTCTTCCAAATTTTGGGGAGATACATCCATTAGCTCACCAGTGGGCCTTCTTAAAGAAACCAAAAATTTGCCCATTTTTTCCATATATGAAGCATTATTGAAAGATGAAATCAACCATGTAGTAGAACTAGATGCAAGCCTTATAGCCTCATAGGGCACAAGTCTACACAAAGGGATAGGAGGAGGAGAAGTAGACCTCCTTATAAAAAATGAGGTCAACACATGTGACATAAGCCCAAACTTGACATTGTATCCAATGTGTCTATCATGCTCACTCACCTCATTCTTTTCTTCATTAGCAACATCCTCATTCACCTCTTCATTTTCCTCATGTAAAGTTTGCAAATCTAAAGACCTCCCTTGTGTTGTTTCACCACACTCCATAGTGGTAGTGTGGGTGCTCATAGGATGAGCATGAATATCATTGCTTGCTTCATCCATGCTATCCTCAAGCGCTTCATCATCAATGAAAGGACATTTTTATCTTGGTTTTACGCCCTTGTTATTTGGAGATTTAGAGAATGCATGAGAGGATGCTTCTTGATCGATACTTACTAGTCTATTGCATAGACCAGATCTTAACCTTGTAATTGGAGTATCTACAAAAAGAATTTGAAAATAGAATATAGCATTTATATGGAATATTAAAAGAGTTGCTTAACCATTAAGAATAGAATATGAAAATTTAAAAGAGTGATTGAATGACTTACCTGGACGGCCCCTTTTGCTTTGGCCTCTCCTACCACCACCACATCGACCTCTAGCCATGCTCAAAAGCACTAAAACAAATCATAAATGATTTTAAAAATGAAGACAACTTAACTAAATCACATGTTGTATTAATTAATCTCTACCAAAACATGACCTTTTAAAGTAGAAAACACAATTTTATACAATTTATTATTTGGTTTTAATACATGTATTAAATTTTTCTAATCATTTGAACCTCCTTATAGCAATTTCATCCCCACACCCCCAAAGAGGGGATACTCCCAACCCCTTGTTCCTGTCTGCGTTGATGCAGACAATGCTGAGTGTCTGACAATTCCTAATCCATAAAAATCAAATCATGCCACATTTATTTCTTTAGAACGATTTTGGTATGATTTAAAATGTTTTAATTTTTTATACCTTGGACTTGCACAGTCTACACCAGCTTTATATGAAAGGGGGGTGTAGGGGGGGCATCAACCCCCCCTACTATTGTCGCCGGAAAAGCACACAACAAAATATGTGCCTTCAAACCTTTCGAAGCATCACTTGAATTTGTGTGAGAGGTGGCGCCTTTCAAAATCCATTGAAGAGGGCAAGAGGAATGCCACAGCTATACAAAATTGGTGGTAGCAAGTAGGACTTTCTCGAGATAGTGCAATAGCATTGAAGAGATGGATCAAATGGTGGGAGAATAGGATAGACCATTGGGGTAGTACTACACATGTAAATGTTTTTATTTGTTTCTATTTGTTACATGCACATGTACTAATATCATTGGGGTGGGAATACCCAAGTACGAGAACAAAATAGACATGTAAGAGGAATTGTTGACTTTTTTCTTGGGTTGCAGGCTTCCTTGAGTCCTTGGGAGAGGGCTTGTATTCCCAACACAAATCTTTCTGAGAGCGTGCATGCAAGTTGGTTGGCATGGGAGGATGGAAAGAAGAAAATTGGTTTATATGATGCATGCGTCACTGACTTGATCAACTCATATATTCAATGTTCAAGGCAACTGGACTTCACAATTGGAAGATACTCTGGAAGTGGTCCCGACATGGATGCTCTTATTAATAGGGTGGTTGCAAGAAATACCCCTTCACCTGCATTCATAGCTCAAATAGTTCAAGGAGCAGTTCTTGGCACCCCCATGTATGGAGAGCCGTTCATTTCTGGGAACAAAGAAACAATTCAAAGGAAAAGAAGAGCTCTAGATGGTTGTAGCTCTCATAAACATAGTTATGCAATTGAGTCAAGGGATAGAAAACAAAAAGGACAACCACGCAAGATAAATTTTCAAAATAGAAATGACCAAGCTACAGAAGTAGGCTTGGACCATGAGGTGCATGCAATGCCAGTTGAAATGGATCTCCCAACTAATATTGTCTCAGAGGAGGAAATGCATAGAAGTTTGTGGGCCATTCGAAGAATGCCCATTCATTGCAAACGAAAATGTTTTGGTATTATAAATAGAAAGAAGTGTTGCAATGTGATAGAAAGTAGATCACCTGGGTTACTATGCCCTTTATTTAGGTCAGAGAGGGAATTTCAAGGTAAGCCTATTGCACAATGGTTCTGGTTTTGCAGACATGATGTGGAGCATACATGGGATGTTGATAAACAAGTTAAGCATGTGCCCTTGCGACCAAGGATTTGGTCTATTGACAAGGGCACCAATGCTTCTGCAGAGGAGATTTCAATTCTTATAAAAGGAGGTTTTGCATTCAAGCATGATGGCATTCCACTTACCCCCAAAAATACTACAACCCATGGGACATGACCACTTACCTCTTCACATGGCAAGCAAAGCAAAAAATGGAGACATGGTATTTCTAAGGATGCAGAAAGCAAAATTGCATTGGCTAAGGCATTGGATGTAGTTTTCATGGAAGAGAAAGTAGTGGTGAAAAATGAGAAAGTTATATTTTATGTTATGTCAGAGCATTTGTATGAGGTGCATGTCAATCCCGAGCCCTTCTGCACATGTCATGACTTTCAAAAGAGAGAGTTGGAAAGTAAACCCTTCCTGGCCTGCAAACACATGTATTATGTCTACATTCATATGCTTGGGATGGACAAAAATCAACATATGATGATGCATCAACCTTCCCTTAAGCAAACTGATTTAAATTTTATGCTTGCCCTTCCTTGATGCATAAAATGCAAATCAAAGACTTGAGAGTTTTATTTTGGCCATTGTTCAATGAGATGGGAACCATGCACTAGTGAATGGAAGATTTAAAGGGCATATGAAGAAGTGGAGGTGGACGTTCATTTTGAATACATGATGTGAAGGCACGACATATTTGGTTTTTTTCGATTTGAGAATAATGAGAACTCTAGTAAAAGTAGACATTATTAATCATGGACTAGTTGTCCATTTGTGGACGTGATTGGACGAGGATCTAAAAGTGGAATTATTGATCATGTTTTTTTGATTCATTGAGGGGGCCATCTATTTATAGGTTAGGGATCTCTTTATAAACTATGCTTATTTAGTATGCAAAGTAATTTCATTTTTCTTGATTTTGATGCTCCAACTTCATTTTTGTTTGAGCCAATTTTTTTTCAAGGTAATCTAGATCTTGCTCCTTTGCTCCTATTATGAAAATCATGCAAGTTTATTGTTTGCCTTTTGCTATGAAGAATACATCCATAAAGCTTGGTATTCACTGAGGGGGCTACCTATCTGTAGGTGATGGATCTCATTATAAATTATACTTATTTTGTGTACAAAGATTTTTTTTTCTTAGTTTTGATGCTCCAAGTTCATTTTTGTTAGTTGTGACAAATTTTTTCTCAAGGTAATCTTGATTTTGTTCAATAAAGCTTGTTGATCACTTTGTTTTAATTTCCCTTAGAGGATTGTCTATATTCCTTCTAGATATGTTAGAGTTAAAGCTCCCTAGAACCATTGCATGTATGAGAAGCTTTGAAGTGATTAGTGAAGAAGATGAGGAAGATATTGATATTTGTTGCTGCCAAGTCCACATATTGATACTATATAATAGTTATATATAAGTGGCTTTCATAATTTACTTAAATAGTTGCAAGATAAATAATTATATTTTCCTATATTGAGTTCTTTTTGTGTTTTGTTTAGATTGACTCATTAATTTAGAGATTAGTTTGATTGATAAGGATACTTTTTGAGATGTGTGATAGCATCCCAATTTTATTCATTTTCCTCTCTTCGGTATATTTTGAGAGTTTGAAAAACATGGTCCCTTGAATAGCTTGTTTAATACAAATTTTCAATATGGGTAACAAGATTATCCCTCATAAATTTACAAATTTTGTGAAAAACTCCAAGTTTTGGCAAATACATTGAAAAACTCCATATTTCGAAAAATTTTGTGAAAAAACTCCAAAATTAGAGCTTGCTTTTTTAAATCCCCCGTTTATTGGTCCCCCACAACTTGGTGTTGCTATCACCTCTCTCTCTTAGATTGATCACGTGTAACCTACTTAAAGCTCTATGGGTGTGTGTGTGTGTGTGTGAGTATTCTTCAATTGTTCATATAGCTATTATGTTTCCTATTCACTCAACAATAGAACATGAGCAAAGTTCCTGTTAACCTACTTCAGTAGACTAGCTCTCACCTAGTCTCTCTCTTCCCTTCTTCAAACCATCAAGTTCACAAGCAAGCAAGAAAACCAAATGATTTTGAGATTGTAGTAGACACAACTCATCTTGCCTCCCATTCTACTCAATCCTATCTAAATTGACATGGTCTCATGATCTTTGTGAAGTCCCATACACTCCAAGAGATCACTCTATATATTGCAGCCCAAAGCTCAACCCACCATAGCAAGAGAAGCCAATGAAAGTTCACCCTTGTTCCTTGTACACACACACACACACACACACACTCTCTCTCTCTCTCTCTCTCTCTCTCTCTCTCTCTCTCTCTCTCTCTCTCTCTCTCGTTCAAGATTCAGAGGGAGAGAGAGACAAAGACATGGAGCCGTAACAAAGAGTAGTGAACTCTCATTGTTCTCTTTTTCTCACTATTTCATAATGCTTATTGAAGTCTAATCACACATAGCTAATAAACACACTAGGGCACTAACTGACCATACCACTAACTATAGTTGAGTCTGACCAACTAAGTTATTTCATCACACATGTAGAGTGACAACTAAGATGACAGTTGTCTAGATAAGGTCGGTCATATCGGTGATACTGATCAGGAGCTTGATTCTCGACACTCCCCCTCAATCTCAAACTAACTGCTATACTCCACGTAGCTCCTTGAAATGCACAAGCTTCTCTTTACCAAGTGATTTGGTAAAGATATCTGCTACATGGACTTCTGTCTTCACATGGAGTAGATTAATCTTTCCAACAACAAGTACCATCTCCCTGATAAAATGATAATGAACTTCTATTTGTTTGGATCTAGCATGATAGACGGGGTTGCTAGCCAGCATCACACTACTGAGATTGTCACAATGCAAGGTGACCTTCTTGCCTAACTGTATACCCAAGTCATATAGCAATTTCCTAAGTCAAACTGCTTCACATGCCGCTAAGGCTGCTGCATCCCTATATTTTGCCTCTATACTAGATAAAGCAACAATCAGCTGCCTCTTACTACTCCAACTGATCATACTGTTGCCTAAAGTGAAAACATAACCACTTGTTGACCTTCTGTCATCATAGAGACAACCAACCCAATTAGCATCTGTATAACCTGTCAAGTCGAATGATTTCCCATGCTCATAAAACAGTCCATAATCAGCAGTACCCTTCACATATTGCATAATCCTCCTAATTGCATCTAAGTGTGGCTTACGAGGTTTCTGCATAAATTGGCTAATCAGCCCCACTGCATAACTCAAGTCAAGGACGGGTAATAGTAAGGTAAATTAGGCTACCCACCATCTCTCTATACGTAGTGACATTCTCTAAGCCAATGGGTACTTTGCCTTCAGGAAAATGGACCAATTCCCATGTCTCATTTTCAGCCAATGCTGCATATTCCTCATCCATGGTAGCACACCAATTTTCATCTGTAACTGCCTCACTAAACTTTGTAGGCTCTTTGTAGCTTGACACTTTAGTCATATATGCATAAGGTCTAGCTGAATACCCACTGTATGTTAGCCTATCAATAGGTTTTCTGACCCTTTCAGAACTCCTCAACTACGGTGCACTTTGGTCTTACCTCTCATGAGGCGGCACATACTTGCTTTGCCTTGCACCAGGTGTCATAACTGATGGTATTCCCAATTCACTATCAAGACTGTCACTGTCGAGTGACTCATATCCAGATGTAAGTGGGCCAGTCACATCGTCAAACATCTTTTCTTTGCCTTTATCCAATATCCCCCTCATTGACATATATGTATTAGTGGATGCAGTAGCATGACTGCAAAGTCGTCCTGTCCAAGGACTTGTCGACTAACAGTAGATGAACCAGATCCACTCATAGACATACTAGCTGAAGGATAATTTTCAACATAAGTAGGGCTAGCTAGTCCATCAAAGATCGATGGATTTGAATTACCATACCATGAGGCCAGCTCATCAAAAACCACATCCCTACTGATCATGGTTTCCCGAGTGGACAGATTATAGCATTTGTAAGCCTTTCTCTCCTGTGCATAGCCAAGAAAAACACTTTTGACAGCCTTCGGGTCTAACTTCTTCCTCTTTTCATCAGGCACATGTGCATAGGTAATGCAGTTAAATACTTTTAAGTGACTAATATCGGGCTTGTGCCCATACAGTTTCTCATACAGAGTCAAATCATGAACCCCAGTTGTAGGTATTCAGTAGTTCAACATATAAACAGCAGTAACCACTGAGCCCAATAAGCATTTGGCAAATTCTTTTCATTAAGCATTTCCCTAGGTGGCAGCTTCCATAAGCACCCAATGTCTTCTCTCTGCCGCCATACCATTCTACTGAGGTGTGTAATCACATGTGAGCTGCCTTGCAGATTCTGTTCTGCCATCTATCCAACTGACAATAAATTCTTGGTAATAGAAGGTACATGTAGTACATAATGTAGGCTCTTCTTTCTGCCATCAGCCATGAGCAATGGAACCACACATGTATGCCGAATATCATGTTGTGTATCATCACCAGTACATACAAATCCATGAGACCCTGCTACTAACTCATCAAACCATTCGCCACCATGAGGAGTCATATGATTGGATGCTCGAGTCTATATACCATATCTCATCTTTGCCTTGCTTAGGCGTATTCTTTGATACATGTTCCATAACAAATAGTCTATTTCCCTAGTCATCCTGAGTACCACTGGAAGATGCATAATGTCCATGTTGCCTGCCTTTTGCCTTCATTTCAGCTTGCTTTTTATGGCAATCCTTTGATATATGCCCATATCTTCTACAATAATGGCAGTCTTTATCCTTGTTAGACTGCCCATGCAACTTCCAGGAGCCACCTCTTCCTCTAGGTGATCTCCTCGTGCCTCTAACGGCTCCACATCCTCGATGTCCTTGCGTATTTGAGCTATGCCAAGCATTTTGCTGCTATTGTCCATGTGTGTTTTAAGTGTTTCATCAACCCTGAAAAGCTCCACAAGCTCTACCACCTCTAGCTCGCTGGCTAGAGTAAAACACAATGTCTTTTCCTTGAGATGTGCTTGAACTTGTATATAAGCCAAGCTTTACTTCTTCATGTAGCAACAGTGTAAGTAACCCATCCCAATCAAGGGGTTCTACTCTCCACCTCTTCCTCTAGGTGATCTCCTTGTGCCTCTAACGGCTCCAGATCCTCGATGTCCTTGCGTATTTGAGCTATGCCAAGCATTTTGCTGCTATTGTCCATGTGTGTTTTAAGTGTTTCATCAACCCTGAAAAGCTCCACAAGCTCTACCACCTCTAGCTCGCTGGCTAGAGTAAAACACAATGTCTTTTCCTTGAGATGTGCTTGAACTTGTATATAAGCCAAGCTTTACTTCTTCATGTAGCAGCAGTGTAAGTAACCCATCCCAATCAAGGGGTTCTACTCTCACAGAAATGGACGTATCAAATGCCTTATACTCCTTGCCTAACCCATTTAATATCACTACAATCATATCATCCTCTGAAACATGAGATCCAATAGTAGCCCATTGCTGGTCAGCTATGGTGTTTATTTCTGTCATGTATGCTTGAATGCTCCTACTGTTCCTAGACATGTTGTTGAATTGCTGCTTCAGTTGGATCTTCCTTGCATGTGTGACATTACCACAATTCTTCATGAGTGCATCCCTAGCATCCTTCGGGGAATATCAACTGGTAATCTACATAGCCATCGCATAGAAATGCACAAAGAAAACTAATGTAGTACTTTACTAGCTCTTTTCAACCACTATTGATGAGCTCTCCATTGTTCCTATGTTGGATTCCGTTCAGACAATTTGGATTCAGCTTTAGCCCCCGCACATAAATCCCAATAGCCTCTGCTAATCAAGAAATTTTGCATCCTTAACTTCCATAGAGCAAAGTTTTTGTTATCAAGCTTCTCTCCCACAATTTGAGTGATATTATCAATGCCTTGAGCATTTGCCTATTTGCAGCTAAGGTATTCCATACTATATGCAATTTGTAAGTGCCTGACTCCTTGTAGTTCAGGAATAGACTTTTTGTAGTTCAGCAATAGTGTTTTTGTAGTTTAGGAATAGACTTTCCATAGTTCAAAAACAATCTTCCTACAGTTCATGAACAGTTTCTTGCAGTTCAGGACCAGTTTTGTTGGGGGTAAAGGCGCCTCCGCCTAGCCGCCTGTGTATTACTACACTTTACTGCACTAACAGTACCCGCCACTGCACACTGCAGGTGGCGGGCGCTCGTCACAATTACTTATTCTTTATTCTTTTAGTGATAGTTTGAATAAAGGAAGGCCCAGTCACACATTGTGGGTGTTGGAGTTCCCACTTTGAGTTTCTCTCTCTCTCTTGCTCTTACTCTCCATCCACGATAGCTCTCATCGCCAAGCTTCTTCCTCATGGGTTCTACTTCCCTTTCAACTGGTATCAGAACAAAGGCATTGGAGCTTTCCTAGCATTCTCTTCAGCGTGGATTTGAAGAGCTTCAACTTGAGCTTCAATGGCAGCCATGGCACCTTCATTTGCAGGTATGTTTTGATCTCCCACCTCCTCCCCGATCTTCCCAACCTTCATTTGGCACCTTGCAGGGCTGTATTGGAGCCCCTTGATCATTGTCAAGTGCTCAGTAGCACTGTTGAAGACTCCCTAGCCCCCAGAAGTAGCCATCGCAAAATGTGGTGCATTTTTAGGGGGCTGGGCTGATCCACTTCTGGCATTTCCAGCTCCTTCCCTAGCTTTCTGACATTGTTTGCAAGCTTCCCGATCACCTTCGGACTCCCTGGCATTAGTTCTTGGCTCTCAGTGATCGATATGAGTGCTTCCACCTTCAGCCATTGCTGTTTACACAGTCCCAAGACTGTCAAAAATAGGGCATCACTTGACATTTGATGTTTGCTTCTTGGCATTGTGTACAGTCCCAAGACTGTCAAAAATAGGGCATCACTTGACATTTGATATTTGCTTCTTGGCATTGCCTGTTTGATGCCTATTGATGCCCGAATGTTATGGGATGCTATGTCTATGCTTTGGGACTGATTTGAAGCAGATTTGGGCATCGATTGAGATTCATTTGACAATGAATATGCCATTGTAATATAGTGGGCTGAAGCTCATTTACTTGGTGTATGCATTGGTTCTTGGATATGGGGTGCTTACCGATGATTTGAATGATCATACCGATGTATTTGGAGATTTTCAAATGTTTTTTTTTTGGTTTTGGAATGCTTTTGAGCTTGGATTAGGCTCCGTCTTGGTCGTCATTCACTGGCATTTGGATTGAGTTGGCATTGTTTGGACCGGTTTATGCCTATTGTCACTGCTTGACATTTATGCCTCTTGCATTTATGCTTTGGTTAGATATGGTTGTCACTTGGTTTGCCAATGCATGATAGCCACTTGGAGCTTTGTCTTTGGATATATTTGAGCATTTTGGACCTACTGGGCATTACATTTGGTTATCAGTTACATGCTACTTGAATGCTTTCAGGCTTATGCTTTACGGGTCTAAGATAGCTTGGGATTTATGCTCTGGATGTATTCTACTGGGATTTGGAATGTCTGATGCTATGTACTCAATGTATTTGAGTGTTGCTTACTCTATTTGCATTTGAATTTACTTCTAGTGGGAGTCTCTTGGCATATTCGGATGTACACAGAGTTTTACATACACGTGAGCTTGAGCTTGTGGGATAGTTACATGAATTTGCTCTCATAAGAGCTTTATATCTGCAGTTAGTCTGTAGTGGGCTGATTTGATATGCCTATTGGGGTAGGCACCTATCTCTATCACAGGTTTGTCAGTTTTGTATGCATCTTGGATGGTTATGCATTGAGCTTCTTGATCTATCAGTTGTGCTTGTACTTGATCTCTTCTCTTACCCCGAGACCCATTACATGTATGATTTCTAGACTTATGAGATGTATCTTGCCTGACAGATTATTGGTTTGACAGTTCTTGGTACCTTCGTGCACCTTGACACTCATTGTTGGATGTATCTTGCTACCTGGCAGTTGCAGTGACATTTGTATCAGTGATTGCTTCACTTTGGGATAGTTTTACATACTACTATAATTCATTCTAACAAGCTAAAATTTGCAGATTTTGAGCACTTGTATGAGGTTAATGCTTACTATTTGATGTTATCTTGGTCAAATTTGGTGGACAAGTGGTTCTCTTGGTGATATCCACTCTTTCAGCCAGTTTTAGCACTAGTTTTAGTTCATTTTCTACTAATTACAGGAACCTGTAATTTTGCACTTTTGCTTTGATTTGGGACAGTATGGATGGTCATCTGAAAGACACGGTTCTCTTTAACATTGCCAAGTTGGATGGTACCAACTATGGGTATTGGAAGTCCCAGATATGGCAGGTTTTGGTGCAGAAGTTTCAGATTATACCCTTGCGTTTCAAGGGTGCTAAACCCAAGGATATGGATGCTGACATTTGGATGGAAGTTGATGAGCTATGCAAGTCTACCATTATCTTGTCACTCTCAAAAGAGGTCCATCATAATGTTGTTGAAGATGAGAATCAAAGTGTATGGGACTTATGGGAGAAGATTCAGGAGCTTTATGCATAGCTAAGTCCTGCATCATAGATGTATTGGCTGAAGCAATTAATGGACCTTCGCATGAAGGAGGGGAAATCCCTATCATCTCATTTCAGCCAATTTCATGTTATCACGAAGAATCTGTTGTCATAGGGTATTGAGTTCAAAGACAACTTGCACCCATTGTTTCTGCTTGGCACCTTGCTTGAATCATGGGATGTCTTTCGTACTGCCATATGCACGAACAAGCTTGATGGACTGAAAATCAAAGATGTTGAGAGTGCTTTATTAATTGAGGAAATCAACATGAAAAACAATTATGCTTCTCGCTCTTCACATGCATTGACCGTTAGAGGTGGGAGACATGGCAGGCATGATAATGATCATAAGGGAAAGGACTCTTAGAAGTCCAGGTCAAAGTCACGTGACCGCAGTAAGTCCCGTGGATGGAAGTCTGATCTTACTTATCATTATTGTGGGAAAGAAGGACATATTAGGCTGCAATGCCATAAGATGTGCGATGATAAGTGCAAGGAAAAGGGAAAAGAGAAAGTGCAGGAAAAGTCTTTTGAGTGTAGTATTGTACCTGCAAAGTCCAGTGTGAAGATAGAAGAGGTTAATGTCATGCATGCCACACTGATTCAGATGAGGATTACATACTTGTAGCTTCTTCATGCAATACCTTACAGGCTTTTGAGACACATTCTATGTATGTGCAGTGTTGGCTTTTTGATTTGGGTGGGTCATTTCATGTGACACCCTGTAGAGATTGGTTTCATACCTATCGTACCATCTCTGGTTCTGTGCGTCTTGGTGATGACGGGTCTCTTGATATTATGGGCATTGGAGATGTTAGGCTGCAATTTTTTTCTAGTAGTTCTTTTATTTTGCATGATGTACGGCATGTACATGCGTTGACTTGCAACCTTATGTCAGCTGGACAGCTTGATGATGCAGGGTATTTTGTGTCTTTTGGAGACTTTGCATGGAAGATTACTCGTGGCAAGCTTGTGCTTACAAGAGATGCCAAGTCTGGCAGCTTCTATCCCTTACTTGTATCTGGAGCTACCTTGAATCATGTTTTGTCTGTGGGTTCTATCCCCCATGTATCCCTTTGGCATGCTCGTTTTGGGGTATATGTCCCTTAGAGGAATGAAAATGCACCGTGCATTGTAGTATCTTCCGCCTTTTGATTCTTCACATTTTGATTCTTGTGATCATTGTTTGTATGGTAGGCAGACTAGGAATATGCATAAAAAGTCTCGTAAGAAACGCATGGGTGAGCCCTTAGCTCTTGTGCACTCAGATGTATGTGGGTCCATGCCCTATTAGTCACTAGGTGGGACAAAGTATTTTGTTACTTTCATAGATGATTACTCACGTAAGGTTTGGGCTTATCCCATAAAGAGAAAATTCGATGACTTAGACACATTTCAACGCTGGCTTGCATTAGCAGAGAACCACTCTCTGGGAATAGGCTGAAATGCCTAAGGTCAGATAATGGGGGTGAGTATGTATCACGTGCTTTTGAGCAGTTTTGTGATGAGTGGGGTATTAAGAGTCAGTTGACTGCCCCTTACACCCCTCCCCAGAATGGTATGGTTGAATGCATGAATAGGACCATTCAGGAAAGGGTTTGTAGCATGCTTAGCTAGGCTGGCTTACTGCAGAACTTTTGGGCTGAGGCAGTTACTACTGCAGTGCATCTCATTAATAGTTCACCTAGCACTGGCATTGACTTTCAGGTTGTAGAGGAGGTACGGGCAGGCAAGCCCCCCTCTTATGATCATTTGTGTGTCTTTGGATGTGAGGCATTCTGCCATGTCCCCAAGGACAAATGCAATAAGCTAGATCCTAAAAGTGTCAAATGTAATAAGCTGGATCCTAAAAGTGGCATTCTGCCATGTGCCCAAGGACAAATGCAATAAGCTGGATCCTAAAAGTGTCAAATGTATTTTCATTGGCTATGGAGATGCAGGAGAGATGGGTTACCATCTATGGGATCCGTAGGCGCGGAAAGTGATCCGTAGACATTATGTCATCTTTCATGAGGACAAAATGCATATGCTGCTTGAGAAAGTGATTGAGGTATGCAAAGTTATCTTTCAGGAAGAGCCACTTGCTCCCATACAGCCCATGCTCCACGACCAGCTAGACAATGTGCAGCATCACTTGATGCTCATTGCCCACATGTTATACATGCTGATGTTAGACATGATGTTGGTCAGGTAGCAGAGCTTGGGTTGAGGCATTCTACTAGAGATAGATGACCTCCTGACCATTTTGCGCCCTCTATGGATTATGTACTAATTACAAATGCAGGAGAGCCTCTCACTTATGATGAGGCTATGCGTAGGGGTGATTGTCACTCTTGGGATAGGGCTATGTTGTCTGAGCTTGACTCATTGAATAAGAATCACACTTGGGATTTGGTTTCCTTGCCTCAGGGTAAGAAGGCTTTGCTATGCAAGTGGGTGTACAAGCTGAAAAGTACCCCTGGACATCCCAAGCCAGCATACAAGGCTCGATTGGTTGTTAAGGGCTTTAAGCAAGAGTATGGTGTTGACTTTGATGAAGTCTTTTCTCCTGTGGTCAAGACGCTTAGTCTTGGCTTTGGTTGCACAGCTTGACCTGGACTTGTACCATCAGATGGATGTCAAGATAGCTTTTTTACATGGGGACTTGCATGATGAGATTTACATGGAGAAACCTAAGGGCTTTGCAGACCCTGGCAGAGAACACCTAGTGTTCAAGCTAAATAAGAGTCTATATGGCTTGAAGTAGGCACTTAGGGAATGCTACCATAAGTTTGATGCATTCATGCAGTCACAAGGCTACAGCCGCAGTGCTATGGATCCGTGCTTGTACACGAAGAAAGCCCATGACAGTCCTTTACTGATTTTGGTACTCTATGTGGATGACATGCTTTTAGTAGGGACAGCTCACGAGGAGCTAGATTCTCTTAAGGCTCAACTCAAGAAGAGCTTTGAGATGAAAGATCTTAGACATGCCTCTCATATACTTGGTATGCGCATTACGCACGTCAGATCTCAAGGACTACTCTATCTGTTACAGAGGGAGTACATTCATAAAGTCCTTGAGCGCTTCTGTATGCAGGATGTTAAGCCTATTGGCTATCCATTACCTTCTCATGTGAAGTTTTCACAGGGCGATTGTCCACAGATAGATGAGCAGAGGGCTGAGATAGCCAAGATTCCCTATGAATCAGCCACGGGCAATCTTATATATGCCATGATAGCCACCCGTCCAGATATTGCTTTTGCAGTTGGGGTTGTGGCACGTTATATGGCACACCTGGCAAGAAACATTGGGATGTCGTGAAGGGTATCATGAGGTACCTGAAGGGCACAGCAGATATGTGCATTTGCTATGTTAGCCAAGATATAAGAGTCGTGGGGTACACTGACTCTGATTATGTAGGACATGCAAATAGTAGAAAGTCCAATTCTGGCTATGTGTTCACTTATGCTGGAGGGGCTATCTCTTGGATGTCCATGGCACAGAAGTGTACGGCTCTTTCTACTACAAAGGCCAAGTATATTGCAATCACACAGGCTTGCAAGGAGGCTATTTGGTTAGATCGTTTGATTGCAGACCTTGGTATGACAGATGTTATGCCTAGATTGCATCCAGATTTCTATGAGTGCCATTCAATTGGCCAAGAATCTGGTTTTCCATGCAAAGAAGAAACATATTGAGGTGAGGTATCACTTCATTCGTGAGGTTGTTGAGGACAGGTTTGTTGACCTTGTCAAGATTCCAAACTGAGCAAAATCCTGTAGACTTGCTCATGAAGAGACTCACTCTACAGAGCGCTTTGCCTTCCTCAAGAGATTGATGGGCGTTGGGTGAGATAACGTCTTTTTCCTCATCTTGTTGTACATGTGTACATGTTGCACTATCTTGTCTTTTCTTTTCTCTCTCACTGGGGCAGATTTGCCTTTAAGTGGGAGGTTGTTGGGGGTAAAGGCGCCTCCACCTAGTCACCCATGTATTACTACACTTTACTACACTCACAGTACCCGCCACTACACTCTGTAGGTGGTGGGCGCCCATCACAGTCACTTATTCTTTTAGTGATGTTTGAATAAAGGAAGGCCCAGCCACACATTGTGGGTGTTGGAGTTTCCACTTTGAGTTTCTCTCTCTCTCTCTCTCTTGCTCTTGCTCTCCATCTGCCATAGCTCTCACCGCCAAGCTTCTTCCTCCTTGGTTCTACTTTCCTTTCAAGTTTCGTACAATTCTTTAAGTAGAGTTTCCTAACAACCTGCTTGTTGTAAACTGTATTCCATTAGTGAAAAAACACAGTCAACTGAGCATAAACCAAGTTTAAATTAGTTCAAAACATTCTATGGTAGTGACGAAACATCCCAGCAACAAACTATGTCAATACGAGCATCAATATATGCATAGAACTGATGCTGACAGTCACTAGACTTTCCCACAGTTTATGACGACAAGCAAGCAACATGTTATGACTAGCAACATAAACTGTGCAATAATCAAGGTATTCTCAACTCAAAAATATCCTTAAACCACCATAGACATGTTCCAGTACATTGGGGATTAAATATGTGACCAAACAAGCATCAATGTTTGTACTGTATGCAAGTAGCAGTTCCAAATACTCTTCCCATAGGTTGTTTACAACCAGTCCACTGTTATAACTAATAGTGTTTTCTCTACTAAAACAAGAGTATTCAGACCACAAAACAACCCCAAAATGTCTCATTTAGTTTCCACTCTATGCAAGAGTTGATACATGTCCAAACAATCGGAATAGATTGCATGTATGTCAAGTGAAGATGATAGCTATCCTTCCTACAAACAATAACCAGTCAATACCCTAGTATAACCAGCAACAAACCAGTCCAAAATTTGGGATTTCAGCACTCACAGTATCCTAGAAAGCATGTACCACTCAAGTGGTATGATCCAAGCATTTGTCAATAGCAATTAAGCGTGACAGATACTTCAACCCTATAGGTATGCTATTTCCAAATTCAGGGCAGCGATTGGTTCACTACTTCCAACCTGTACATAAGCTTCAAAATTGAGCATTTAACACTCCAATATCATGCTCAAATGCATGAAAATAAGGGCATGTACATTGTTAGGATGAAAGCCACCAGTGCCTTGGAATCACCTGATGTTTCTTGCAGTAAATAACCAATCTGCACAAGTATGTGCTAAATATCTCAAAATCTATGAAGAATTTGAAAACACTTTATTATGCAAACTTGTAGACCATGTTAAAACGGTCAAGAGCAGTTGGTCGTTTCCCCAAAATCCATTTCTATAGCAAGATATGGCTTTTGTAGAAAAATAGGATGCAATCATAGTCTCCTTTGATGACATTTTTTCATATTTGATGTCCTTGATGTCAAATGTCCACTGTCAGGTGCTCAATGAAGCCTTATGAAGCTCCCAAACAAGCCAAGCTCTTGCACAAGCAGAAAGCATAAACTCTTATGCATACCTTGAGAGGAACAATGGCCGCCTTTCTTCTTCGGCAGAGACTTATCTTCAAGCTCTAGATCTAGACTCCTTCAATGCCATGCTCCAAAGAGCCCTTTCATGTTGGTTGTGATACCATGTTTAAGATTCAGAGGGAGAGAGAGACAAAGACATAGAGCTGTAACAGAGAGTAGTGAACTCTCATGTTCTCGTCTTCTCATTATTTCATAATGCTTACTGAAGTCTAATCATGCATAACTGATAAACACACTAGGTCACTAATTGATCGTACCACTAACTGTAGTTGAGTCTAACCGACTCAATTCTTTCAACACACGTGTAGAGTGATAGCTAAGACGATAATTGTCTAGATAAGGTTGGTCATGTCAGTGATACTGATCACAAGCTTGATTCTCAACACATCTCTCTCTCTCTCTCTCTGTGTCACACACACACACACACACACACACACACACACACACACACACACATGCACAATGGAAGCGTAAAAATGTCAGATCTAGAGCATAGTAACAGCTATGGAGGCTAGAAGATAAAGACTAAATTCATATTGACATGGATAATGAGTAGATAGCTGTTACATAAGTGAATTAGGTTTCAAGATGGAAGCTTGGACTCATAAAGAAAATCTTGTGTAATGGACTGACAATGACAATGACAGTAACTAAAAGAGGAAAGCATAATGATATTGTATTTATCATTATGAAAGTGATAGTCAAGTACAATGCTTTATAGAAGTTGGGTTGTTCCACTCTCCTCATTGTGCATATGGGATTCAGGACATCTCTTCATGGAGTATACATTATTTGTCATTTCTTAACACCCCCCTCAAATGATGAGTCCCTACACTTGCTGGCTTTCCCCCCCCCCCCCCAACATGGTGACATGGCCTAGGAGACTAGCTCATAGGCAGCCTAGTAAATCAAGGGCAGGACATTTTAATAGACCTATCTCCCTAAGTCACACATAGCACCTCCCTTTACACAATCTAGGTTCTTAAGTGTAGGACAATAACTTAGGCTTTGACCAATCTCCTAGTTCCACTATTACTTGCATAGTGAACTATGCGGTAAGGTAGACACACCCCCATAGGAAGTGCACTCTTCTTCTTTTCAGGTATATTGTACAATAGTATGGCAAGCCAACAATTGTGGAGGCCTCCTTCAACCACCAATCTATCTTCGACATTGGAAACTTTCAAAATGTGCTTCATAAAGCATCTCCAACATGACTTGCCTCTCCAAGGGCCCCAAGAACCATTCCACACCGACCCTCAATATTTTCAAACCATACCATCAAGTGGTATGGGATTGGCACTCAACTTGGAGGTAGGTAATGTTAACCCTCAAAAGATCAAGACAAGAAATTCAAAAAATTGAAAGCACAGGAAAAAGTCCAAATGTAAGAGGAAGGCACACAATAATAAGTGCACCTTAATATTTTTGCAAAAAAACAACACCAAGAGCGTTGTAATTCATTTTGTAAAAGAGTGCTAGGCTCTCTCTTGTGCAAGTTGTAAAGAATGAGAGGCATGAGTTAACGTCAATGCTAATAGGAAGGAGGAGGAAAGAGAGTGGAGGAATGGACAAAGGCTGGTGGACCAAAAAGGGGATGATTGCCCAAGGAGGAGATAAGACATGTATAAAAGTCAAAAAGTAAATGAAGAAGCTCATTCTTGGTGTATGGCCAAACTTGCTCTCTTCTTGCTTCTTGCTCTTACTTCATTCTTGTGTATGAGAGAGGAAAAGAGGGAGTGTGAGAGAGGAAGAGTATGTGTGTGTGAGAGTGAGGGACCATGGAGAAGCTCTTATTCTCCTCCCTTCATCTTCTCCTTCTTCTCTTCTCTTCTCTCACACACATGGTTATGGAGCTTGAAGCTTGGAGCTTGGAGATTAAGCTTGCTTGAAGGTGCATCTTGAATCATGGAGCTACTAACGAATTCGTCAGAGGAGGCAACTCAATTGGATTCAAAGTTAAGCTCACTACATTTTTGTGTGGGAGAGTGTGCATGGCTATGTGAGAGATAGCCATAGCTCTTGGCTTGAAATGCTTGAAGCAATAAGCCATCCGTGGGTCTTGGCGGTGCGCTCCCAAGAGCGACGACAAATGGGTTTCCACCTTGCCTTGCTCATCTAGGGCCTTCTAATGCTAAACCCATTGGACTCATATCGATTTCCTTCCGTAGCTAAATAGTGTTGTATTTGACTATTTATTAGGCATTTCCTTCGACAAAAAATGTGGCCATTGGTTCACTAGGATCTGAATTGAGATTACAATCTTAGACCAGAGTCCACTAGTTCTTGTCCACTGTAAGGAAGACTGTTTATATATGAAAGACCAAACAAACCTAAGCAGTGGTGGCCCGCTGCCTTAGGTAGTGTATATACAACTCTAGTTGAGGAATATCCAAGGCTACCTTGGGGATGGCATCACACCTTAATCCTATTCGACTGCCTACTAAAAGCACGGTCATAGTTAGAATATTATTCCATAATTTTAATCCAAGCATAATCAATCAAACAAATATTGATAAGCCATCCCTCTCCAACAAGGATCAAGTTAAACTTTTGCTAGAATCTTCAGTAATTATGAAACTGTCCAATGAATTTTTTTAGTGATTTATATTCATCCACTACGAATTTAGCTCATAAATTGAGTTTAACACCATGTATATGAACACAATTTAACAAAACGTAAATGAATCTAATTTAATTTATTTGGATTATCTTTGAAGCAAAAAGAAAAGGAATATCTTACTATTTATTGCACAATATTTCATTAACTATGAAAATTGGTTTCTAGGCTACAACCATCAATAAAATAATTTGTGTTGACCATGTAATAACATGCTGACAAAATCTTTTCTAATATTTTAATCAAATTTAAAATAAAATTATTTAAAAAATTGACGATTTATAATTTAAAATATATTTTAATGATTTTTAAATGATTTTACTAATTTCTTAATAAAGTATAAATCAAAATTTTAATCTAATTATATGTATAATTTTCTTTATTTTTTAAGTTTATTTTTTAAGTAATTAATTATAATTTCTAAGCTAATTAAACTATATTTTTAACTTTGAAATATTAAATTTTGAACATTTTTAAACTATATTTCTAATTTAGAAGTTAATAAAAAATTATACTCTAAAAAAGATTAAGTAAGTTTTAATTTTCTAATTTATGAACATATCTACAACTAAAAATTGAATAATACAAACTATTTAGAATTTGTTCTTTAAAAAAAATATACCTCAACCATATTTTTGACGTTTTAATCGACCGCCACATCAACACGGTTATGTGGAGCCATGGTGCATAGAAAAAGGATTTAGAAAATAAGGACTTCAAAGATTGAGTGCTAACGTATAAATGGGCACTCTCTCCTTTTCACAGAATTCACCTCACCTCTCTATAATTTCACTCATATTGAATCTTACCCCCACTCTCTCAAGAGTAGCCTTCTCTTTGTTGTGTGCTGAAATTGTGAAGTGGGACCATCCTATAAATTGAGAGAGAGAGAGAGAGAGAGAGAGAGAGAGAGAGAGAGAGAGAGAGAGAGAGAGAGAGAGAGAGAGAGAGAGAGAGAGAGAGAGAGAAGACACTCCTCTCTCTCTCTCTCTTCACTAAGGAGTTCTTGATTTTTATTAAAGTTAGGAAGGAAGGAAAATATATATTGAATTAAGGTTTTTCTTTTCTCATTAAAAAAAGAAAAGGAGGGGAGGTGGGATACATTTGAGCGGTCCCCCATTCCCTCCCCCTGGGGCCCCCAAGCCCCCTTATTTTAAGATTCTTTTTTTTACATTTCTTTTCTATTTGGAGGGGGAGGGAGGAGAAGGGGTTTTCATCATTGCTTGACTGTTTAGTAAGGGGAGCTTCTCTCCCTTGTCTTCTTCTTTTTCTTCCACTATTTCTTGTTATTCTTCTAACTCTCCTATCTTTTCTTCTTCTTCACCTAGCTTGCCATCTAAAGTTGAAGTGTTGGATACATGCAACAGATGCCTTTCCCAAGTACTTTCTTTTTCCATTCTCATCTTCCAAGTCTATCTCCTCATCTATATCATCTTCTTCTTCAAAGGCATCCCGTGCCTCAAAGGAGAGCGCAAACTTGGCCTCATCCTCAATCTCAACAGCTAGAGGGGTTCCTTGATTGGTATCGCGCATCTCCTCCCCCTTCTCAAACCCTATCTTCTCTAAGACCGGTTCATCCTCCAGTTGGGCTACAACCTATGGGTACAAGGGCTCATCCTTCTCACATATTCACCCATTTTTCTCTTCTTTCTTGTATCCTGAATCCTTTATAATATTTTCTATGTTCAAGCTCGCATCTACCTTCCGTCCTTCTCCTTTCACATAGAACTCTATCTCTTTTTCTTCTTCTTCTTGAACTCCTTCAAGTGGCCTTCTTCAGGGTAGGGTTAGTACTCTTCTCCTTCAAGGAAATAGTGAGTGTAGAGGTATTCTTCTTCTAGGTGGTAGTCATCCGGGTAGGAGTAGTACTCTTTTCCTTTAGGGGGGTTAGTCAGTGTAGAGATATTTTCCTTATGTGACAGTCAATGGGAAAATCTTTAGAATACTAGTATCCACCTTCTGGATAGTAGTTGATGGGGTATTGATATTTAGGGTAGCCTCTTTCTAGCTCTTTTACTCCTTGGTAGTAGTCTTTAGGGTAGTAGCACTTGGCTCCTAGTTGTCGATATTCTACTTCTTCTTCTTCATCTAACCAAAACTCTTCTACTAATGTCACCTCCTTCTTCTCTTGACTCTCTTTTGGCTTTTCTAATCTTTTCTTATTGGCTTCATTCCATTCTTCAACTCTTTGACTCTCTCGGCTCTCATATGCTTTAGGTATGATTTGACCCACTCTTTGGCTTCTTCAGATCTAGAGGCAATCTCCTAAGCCCCATCTCAACATGATGTCTCCTTGCAACTGTGTGTCGAGGTCTCAGGCCATCTTGACTTGCCATAGCCTAACTCTCTCATTCACCATGATCAGTTGGTAATTGACCTCCTCCAAGTCTTCTTCCATGTTTTCAGACTTCTCTTGCAAGTTGCATAGTACCATCTATTCCATTGTGAGTCTTCTCCAACTCCTTGATCATCCTTCATGTTTGCTTCACTTGTTTAAGCCACAACTCCTTCTTCTTATATGTGGTCTTAAGCCATTAACACAACTTGTCCTCCTCTTCAAAAAAGGTGTCCTTCCATAGCTAGTCATTGTTTGGATGGTATGCTACATGTCCCTATCATGCCACAGCTCCCTCTCAACTTTGTTGGCACGTCATGTTCTCTTTTAGTTGTCAACACGTATCATACCCAGGGGCATCACAATGTGGAGCATCACATTGTGTCGTGTCATGTTGCATCGTGTCAAAGTCATCGCATCATGTAGCACGTCATGTCATGGTAGGATCTTCTCTATGTCCACCGGAAGCTTGTTTCCCTCTAATCTAGTATACATGCTGGAGGTGCTCTAATACCACATATTATGGACCTTCATAAGACTTCAAGCAATAACTTGCCATAAGATACAAAAATGGCATACCAAAAAAGCACACAAGAGATATCAATAAGGAGTCTTTGTATTCATGATATCAAAAGATACAACATTGAGACATATCTCAAGACTATACACTTGTGATGCCACATATGTGAGGGTTCACCACTGAGCCTAGGGAATCATATGTAGAAGCACAATCCAAGAATAGCTTGAGAGACTACTACTTCCTATATAGTGCATCCATAGGCATCCTCATGGTATATTCACAAACCTCTTACCCTTATAGGGAGGTGTGCCCCCGCCCCCCCAAATAAAGCCCCCTTATAATACTAACGCTCTTTTTTTTCTCTTTCCTTTTTTCCTTCTTTTTTGTTTTTTTCTCTTTTATATATTGTGTGTGTGTGTGTGTGTGTGTGTGTGTGTGTGTGTGTGTGTGTGTGTGTGTGTGTGTGTGTGTGTGTGTGTGTGTGTGTGTTGAAAATTTTAAAAATCTAGTATAAAATTAATCATTTTTAAAATCAAATTTCCAAGTATTTTGAGAATTTTGGTGGTATTTAAAATTTAAATTTTTTTAAAAGTTAAAAATAAAATCTACAACATAAATAATAATAATAATTTAAAATAAGCTAAGAAAAATCTTAATGATTCAAAAGAAATAAAAAATAATAATTAAAATTAATATGAATTTATAAATAATTAAGATAAAATTAAATAGATAATAATAAATATTTATAATAAGTAGAAAAATTTTAATTTAATTTAAGAAAATCATAATTAAATCTTGATAAAATATTTTTAAGATAAATAAATAGAAAATAAAATGCTATGAGCTTTAATAAGGGTGTATAAATATGTATGAGCATAAAAAACTTATTGAAAAATAGCCATGAAGGTAAAAAATAAGACAATCACACATAGTTGAATAAAGAAAAATAAGTATGTTACATTCACTTCCTCGTAGAGAAATGGAGATGTCTTCATCTCAAGAGAAACTCAAGATGATCTCTTCAACAATGGATTCCTCAATCTAGGTTACATCTTTTTTGAGAAAGTCCTTCCACTAGATTAGGTATTACTATGATGTGTGATTCCCTAAAGGCTTTTTTGTAATTTCTAGAATTCTCTCTAGTTGGATCTCAAGGATCCTTTGAGTTGGCATTACAATTTTCTCATTATTGAGGACATGCCCAAGGTTGGGAACATAGGATTTTAGCAGGCTTACATGGAATACATTATGGACCTTCAGATGAGGAGGTAAGCCTAGCTTGTAAGCATGTATCTCAAGGCATTTTATGATTTTGTACAACTCATATAATATAGGACTAAGTTTATTGAATTTCCCAAGAGATATGAAACTATTCTTGGGTCGAATCCTTAAGAAAACCATGTCACCTTCCTTAGAGATTTGATCTATTATCTTTAGGTCTATGTAGGCATTTTGTCAAACTCAGGCCGCCTTAATGTCTTAATAGGTTGCCTTGACTTATTTTTGCATGTTGTCTAGCATCCTTCTTAAGGATTTAATCTATATAATAGGGTCTAACAAGTTTAGAGGAGATAAGCACTCTTGCCCTTATAATGCTTGGAATGGTGTTATCTCAATGCTTTGTTGAAATAAAGCATTATAGACATATTCTACTAATGGAAGGTATTCAATCCACCTCTATGATTTCCTACTATAGTAAACTCCTAAAATATCCTCCAAGACTTGATTGAACCTTTCAATATGGCCATTGATTTGAGGATGATATGCTATGCTAAAATATAGATGGGCTCCAATGGCATGAAAGAGGCTAGTCTAGAATTTGGAGGTAAAGAGAGTATCATGATCACTTATGATCCTTTTTGGGAGCCATATAGTTAGAATATCTCCTTAATGAAAATGCTAGTGATGTCTGAAGCCTTATGAGTTGATTTGATGGGGATGGAAAGAGTTATCTTAGTAAGCGTATCCATAATTACCAAGATGAAATCATACCCTCCTTACACAGTGGGTACGTGTACTATAAAATCCATGCTAATATATTTCCACTTCATTTGAGGAATATCAAGAGCATGTAATTGGCCAGTTATCTTAACCCTTTCAACCTTGATCACTTGACATCTCAAGCATTGAGTCATGCACCTAAGGGTATTTGCTTTCATTCCTTGTCACAGCAATAGCTTTTTTTATTGCATTTAGAGTCTTGGCATAGCATTGATGTCTAGCCATAGGGCTATCATGTGTTTCCCACAAAATTTTCTTCTTCAATTACTAACTTTTTTATGCATACAATCTTTGTTGATAGTATAGGAACTCATCCTAAAGAAGATTGTTCTTGAACTTGGTCTTACTCTTTGGGGTCTTCTTCTCTATATTGATAATCCTTTTGATCTCTAAGTATTCTAGACCATTTGCATCTTTAGTGGCCACTACATTGAGAATGGGATTGTTAGGCATTGAGATGAGACTCGCAATGCTACCTTGTCTCAAAGAATCTTCAATTATTAGGGCATTCAAGAAGGCTTGCCAACCAAGAGCATCACCCACCATATTTTCTTTTCCAAGGAAGTATTTGATTTCAATGTCAAATTCTTGCTAGACTTCTATCCACCTTCTTTGCCTCTCATGTTATGATTAGTGATGAGTGTGAATCTATAGCTAACTAGATAGTCGCACGAGAGTTTGAGAGTGAGGATGCTTTTTGCTGGTAACTCCAAGTCATGAGTAGTATAGTTTTTCTCATATGGTTTGAGCTTTCAAGAAGAGTAAGATATGGGTCGACCTTCTTTAGAAAGCACACAATCCACTGCTACAATGCTAGCATCAATGACTTGAAATTCTTGAGAAGAGTAGGGGAGCTTCATGCCTTTAGCTTGTCAAAGCTCTCTTACGATACCATCTTGTGAGCCCTAGGAATTCTTTGTTTTCATGAACAATTTGTGGAGATGGCCAATCTTGGGCATCCTTCACCTTAACTTGATCAACCAAGATTCCTTCGATTAAGACAATGAAACCTAGATACTCAATCTTTTCTCTAGCTTAAATCTTCCCCCTTGTTGGTTGAAATATTGTGCTAAACTTAAGAATTGATTTACTTGAGATTTTCCCACTCTTCTTGGCTAAAAATTAGCTACGTCTCTTCATATTTTTTATTCACCTCTCAACAAGTTGAATAGCATCATGTACAATAGCAAATAGTATGATACCAACTTTTGAAGATAGATCAGGGTCAAGGACAAATATGTATTTATTCATATTTTCCAAGTCCGATATGCCTTCAATGTACATGGATAGGTTCAAGAACACACTTGAATAATCTATTACTATCATGTGCCTTCGTTGAAGTGCATACCACTTCCTTTTTCTAACTTTTTCTTTTCCATAGGTGAGATGAATACATCAACCATAGCTTTCTTAAATGCTTCCCAAGATTGAAACACTTGATTGACTGCATTCATATAGTGCCACCATGTGTGAGCATAAGCTTCAAGATGCATGGTAGCATAATATATATTTGCTTCCTCCATCCTTGGATAAAGAGAAATACATATTTTCAACTTGTTCAACCAATCCTCTAACTCCATGCGAGATAGATTGTCAACTTGGAAGTTAGGAATACTGATTTTCTCTTTATATTATTTGGCAAAGTGATATTGCTATCCATTACTATTTTTTTGCCCAAAAGAGTGATGTCTATGAATATCTTATCCAAAAAAGTGTTGTTGTCCATATGATAGTTTACCAAACGAAGGATGTTCACCACAAGAAGGTTTTCTAATTGATTGTTGCCTTTGGAATGGTGGTTGTCTTAGAAAATATCTCATTTCTTCTCGATGGTCCTCATTGGGTTAACTTGGCACTTCAATCCTATTAAGCATATTACTGGGCTAAAATATTCTTTATCTCTATGGCTTCAAGGGATGTCATCATGCTAGTCTTGATTTCTTGACATGAGTTGAGTACAACATTTGTACTTGTAAGCTAAGAATCCAGGTTGATTTGCTACCCTTGATAGACCATCAACTTCAAAAGTTGTATTGACATGGTAATTTGTCTCTTTAGATGTATCTAACCTCAAATATTGAAGGAATTTTGTGACTTAGATGTGCACCTTTCAATATATCATAAGAGGGTTGGATACATGGCTCATTGAAAGGATTTGAGTTTTGCCATTTACTACCCAAATTGTTCATGGCTACAATGATATGATCAAACATAGAGCCCATGTGGGTATTCAAGTTGAACAATCCTTGCATTCATGTACTTGACATTTTGAGAAACTTGGACATATTCATTTGAGTCATGAGAAATACCCCTCTCAGCCCACAACCTCATTGACATTTGGATTTGTGAAGAAAACTTCATCCTCATTAGTCATACTAATTCTAACAACATTTTTTCCATCAATGAGGCATTAGCTTTAGCATTGTATGCATTTAATTCCTCATTGATATTGTCCATCACTTCATCATTTTTCTTGTTCTTTGCCCTAATTGAATGGTTCAAGAATAATTGATTGTATGACACTAAATCATCAATGTCCACTCAATATTTCTCCAATAAAAGTGATTAATGGTCTCAAATGAAGCTTGTAAATAAGATATAGAGAAGATTTGATAGTGTCCTAACTTGGAAATAAGGTTTAGATGCAAACAACTCAAATAGAGCTCCCCTGTTATGCTATCCAAAAACTGTCTACTAGATCCATAGTCAATAAAACTACTGTAACTTGAGCTTCCAATGTCCAAATGAAATTTTTTTTAATTAAAATCAAATTTAATGGCATGTCTTCAAATGGAGTGATCAAAATTTCAATTAGAATGTGTACAGAAAAATGTGCAAGTAAAATAGTATGATTGTACTGAACAAGATGGCACCTTGTGGGACACTGGTTTGAGGTTAAAATGCCATGCATACTCAAATGGAATCTTGCCAAGCATATAGTAACCTTTTTTAGATTTTCATAGACCTACATAGCACCTATAGCACTAGTATTGTACCTGTAATGCTTTGTGTAAACCTATGAGAACTTGTATAGTGCCCTACATATATCCAAAAGTACCCTATTTACTACCAATATCTTCAATTCTCCTCTTGGATACCTATGGTGAGCAATGAAATCGTAGTTCAAGTATCTACATAAGCTTAGGAACATCAAGAAATATGACAATTTCTCCCTAAGCCTGGTTGCACATCCCTTCAGAGTCCTAAGTGGCAAGCAGCTCACCTCTCTTTTGGCTTGCTACCTTGTCTAGCATCGACCTTTTTTCTCAGTCGTCGTCATCAGTATGTGAACATGGAAAGGTACACTAATTTGAAAGACAAGTATGAGATGGAAGGGCTGAAATGAAGCTTTTGGGCTTCAATGATATGCAAGAAGAATAGGAAAATTTCAATGATGGGAAAGGGTTTACCTCAGTGCCAACAGTGAGACTGACTAGGTTGCTACTTACCCTTTTACAACTTTAGGATTATTCAATGATCACTAAAAACCAAAAGAAATTATGGATTAGGACAATAATCTCAACTTGAGAATTAGTTCTTAATCAAGATTCGTACATGGATGCATTCAATGAGACACTTAGATGATTGATTTTAACATGTGATTCAATCAATTTCGAGAGATAAATCTAAAAATAGAAGTGGTTTTAAATGTAAAAGAAGAGTTAATTCCTAATTTCTCTTAAGAAATAGGATTTAGGCTTAGGAATGGATTATGGAAGAGAGAGAAATTAAGAATTATTTGAAGTACCTCTTCTAATGCTTGATAAAGCATGGTGATAAATGTCACTCAATTGATGATCCCAATTGCTCAAAGACTTCTCAAAACTCAATCTTGAATAGCCTTCAACTTTATTGAAGCCTCAATAATGAAAAATTGAGCTTTAATGTCACTTCCCATAATAGCTCCACAAGTCAAGAATGTCTTCAATCCCATGAAATCTTCAAGTATACATAACAATTTCTACTGTTGAGATTAATCAAACAGGTCTTGTGCCAATCTTTAAGAAATTTGAAACCTTATGAAAGCTCTAATGACTACCCTACTTAGAAGAATAGATTATTAAAGGAAATGGCTCACAAAGAAGGGGACAATGCTCAATGTTAGCATGTAATCTTTGTCAAGATTGTGGAAGAGAAGGAAGGAGTCTCACTTGTAGCTTTCTTGCTTGCACAATGGGGGAATACACACACAGGTGGAGGCTGAAAACAATTTTTCTCTTCTTAGTTGTGTAAGCCAAAAGAACTCTATATATGGGTCTCAAACCAAACTCAACTAGCTAAGGTGGCATACTAACTGAGCCACGAACTAGAGTAGATCAGGATAGCTGTCATCTAGCTATTATTCATGGGCGGTGTACCAACCACATCTGCAGCTAACAAGTCGGTGACATAAATGCACAGCGGTCACCCTGGCATATCACGAGTGGAGCTCGATATCTCAACACTCCCCCTCGAGCTCAATCCCAATTCCTGCACACCAAGCAGGTCTCTGAACTTGCGCAGCTTCTTTGCGCCCAATGCCTTTGTAAATATGTCAGCTACCTGATCCTCTGTGCTGACATAAACTAGATCAATAAGACCTAGTAAAACCCTCTCCCACACATAGTGATAATGCACCTCAATGTGCTTTGTTCTAGCATGATAGACTAGGTTATTTGCCAAGTGTATACTACTCATGTTGTCACAATAAATGACAACTGGCCCATCTGTAGACTGATGCATATCATAAAGTAGCTTATGCAACCAAGCTACCTCACATGCAACCATTGCTGCATCCCTGTACTTAGCCTCTGTGCTCGACAAGGCAATTGTAGGCTATTTCTTACTGCTCCAAGTGACTTCAGCACTCCCAAAAGAGAACACATATCCACTGGTAGATCATCTATCAGAAATACTACCAGCCCAATCAGCATCAGTGTATCCATGCAACTGTATCTGAACCCCAATCTCATAAAGTAATCCATACTGCAATGTGGACTTCACATATCTGAGTATGTGTCTAGCCGCATCCAAATGCGGTTTCCTTGGAGCCTGCATAAACTGACTTACCAATCCAACAGCATAGCTCAAATCTGGCCTGGTAATAGTCATATAAATCAAACTTCCTACTATGCGTATGTACATAGTAGGGTCTTCGAGAAACTCACCTGCATCTGCACTCAGCTTCACATTCTGCTCTAAAGGAACTGAAATAGGCTTACAGCCTGTCATCCCATATTTGGACAGCATGTCCAATCCATACTGCCTCTGCAAGAGCTATATCCCACTTGGTGATCTAATCACCTCAATGCCCAAGAAATAACGCAGCTCTCCCAAATCCTTCATCTCAAACTTCTGCTTCAATAGCATTTTCACATGAAGGATATCTTCATCACTATCACCTGTGATAATCAAATCATCAACATAAATGACAAGCAGCATAATACCTTTCTCTATTTTTCTCACATAAAGTGAGAAATCTGCCTTGGAAATCTGAAAGCCAATAGTGACAAGATACTATCCTATCTTGTCAGACCATGCTCTAGGTGCTTGCTTCAAGCCATACAAGGCTTTCTTCAACCTGCAAACAAACTCAGGATGAACAGCATGCACATAACCTGGTGGCTGCTCCATATATATCTCTTCTTGCAAATCACCATGCAAGAAGGCATTCTTTACATCCATCTGATGTAAAGACCATCCCTTTGATGCAGCCATAGCAATTACTGCTCTTACGGTTGCCATCCTTGCAACCGGACTGAATGTTTCTTCATAATCAATGCCATATGTTTGTGCATACCCCTTGACTACTAATCTTGCCTTGTATCTGTTCACAGAGCCATCCGCATTGTGCTTCACCTTATAAACCCACTTACAACCAATTGCATTCTTATCTTTAGGCAAAGGTACCAATTCCCATGTAGCATTTTCTTCCAAGGCATCCATTTCTTCATCCATGGCTTTCTCCCCTTTTTCTTTTCCCATGGCTTGCTCAAAAGAAGTGGGTTCTGGTTCCTGTATCACTTTGATCATATAGGCATAGTGAATAGCTGTAAATCCATTATATTTTAGCCTATCCATAGGATACCTAGCTCTGGTAGACCTGCGCAAAGTAGGTTCACTCCCAGGTGCTCTCAAAACATCCCTGGTCTTCCTTACTCCAGGTGTAACAATAGAAGGAATACCCAACTCATCATCAATGCTCTGTTCTGAGCCACTGGATTCACCATCCACATAAGAGTGACCTGCATTCACATCAAACATGGGTTGATCTACCTTCTCTTTTCCTTTTCGTGAAACCTGCATACCACTATCTGCATTGTTTTGAGGAGATTCTCCTGATCTCAATCTGCCTGTCCATGGTGAAGAATGTGAACCACTGCTAGAGGACACTCCAGATCCACTAATATTTTGTGACTGCTGCTATGAATTCTGTGCAGCATTACCATTATGTGCATCTACATCATCAATCACATTTACTGGTTTATACCAGCTACTCATCTCATCAAAAACAACAACTCTGCTCACTGTAAACTTACGAGTAGAAGGGTTATAGCATCTATACCCTTTCTACTCTGCAGAGAGTAACCAATAAAGATGCACTTCTCAGCTTTTGGATCCAACTTGGATCTCAACTCATCTGGCACATGAACATAGGCGATGCAACCAAAAATCTTCAAATGAGAAATATCTAGTTTCCTACCAGTATACCTCTCCTCTGGAGTCATCCCATGTATTGCTGCAGTGGGAGTCATGTTCATTATGTAGACTGCTGTAGCAACTGCTTCAGCCCAGTAAAAATCTAGCAAGTCTTTTTCGTTGAGCATGGCACGAGATACATCTCCAATATGCCTGTTTTTCCTTTCTGCAATTCCATTTTGTTGTGGGGTATGACTGCATGAATATTGCTGCTTTATGCCATGCTCCTGTAGGAACCTTGCAAACTCATTTGAGAGGTACTCTCCCCCTCCATCTGACCTTAGGCATTTTATTTGCAGATCTATTTCTTTTTCAACCATAGCTTTAAGAGTTTTGAAATGCCCAAAAAATTCACTTTTCTTTTTCATAAAATACACCCAAACTTTTCTGCTATAGTCATCAATAAAAGTGACAAAATAATGACAGCCTCCAAGAGATGCAGCTTTAGTAGTCCACACATCTGAGTGGATTAATTCCAATGGCTTTTTACTCTCTTGAACATGTCTAGGAAATGGTTTCCTTGCCTGTTTTCCAAACTGACAGGCTTCACATACCTTATGTATTTCTGCAACCTTGAATTTTGGCAATCCTGCAACAATATTTTGGGCCTGCATTGATTTAAGTCGTTGTACATTAACATGACCAATGCATTTATGCCAGATATCAATATCTGCAACTACACCGGTCCCATGTGCAAACATTGCTGCACTCAATTCAGGCATGTCTGCATCCAATGTAAACATTTTGCCCTTCTTCTGTCCTTTTGCTATCAATCGACCTTTATTTTTCATATCCTCAACAAAGCATCCATGGGAATTAAATCTGACTTGCAAGCCCTGCTCAAACCATTTGACCAACAGAAACCAAGTTCTTGGTGATATTCGGGACATGAAATACATCCGACAGGTATTTCTTTTTCCCATCCTGCATAGACAAGGGAATATTTCCAATCTGCACAATAGGATGTGCAGTATCATCACCAGTCTCCACAAATCCTAGTTTTTCCATTTTCCTTGCATCGTGCATCCATTCTGCATGACCTGTCATGTGGTTTGATGCACCTGAGTCAACATACCACACATCGTTACTTTCTCTTGCACTTGTCACAGAATTGGTCATGTGCTGCACCATAAAAAAATGCTCGTTTCTGTCATCACCATGTCTACTAGAAGATGCATAATTCCCTTGTTGCAGTTTTCTATTCATGATGTCATTCTGCTTTTTATAGCAGTCTTTAGCCATATGACCCATTTTACCATAGTAGTAGCATTCAACATTGCTGTTTGCATTTTGCCCTCATTGCCATCCACCACGACCTCTTTGGCTCCCCTACCTCTAGAGTTACCACGTCCTCCTCCATAGGACTAGTTTTCTTGAGTTTGCTGCATATTCTGATTTCTACCACGGCCTCCAGATCGACCTCCTCTACCTCTGCCTCTACCTCTTCCAGCATTTGAGTAGAAGACAGCTTCTTTTGAAGTTCCTCCTGAAGAAGATGCACCACCATTTCTCTGCTCCTCAAAAATTAGAAGAGCAATCAACTCCTCAAAATCAGGAAATCTTTCACGGACGGAAATGGATGTTCAGAACTGTGCATAATCCTTTCCTAGACCATTCAAGGTCATAGAAACTAAATCATCATCTTCCACTGGTGACCCAATGGAAGCAAGTGCATCTGCAATCTTCTTCACCTTCATGTGGTAGTCATTGATGCTCATACTTTCTCTTTGCACATTGTGCAACTCTTGCTTGAGCTGTATTTTCCTGGCTTGCGTATTTGTGCTATACATTTTTGACAAAGTATCCCACGCCTCCTTTGGCATACTTGCATCTTGAATATGCACAATCATAGAGTCTGAAATGCTGATAGACAGCCAGTACATAACTTTCCTAGCTCTCATGCCATGCTTTAAATGCCTGCATTTGCTGTTGATTGGGAACATCAGGAAGAACAGGTTCTTCTTCATTTCCTGCAACGAATTCCCAATATTCTTTTCCCATAAGGAAATTCGTCATTCTGAACTTCTATGCTTGGAAGTTATTCTTGTCAAGCTTTTCAGTGACAATCTATGAAAGAGAATCAGATGCCATTATAGAACACTGCAAAAAATTATGTCACTGCAAAGAACACAGCTTCAACCTCACAAGGGCAAATCTGCAAAACTGACGAAAGTGGTATTTGACCACACAGTCACTTCCTAGTGACGATTTTGCATCAACAGGCAACAAGGATGATTCTGTAACTCCCAATGTCTTTGTGCACAGGTATACGATGCAATTTCTACAGTAACTTTTCACCGACCTGTAGAACAGTGGTCGCACATCATAAAACAGGGCTTTTCCTGAGTGCGTGCAGAAAACTTCCGCCTCCAAAACAGGCCCCGAAATGGGCTCAAATCAAAAAACAGAGCATATACTGCCCTCTTGCTACACCGCGAAGGGCGTCTCAATCTGAGACAATGCACTCTTGCACTTTCTGACTATGCTACCTGCAGAGACTTGCTCCCAAAATAGAAAAATGAAAGCAACACTGGTCCTCTTACCAGAACACCGCGAACTTGTCTTGCTTTCTTGAGCTCCTTACCACGAACAAGGCTCTGATACCATGTCAAGATTGTGGGAGAGAAGGAAAAAGTCTCACTTGTAGCTTTCTTGCTTGCACAATGGGGGAATACACACACAGGTGGAAGCTGAAAACAATTTTTCTCTTCTTAGTTGTGTAAGCCAAAAGAACTCTATATATGGGTCTCAAACCAAACTCAACTAACTAAGGTGGCATACTAACTGAGTCATGAACTAAGGATAGCTGTCATCTAGCTATTATTCATGGGCGATGTACCAACCGCATCTGCAGCTAACAAGTCGGTGACATAAATGCACAACGGTCACCCTGGCATATCACGAGTGGAGCTCGATATCTCAACAATCTTGCTATGGATTGTGTAGAGTAGAGATAGGAGTAAAACATTGATGATCTGTCAGAATTCTTCAAGATTTTAGCCTCCTTTCAAGACTAATCTACTGCTATCCATGGCTAAGTTTGTGAGGAAGATCAAATGACCAAAGGAGTGGAGAAAGGCCTTTACTACTTGTAGTAGAGACTCTCCATAACAAGAACCATGTATTAGAACTCATAGAGCTTTAAATCATGAAGCATAATGAAGTTGTGTGATGCTAATTAATGCCCTATAGGTAGTGCAAAATGTGATGGCATGGCTGATCGCATCTCACACATAATCCTTGTTAATATTATTATGAGTTGGCTCCATTTGACCAAAGAATCAAGAAAAAGGAGGCATTTAATCCATCAAAGCTTAGGTAAAGAGATGTAATGTTAGAATATCAAGCTCCCGTTACTCTTCAATCAGTCTATCTTTATGTGTGTGACTGACATTAGCTAGATACAGCTATATGCATGTGTGAAATTCAATAAGTCGGTGTAGTCAGTAACTTAACCACAGTTAGTCTTGGTTAGTCATACCTATGTGTGTAAGTCTCTTTCAATTAATATGATGGAAGAATAACAACAATGAGCTGAGGCTCATCTTCTGCTCCACTCAGTCTCTCTCCCTCTCTTCCAACATGGTATTAGAGCTTGAACACCTGAAGCCCCGAAGGCTTGCTAGTGGCTATTTGACATCAAGACATCAGATATGAAGAAAACGTCATCAAAGGAGACTATGCCTGAAGCCCTTTTTTTGTAAAAGTTATATCTGGCTACAAAAATGGTTTTTGGAGAAACGGCCTGTGACTCTAGACCGTTTTGATGTAGTCTACAACTTTGCATAAGAAAGTTTTTTCAAATTTCTCACAGATTTTGAGATATTCAGCACAGACCTGTGCAGACTGGATATTCACTATAGTAAACACCAAGTGATTCCAAGCGCTTGGGGCTTTCATCCTAACAATGTATATGCCCTTATTATCATGCATTTGAGCATGATATTGGAGTGTTAAATGCTCAGTTTTGGAGCTTATTTGTAGGCTGGCAACAGTGAACTGGTTGTTCTCCTGAATTTGAAAACAATATACCTACAGGGTTGAACTATCTGTGATGCTTATTTGCTACTGACAAATGCTTGGATCATACCACTTTAGCGGTAGATGATTTTTGGGATATTGTGAGTGTTGAAAGTCCAAAGTTTGGACTGATTTGTTGCAGGTTATACCAGGGTATTCACTGGTTATTGACTGCAGGAAGGATACCTATCATCTTCACTTGACATACATGCAATATATTCTGACCGGTCGGACATGCATCAACTCCTACATAGAGTGCCACCTAAATGAGATGTTTTGGGGCTTTGAGGTCTGAATACTCTTGTTTTAACAGAGAAAATATTGTTGTTTATAGCAATGGGTTGGCTGTATTTGGTACTTCAACTTGCATATAGTACAAACATTGATACTTGTATGGACATAGTTTGTTGCTGGGATGTTTTGCCACTGCCATAGAATGTTTTGAACTGATTTGAGATTGGTTTATGCTCAGTTGACTGTGTTTTTTCATTGTTGGAATATAGTTTATAGCAAGCAAGTTGTCAGAAAAACTATCATGAATTGCAGGAAACTGTCATGAATAGTAGGAAACTGGTCCTGAACTATAAGAAAAGAAGTCAGATACCTACACCTTGTATACATCACTAAATACCTAAGCTGCAACTATGGCAAATGCTCAAGGCACTAACAATATCACTCAAATTGTGGGAGAAAAGCTGGACAAAAAAAAAATTGCTTTATGGAAGTTCCATATGAATACTTTTTTGGTTGGTAGAGGTTATTGAGACTTATATATAGGTGATGAAGCTGAACCTAAAATACATGAAAGGAATCTGACAAATGATCAAAAAAGGGGTCATAAGCTATGGACTAAGTGAGCGTGCAAGGTGTTACATTGGTTTTCCTTATGTATATCAGATGTTATGGATATACATATTACTAGATGCAATTTTCCAAAGGATGCATGGGACATACTCATGAAGAATTATGGAAACATAACACATGCAAGAAAGATTCAGCTAAAGCAACAGTTCAATAACATGTCTAGGAATGGCAGAAGTATTCAAGCCTACACTATAGAGATCAAGAACATAGCGGATCAGCTTGCCACCATTGGATCTTCAGTGTCTGAGGATGATATGATTGCAGTGACATTGAATGGACTTGGCAAAGAGTATAAAGCATTTGATACATCTATTTCTGTGAGAACCGAATCCCCTGATTGGGATGAGCTGATCACTTTGTTGTTGCATAAGGAAGTTAATCTTGGGCTGAATATAGGTTCTAGTATGTCTCAAAGCAGAGACACTATTCTTTACTCTAACCAGCGTGGTAGAGGCGGTAGAGACTGTGGCTCTTTTCGTGGTCAAGGAGACACTCAAAACACTTATGGGCAGCAACAGTAGAATGCCTAGTATGGCACAAATACACGAGGCTAGGGCGGATCTTGCAACTTTAGAGGCAGGGGGAGATCACCCCACAGTAGAGGTGGTGGATCTAGTTCATGATGGCAATCAAATGATCAGTCTAATAGAGATAAGAACTATCATTATTGCGGAAAATATGGACACATTGCAAAGGATTGTTAGTGCAATAGTACTTGTCTCTTTCTGTCAAGTGTCTGTGTCATTGTCAGTCCTACACAAGATTGTGTTTATGAGTTCAAGTCTCAAGCTTGAAACCTAATTCACTTGTGTAACAGTTGTCTTCTTTGTCAATGTCAACATGAGTAGTAGCTTCATCTTCCATCCTCCATAGCTTCCGCCTTTGTCATGCTCTAGATCCCGCATCTTTCACATGGTATCAGAGCGCAGCTAAGCATGGCTTAGCTCTTCTCTGCTCTTTGCTACCAGTCTAGCCTTGTATGCCGACTTGGGTTATCCAGGGGTACTTTTCAGCTTATACACCCACTTGCATGGCAAAGCCTTCTTGCCCTTAGGCAAGGAAACTAAATCCCAAGTCTCATTCTTATGCAAGGAGTCTATCTCAGACTACATAGCCCTCTCCCAGGAGTGACTGTCACCCCTGCACATAGCCTCATCACAGGTGAAAGGCTCTCCTGCATCTGTAACCAAGACATAATGCATCGAGGGCTAAAATCTATCAGGTGGACGTCTGTCTCTAGTAGACTGTCTCACGGTAGGCTCTACTGCTTGCCCAGCTGCCTGTCCAACACCCTGACCATGAGCATCTGCTGCAACTGTAGGCTGTCCAACTGGCTATGTGGGAGCTCTCAGCTCCTCCTGAAATATAACCCTGCGGATCTCAACAACTCTCTCAGGCTGCCGATGCATCTTGTCTTCATGGAAGACTACATCATGATTGTGGATGACTTTCCACGCCTGCAGATCCCAAAGACAGTAACCCATCTCGCCTGCATCCCCATAACCAAGGAAAATGCATTTGACACTCTTAGGATCCAACTTACTTCTCTTGTCCCTGGGCACATGGAAAAATGCCTCACATCCAAAGACACAGAGATGCGCATAAGAGGGAGGTTTTCCAGTCCATACCTCCTCTACAACCTAGAAATCCAAACCACTAGAAGGTGATATGTTTATGATATGCACAGCTGTACTAACTGCCTCAGCCCAAAAGCACTGTGGTAGGCCTGCATGGCTAAGCATATTGCGTACACACTCCTAGATGGTTTGATTCATCTGCTCAGCCAAACCATTCTAGGGGGGTGTAGGGGACGATCAATTGATGCTTAATACCCCTATCATCACATAATTGCTCAAAAGCACATGAGACATACTCACCCCCATTATCTGTCCTTAGGCATTTTAGCCAATACCCAGGCTGGTTCTCAACCAATGCAAGCCATCTTTGAAACATAGCCAAGACATCAGATTTCAGCTTAATGGGATAAGCCCAAACTTTTCGTTAAAAATCATCTATGAAAGTAACAAAATACTTTACACCACCCATAGACTGACAAGGCATGGGCCCACAGACATCCAAATATACCAATGCCAAGGGCTCACTCATGCGTGGCCTACCAGACTTCTTAAGCGTGGACCCAGTCTACCTGCCATAAAGACAATGCTCACATGAATCAAAATATACATAATCAAAGGGCCGTAAATACTACAAACCAGAAAGCATTTTCATTCCCTTCAAAGACATAGGGCCCAAATGGGCATGCCAAAGAGATAAATGTGGGATAGAACCCACAGACAAAACATGATCAAGGGAAGAAGCAGATACAATCAAGGGATAGAGGTGCCAGCCTTGGCACCTCTCGCAATCACAAGTCTGCCACGAGTGATCATCCATGTAGAGTCTCCAAAAGATAAATGATAACCTGTGTCATCAAGCTGTCCAACTGACATGAGACTGTATGTCAAAGCAGGTACATGATGTGCATCTTGTATAACAAAACTGTTGCCAGAAGGAAACTGTAGCCTAACATCACCTATGCCCACAATATCAAGAGAGCTGTCATCACCCAAGTGCACAGAACCTGAAACAGTACGGTATGGATGAAACCACTCTCGGCAAGGTGTCACATGAAAGGATGCACCTGAGTCCAAGAGCCAACACTGTGCATACATAGAGTGTATCTCTGTCATCTGCAAAGCACTAGAAGAAGCTGCAAGGATATAATCATAATCAACATCCTCATGCTGCATAAAATTGATCTCTTCAATTTTAACACTAGACTTTGCAGGCACTATGCTGCGATCAGAAGACTTATCCTGCACTTTGTCTTTCCCCTTATCTTTGCGCCTTTCATTGCACAATTCATGGCATTGTGGCCTAATATAGCCCTTTTTCCCACAATGGTGACAAGTAACATCTGCATTCCTGCCACGGGATTTGCTATGTGACTTCCCACGAGACTTGGACCGAGATTTTTGAGAATCCCATCCATGGCTAGTGCCACTGCTATTCTTTCCATATCCATCATTCCTGCCTCTAACTATCATAGCATGCGACACACGAGAGGCATCCAAATTCTTACTGTTAACCTCTTCTTGTAGAAGAGCACTCTCAACATCAGATAATTTCAAGGTAGCAGCAGAGGCACATAATGCAGTGAGAAATACATCCCATAACTCATTAAGAGTACCAAGCAAGAAAAGAGGAGTGACATCCTCTGCAAAAGTGATGTCCTGCGAAGTCAAGTTCTTGAGTATAGCATGGAACTGGCTCAAGTGAGTAGACATGGTCACATTCTCCTTCGTGCACAGATCCATAAGCTGCTTCAACCAATACATCTGACTCGCTGGACTCTTCTTATCATAGAGATTCTTGATTTTATCCCACAACTGCCATGCACTCTATTCTTCCTCAAATACATTGTAATGAACCTGTTTTGTGAGAGATAATACAATAGTGGACTTGCATAACTCATCAAGCTCTAACCAATCCTCATTTGGCATAGTTGCAAGCGGCTACCCGCTAAAACCTGAATGGTGTGATCTGTAATTTTTACACCAATACCTGCCAAATCTGGCTCTTCCAATAAGAGTAATTCGTATCATCAAGCTTAGTGATGTTAAAAATAGCATGATTAGTGGACAAACTCGCCATAATGCAGGCTGGAAGACTGTAGAAAGTTCAAAATTGCTTGCTATTTACTGCAGAAAATGACCAAAAAATCACCAAAATCGAGAGAAAATGGCAAGAAAAGTGTAATCAAAGCTGTTGCCCACCAAGTACTAGTGAAAGTACATCATTTCAAAATATTTCAGCATGAAAATCCATGTCAGTCCGGAGTTATATACTTGCTGTAACAAATGATAGCAGGGTACTGTGAGAGGCAATTGTTGACCAAATCACTGTACCAAGTCAAGAAATGATAGTCAAGACATGATCAACCATAAACGGGCATAAATCAACACCAAACATTCATCAAGACCCTGAGAAAACACCCAAACATGTGACCAAAGCATCCATCAGTGAGTAGGCATACCCCTGGACAATAGGGCAAAGTATACATAACACTGGCAAGACCTGACACCAGTAGGTCTATGCTCATAAGAGTGCAAAGCCCAAGCTCAGGTCAAAAGCAATTCCAAGATATCAGTGCATAAACCATGCAACATGTAAGTGTAAGAGATCCCAAAGTCTCAAGTATCTGCAAAATGCTCAAATAGCATAAACCTCCTGCTCAATGTCGGTCAAGCATAAAAGATGCTCCCACTGGCTCAAAAGGCGGATAAACGAGCTCAACAGCTCAAGCAAACCAAGTCAAAGTACCAAAGACAGGTAACCAAGACAATGCCTCAATAGCATCCAAGGTCGTAATGGAAAAAGCCAAGTCATAATGAAAAAATCCAAGTCAATGTCCAACTGCTCAAGGGAATACTCAAATGAATGTCGAGACGAGCTCAAACAACTACCATCCACACAGCCAAAGCATAGAGCATTCACCAAGACATCATAACCCGTATTGGGTAGCCTAGGCATAAACCATGTCATAAATGAAATGCCAGTTGCAAAGAAGTGACAATTAAACCCCCAAATCGAGCTCTAATCTCAAGTCAAAAGCATTTCGTAGCATAAACAAGACATGTGGCATAGTCCAAATACATCATGACATCATACCAGGTAGCTGGGAGCACCCCGTGACCAATAGGCATAACCCAACTGTAGCATAAATAGCTTCAGCCCTGAAGTTTCCAGCAGCATATAACCTTTGTAAACTAAGAAAATCAGTGCTCAATCCAAGCTCAAAACCATAGGCAAACCATAGGCATACATTCCCGTATGTATAGGCACCAACCGGGCATAATCGGGCATCAAGTACCAAGACCTATAAGCATAAAATTGAAGTAACAGGTGGCTGCCCTATTTTGGACAGATCTAGGATTGTTCAAAATAGTCAATGACTGAGCTAAATCAGCTCCAAATGCATCTCACATAAGAGGCATAACATCCACAAGTGATCCGGTATCAATAGACATCTGTAGAAGCATCACATAAGCCATAGGCATACAAATACATGCTGTTTTAAACTTGAAATCTATTGTAAAATATTTTGTCATCCGATTTTGGCAAATCCAACATCACCATCGCGTCTGGAGCGATTCAAAACCCCAACTTAGACTCTTACCTTGCCTGAATCGAGTTCCGAATGCCCGAGATATGACAAAAAGAGTGATTTTTGGGCCAGATTTTGAAATAGGCACAAAAAAAACGTGAGCTGGCTGGGGGGGACCTGTTGTCCCACGTGTCAACAATGGGGCCCAAAGGGGGCACTAATGGGGACCAAAGAAGGCCTACACCAAGCCTCAGCAAGCCTTGATAGGTTGGAAGCAAGATCCAGGTGAAGGAAGCTCCAAGAGGTGTGAGCTATGTGGCTGCCCACAACATGTGAAAACCCTGTTTACCTAGACCTGTGGACTGAAGTAAAACTCTAAAATAATGAAGCAATACATCAATGTCAATGCCATGATGGTCCCTCAATAGGCCGGAAAGAAGCTCGGGAAGCCGGGGAGTGACGGGAGCTCAAGAGAATGAGCTATGGCTGCCGAGAAGGAGACCCAATGCGAGTGGGGAGTCAATGGGAAGCTGAGAATGCCACAGGCCAAGCTCAAGAGTCGGGAAACAGTGCTCTGATACTAGTTGAAAGGTGAGAAGGATCAAAGCTTGCATGCGAGAGCTATGGCGGGAGAGCAAGAGCAAGAAAGAGAGAGACAAGAAATGGGAACTCCAACAGTCACAATGTGTGATCAGGCCTTCCTTTATTCAAACTGTCACTAAAAGAATAAAGAATAAAGTGAGGGTGACGGGCGTTTGCCACCTACAGTGTGCAGTGGTGGTGACTATTAGTGTAGTAATACATGAGTGGCTAGGTGGAGGCGCCTTTACCCCCAACAGGGATGGCTTGACTAATGATGCAAGCTACTCTACTACCTTCGTTTTGCTTAGCTCTTCTAGAGGATATGAATAATAGCCGCTTCACCTGATGCAATCATCCATTCCTCTCCACCACCACCCTTCATGTCTGCCTAAACCTCAAACAGTATCTCCAAAGCTATCAATTCCTTAACAAATCTATTAAGCCCCCTTCTCCACCTCACTCCGATGACGAAGACTAACTTCAGTCATGACTATGTGACTTATCCACAAAAAAAGAATGGAAAGGGGAAGATAAATTGCTCAAAGAAACAGCAAGCTGCACATAGATCACACTCATTGCACCTAGGGATTCTCAAGTCAGGCACGTCTGATGGCCTCAATCGGCCAGCTCTGTGTCTATGTCTAGCCCCCTAGCCCTTTTTTATTCCCCACTACACATGCTTAGGGCACATCAAGGGTAAGTAGGACATACCGAGGGAGATAGCACTCGCCTATGGTTAGACCTCTCACCCTAAGCTACATGCACTGCACCTTCCTTATGCACAAACTAAGTCCTTAAGTGAGGGACAATGCCCAAGCTAGCTCTCAGTCCCACTAGCACAAGCACAATGCACCACACGGCAAATTGAGCACACCCTTAGGTAGTGCACCTTATTTTCTTTTCAGGCACAAACAAAGGCCCCAACCACCAACCCTGGAAACCCCATCATCCATGCAATGCACTCCCCATCTTATGTGACAATGTCACCATGCAAGCGCAACAAAGCAGGGGCGACCGAGGCAACCCCAGTTAAAAAGGGAATGAAGAAGCTCATTTGGAATAGTGCAAGAGAAGGCAACCGTGGAGGGCTAGGAGACGGATCCGTCTAACACCATCCTCAATTTTCAAGATGGATCCGTCCATCAGCATCTCTTCACACAGGGATTTGTCCAACACGATATTCAATTTTAAATATGGATCCACCCATCAGGCCCATCGATCTCTCTTTACACAGAGACTTGTCCAACCTGATATTCAATTTTAAAAATGGATCTGCCCATTAGCCTCTCTCCACCACAAGGATCCGTCCAACACCATATCCAGTTTCAAAGGACAAATTTCCTCATGGCTAGTAGCAAAGAGGGACCCACCCTAACTTCATCTCTAATTTCAAGGATCGGTCCATCCAACACCAACCCCCACAAGGGCTTATATACACACTCAAAAAGCCACCCTGGCTACACCCATCCCTCCTTCCTACCACTCCACATCAATGTCATGGGACTGGCACTATACTAGGAGGGGGATAATGTTAACCCCAGCTTGAGATGGAATAAAAAATAATAAAATACAGAGGCAATGGAAGAAGCAAGACGAAGAACAAGCAAGGGCGCAAGGATGGCCTCTAAAATCAAGCTAAAGGCAAAAGCACATTTTTAAGAGAAATTTTTCCAAAATTTTTGTAAAAAAGTGCCAGCCTCCCTCCTATGCAAATTGTAAAAGGGTAGACGACGGGCATAAACTAAAGAAATAGGCCAAGTACAAGGAAATAGGAAAAAGAACCTTACCACAATGGTTGGTCATGTAAAAAAGGGGATGGGTACCCATGGGATTTTAGGGCATGTATATAAAGTCAAAAAGTGAATGAGAACTCATTCTTTAGTGTGTGGCAAGGTGGACTCTTCTTCTTCTCTCCTCCTCTTCTCTTCTCTTGATTGCTTGTGAGTACTTGAGGGAGGGAGTGTGAGTGAGTGAGGGAGTGAGTATGTGAGGGTGAGGGATCTTAGAGGTGAAGCCCTCCACCATCTCCTCTCTTCTTCTTCTCTTCTCTTCTCTTCTCTCGTCTTGTGCATGGCTATGGAGGATAGAGCTTGGAGGAAGAGGCTTGAGGATGCTTGAGCTTGCATCACGAATCGTGGAGCTATAGGAGTACTTGAGAGAGGAAGCAACTCAATCAAGCATCAAGGTAAGCTTACTACACTTGTAGAGAGGGATAGCACATTGGCTATGTGAGAGGTATCCATTAGTACTTGCTTGAAATGCTTAAACGAATAAGCGGTCCGTGGGTATATCTTATGACAAAGACTTTAGTTGAGGGAGAACATTCAGAGTTTAACAAAAAGAGGTGAGAGTAAACATGTGGCAAGGGCAAGGAGCTAAGAAACTATGTAAAGCATATGCATGTTGGCACAAAGTAATAAGGTAGTCTATGTAAGTGAGAATAAGATTAGAGATAACATTTGTGGATAAGAATCAATAAAAATGGAGGAAAATGGGAGTAATATAAAGGCTTGAGCTAGATTAGAAATGAGTGAAGTATATGCAGCCTAGATAGCTTAATGTCTCAAGATGAAGAGAATGAGGTTGATTTGAAAAAGGATAGAAAATATGTCGCTAGGAAAAACATTCTTTGAGGATAAGGTTAGGTGAGAATTAAATGGATTGTGTGTGGGAGATCACTTTAATGGGTAATGGATGGGTGGGCCACAAATGAGGGTGAGAATAAAAGAGGGGAGAGTGAGTGTGTAGATGGAAAGGATAAGGATAGTAAAGAAGGTAGGTGGTGGATGGCTTTGAAGTATTCTCTCTCTCTCTCTCTCTCTCTCTCTCTCTCTCTCTCTCTCTCTCTCTCTCTCTCTCTCAAAAGGAGAGGTGATAATGAAGAAGATAAGAGTAGGTGAAGATAATAAGAATAGACAATAAGTAGGTGGATAGGATAAAATGAGATCAAGATAATGAAGACAAGGTTCATGTGAATAAGGTTAGTTTACCTTGATATGGATTCAAATCCTACTAATCTACACACAAAGTGATTGATTTGGATTGCATGCAAGAAATGAATCTAAGGATTAACTAAGTAGACAAAAGCTAGAAGCTAATAACCTAGGCCCTCAAGAGCTTGGTGTGCTTTGATACCATGTAGTGAAAGTGATGGTGAGAGAAAGAGAGAGAGCTAATGAGACAATGAGATGGAGAATGAGTCACACACTTGTATTGCTCACTAGTTTACCTACTTATATTAGAATAGGTGAGAGTACACATATATATACAATAAAGGTGTGGATATGGTAGGTTCTCTTAGTGAAGTATCCTCCACATGTTCTAGATCTAGTTTATCTAGTTCTCCTAAATATCTAGATATTGTATTCTTAGATATTTTCTAAGTACATGTTCACATGAGTATATTCTAACAGTACCTCACTCAATCTTGATTTATACCTCAACTTTGCAACCATTACAAAGCTACTTACACAACTCAAAGTTTCTTATTATGCAACTTTTGGATCTATGTATATCACTTTAAGGCACAAAATCATGTTGAATTCACATGAGGTGGTTTCCAAAATCAACTACAAAACTAGCCCTTACTTTAGTATGCATTTGCTTGGAGCCCCACCCAGGAGCCATAAGGGTTATAAACCTCTAAAACATGTCAAAATATGATTAAAGTTAATCCAATAAATGTCATAAAATAAAAAAACATATAACATATAATATAGAATCATTTTTATGCCTTGTTGGTAATATGATCATAGGTGACTCATATGTTATTAGTGATAGTTGGTAGTATTTAACATGTTTAGTGTATCCTCTCTCTCTCTCTCTCTCTCTCTCTCTCTCTCTCTCTCTCTCTCTCTCTCTCTCTCTCTCTCTCTCTCTCTCTCTCTCTCTCTCTCTCTCTCTCTCTCTCTCTCTCTCTCTCTCTCTCTCTCTCTCTCTCTATCTATCTCTCTCTCTCTCTCTCACAATGATTTTTACGATGAGAATCCTTGGTGTATTTAATTAATATTGTGATAACTTTGTACATTAGTTGTAGGTACATATGTTTAATTAGTACATAGTTAAGAAATAATTAGTGTGAATGATATGATTAGGATCGTGGTGAACTAGTAGACAAGCTATTAGGCAATGAGATTGAGAGAAAACAAAATGTAAAAATAGAGAGAAAGGGTGAAATTTGCCAATCTTTCTCTTTTTCCTTTGTAGATCATAAAACTTTTAATATGACCTATGTGTCACTACCATTTCTCTCTTTGGACACTTATATAGTGCACACCTTTAAAGTATGTCTTATAAGATGTATACATAACAAATTCAACTAATATAATAGCAATAGATAAGTTACATATAGCTACCACTTGCTCTCTTCGGATGCTCATATATTGCACACTTTTCAAATGCATCTCCCAAGATGTACACATTATAAATTTGAGAGGGAAGCAATGGTGGGATGCAAGGCAGAAGCTATGGAGTGTAAGAGGGTTAGCCCTCTTCCACTTATGATTATCATCCCTAGTCATAGCATCTACATAACAAGAAGGCTTGCCACAATTTGTGGCCATGACATATTCTAGAGGCAAAGTATATATACTAAGTGGTCCAGAAACCCTCATAGACCTACATAAAACTAGCTCAACTAGAGCCTCTGGCTATCCCATCTATCTATCCTATAAAACATGAAGTTGTCCACTATATCGTGGCACTCCCACCTTAGCATTTTTTGGCTACCCAATCCCTAGATGATGTGAAATAAGTTGTATAGTATATTCATGTGCTAGCTATCCATCATCCTAAAATACCACTTTGTAGATCTCAACCATCTTGATAGCCTACTTATGCATCATATCCTCATTAAAGATGACATCATGGCAGCATACCACCTTCTTTGATTCAAGATCTCCCAAGTCATAGCCTATTATATTTAACTCTCCATAGCCAAGAAAAACATATTTCTTAGACTTAGGATCAAGCTTAGTCTATTTGTCACTAGGTATATACATAAATGCTTCATTGCCAAAAACACACAAGTGACAATAACTAGGACTCTTCTAGACCATAACTCCTCTATAGTATCTTGCGATCAAATGGCATGCTATGAGTCCTATTGATCAAATGCACTATTATCTTTATAGCTTCAATCCAAAATACATTAGTGAGACCAACATTAGAGAGCATACCACATGCCCTTTCCTAAATGGCCATGTTCATCTTCTTAGGCACACCATTTTGAGTAGGATTCTTAGGAGCTATCAACTCTCACTTGATATCACGGCTTGCACAAACATTTGTAAAGACATGCAAGATGTACTCTACACCATTTCTCTAGTTTTTATGTATGACATGTGATTTGCTTTATAATGCTACTTTTCCTTTCTCACCCACCACTTAGAAATTATATTCCAACGAGAGGAGAAACCATTTGGCAATGCATCTTGTTGTGCAAGTCTTGTTAACTGGATAAAGCAATGCATGATGTGATCAATAAATAAAGTAAATAGTGTAGCCAAAAGATGTCTAAACCTTTTAACCACAAGCACCATTACCAACCCTTCTCACTCTATTGTGGAGTAGTTCATCTCTTCATTTGTGAGCTGCGTCTCTGAATCACTTTCCTCAATCACTTGGTGAAATCCATGTAATGTTCACCAAGTTGGCATACCACTTTTTAGTGACTAGCATGTGCCCCAAAGGGTGATGCCATAAAGAGACAGATGGATGTTTAGTGACAACTACAAGATGGTCTTTATTACCAAAAATATACTAAGTACAGATTTTGGCCCTTTGACCACAACAAGAGATCCTTTGCAAGTTTTCCACACATGATCACTAAATATTACTCTATAACCACAATAATCAAGTTTCCTTCTTACAAAATGATATTTCAGTACACCCAAAGGCATATGAATTTTTTGCTAGCTTTTCCAAGTATTCTGATTATCTTTTGAGCATAAAACAAGCATTTGAGGCCAAGTACATGTAAACAGTCTTCATAAATTTGAGCCCATATAATCTCCACAAAGTGAGCATAAACCAACATAATTAATCCTTCAAGACAAAAAGTCCATGAAAATTTGTGTGCAATCCCAAGCTATAAGTAGTCCAAGATTCTCCAAGTGTAAGCTGCTATCCAAAAATGTTGTCCAAACTGAAACTATTTTATTCGATATAAAATAGAGAATGAAAATTTGCATAGAAATGACTCTGTGATTATCCAAATATATAGCTCTCATTGCCTTTTTGTTTTGAGCTATAGAACAGATCAATCCAATATTGTATGCAAAAGTTGTGGCCAAGATACAAACGTGTTGTCAAGCTACCATAGCTCTCCATGACTTCTATAACATGGTCTATATCCAATCAAAATGGATAGAATGGCTCCAAACTGAATGCTTGAAAGGTATTTTTACTTTCTCATCTATTGTGCATACATTTGAGAGAAAGAAAATAGAAGAGAATATCGTTTTTTCTTCTCTTCGAAGGGCTACATTGTTGTGCAATCTTTCTAAGCATCCAAAACCTCTTTCTAAGCATTTAAAGCAAAGTTGTTTTGCATCACTTCTAGCCACTAATGGGTATCCATACCAATGCCAAAAATAGGCTTTTGCAATCCCAAATCAAGCCTCAATGGCTCAAGCTTAAGTTAGATCCAGATTCTGACTATGAGCATATGTAATATACGTATTTTTCCTCAGTTAATTGCGTGTGACCGCCCTATTTTTCACATCCTCAACCATTTTTCAATAAGTTTTTTCCATTTATATGTATGTATACACCCTTGTAGAAGCTCAAAATATTTTATTTCAATCTATTTGGCTTGAAAATATTTTATCACACTTTAATTATGATTTATCCAAATTAATTCAATTATGCATACTTATCGTGAATTTATTTAAACTTTTTTTGAATTTCTTAGCTAATAAATATTTATTCTTATTTTTATTTATCTTGATTATTAATTTTATCTTAATTTATTTTAAATTATTAAATTTTTAAGATTATTTTTAATTTTTTTAATTTGTAAAATTTCTTCGCTTATTTTTTAATTTTGAAAATTATTTAAAGAAGAGTCCCTCCTCACAATTTTAACACACAAACAAAGAGGAGACTACTCTTGAGATAGTGAGGGTGAGAGTCAATTGAGTAAATTTATCATGAGGTGAGATGAATTCTACGAAAAGGATACAAGTGTCCATTCGTGTGTCAATGCCCTACCTTCAAAGTCCTTTTCTAATGTCTTTTTCTATCCCCAATGGTCCCATGCAAGCATCTTGATGTGGCAGGGCTAGCCAAAACGCTAAGAATATAATCGCAAATACGACCAATGTATATTATTTTATTTTTAAAATAATTAAAATATTTTATATTATTCACTTTTTCATCATAGAAATTCTCATAAATTATAAAATTAAAATTGATTTAAGCTTCACTAGATTTGAATTTTTATTAACTTCTAAATTAGAAACATAGTAAAAACTATGCCAAAATTTAATAGTGCAATGTTGAAAATATAGTTTAATCAGGTTTGAAAGTATAGCCAATTAAGTAAAAATAAAAAAAGCTTTAAAATAAAAACTATTTATAAAAATAAGATTAGAAGTTAGACTTGTACTTTTTAAATAAATTAGTTAAATTACACAAAATTAGTTAAAATAATATGAAAAATTTTCATTTTAACTTTATAAATCATCAAAAAAATTGAATATTTATATTTTAAAATAATTAAACTCTTAGATAGATTGTTATTAGTATGTCATTAAATGGTCAATAAAAATTAGTTTCTTGATGGTCATGGCCTAGAAAACATATTAGAAAAATTAATATTTCTATAGATTCTCTCGTAAGATATTATAATTTTCATAGTTAGTGAAAATTTGTGCAATAAATAATAAGATAGTACTTTAGTATATTCTTCAAATATGATCCATAAAATTTTATTTAGATTCATTTAAGTTATGTTAAATTGTGTTTACTGCACTGTATTAAACTCAAATTGTGAGCTGAATTATTATTGGATGAATGGAAATCATTATAATTTTCCATTAGAAAGTTTTAAATTTATTGAAATTTCTAGGAAAAGTTTAGTTTGCTCCTTATTAGAAAGGCATGGTTGTTTGGAATCTATTTGAGTGATTATAGTTGCAATAAAATTATGGAATAATATTCTAACTATGATCATCCTTCTTCTAGCAAAACCAAACAGGATTAAGGCATGATGCCATCCCAAGGGCTTGCATTAAATACTCCTTACCTAGAATTTTATATAGACTACCTAAGATGACCCACCACCACCACTTAGGTATCTTTAGTCTTTCATATAGAAAGGTTTTCCCTTACGGTAAGTAAGAAAGCGATGCTCTGGTTTGACATTGCAATCTCAATCATGATCCTGAGATAGGGAAGGAAACCTATATGAGCCCAATGTGGTTTGGCATTGGAAGGCCCGAGATTTATAGTGCAATGTGGTAACTCGATTTTGTTTCTTTAGGTTAGTTAACTCTTCAGAGTGGTTGTAAATATGAGGATAATGTAAACTACTTTGTTTTCTAAAAGATATGCTTTGATGTTCATAGATAATAACGTATCAATGAACCTGTGTATAGATTAATTAAGGAAGCTTTTTTTATATGCTTCATAGTGTGAGTAGTATGCTTGCTTAGAGAACTACAATAGGCCCTATTGAGGAAAGTAAATGGATGGTCTTTCTAAAGAAACCGTTGGTGGGGGGACCTGTTTAGCTAGGTGGCCTTTCCTAAATTTTAGAAAAGGAATAATAATTATGACTATCCCTAGGGTTGAGTCTTAGAACCGAGTAAGCATGGTTTTAGGGGGTTGGTGTGAGACTATACCTTATGGGCAAAGGGATTTATATGCAACTCCCCCTCATTTCTCACTCTCATTGAACCAAGTGTGGTACTTGCCTGCCTCAAGTCTATGTCAGCTCACACAATAATGACTATCTTAGCTCTGCCCTAGACTACTACTAGAGACCTAGTTGTGTCTCCTTGTGGGATGAGGCTAAACACTTCACTCACAAGGTAGACATGGGGACACTAGTCACCTAGATCCGCATGCTCGAAGTTAGCATAGATGGTGATGACTAGGACTAAGTCCCTAGATGACTACCAAACTATCCTCTCTATGACTCAAGGTTAGATATGTTTCAGGTGGTATCATAGCATAAGTTTTAGTACATTCCATTATTAAATACAACATTAAATTAGTAGATATTGATTTTATTATAAGAAATAAACACATTAACTTAAAAATTGAGTACATGTAAACAAGTGATTCAATTTAAGTTTTTATTCGCTCTCTAGGGATTCTTTAACCAACACTAGTGTTCCAAGCGATGTACACCATGGCTTATGGATTCTCAATTTTATATTTAGACAATAATGTTCCCTTAGTTACTTTCAAGGCTTATCCGTAGATCAAATTGGTCAAAAATCCAAGATGAAAGTTGGAAATCGCAAAACGAAAATTACTTAGTGAATGCTAATAAAGTCGTGCATATTGAGAATGATGTAATGAGAGCTCGAATCCTTGAAGAACTTAGTTTGGCCAAAGTCTTTTGGTTCTTTGAAACCAAAGACTTTGAAGCTCTTATTTATGTGAATAATCATCTGATTAACTAAAATCAATATGTGTATTCGCTACTCACAAGAGTTATAAATTGTAGGCACATTAGAATGCAACTCTACAACTCTTACATTCCCAATATAAAGATATTGAGTCACCTTGACTATCCCCTTATGGTCATTGATGTAAGTGAAGGTACTCCTAGTAGATATATTTTTGAGCCTGGCAAAATTATTGCTAAGTCATTTCCAAAATACAAATTTATGCTAACCAATACTTCGTAAGCAAAGGAAGACCCCAAGAATTGACTAAATAAGGTTCAATGTACTGACTAATAAATTTGTAAAAATGTAAATGGGATAATTCTATAGATAGGTTAAAACTTTAAGGATTGTTTTAATGTGATCAACTAAAACAAACTTAATACATAATTTGATAAACAAACTCGTTGTATTGGTAAAGCACTCTCTTACACCTTCAATATCTTGTGCAAGAGGAATTTCATTTGATATTTCCCCTTATATACCAAAAGCAGGTTCGTAGCGCAGCCTACCCTTGTAGAAGCACCTCTTTCAATTGATGGACTAGATCTTTGTTCCACCCTACAACCAATTCTTTCATGCCATGAGTGGATGCAGTACATGGGTTGTCATGTTGATTGTATTGGCAACCTCGAGTATGAGATGTGGAGGATCCATTGGGCCGAGAGGCTCGACACTGTTCAACTCTTTACCTTTTACCCTAGCCCTCCAGGTCCTATAGAGTATCATGAGGATGAGGCTATGACCCAAGCCTAGTGGGTTTATAATAGGATTATTAGAGTCATTTGATCCCCAACCATGTTGTATTCGCTCATAGATATCGTGCTTTTGGGTATTAGGTGGAGGGATTCCTAGATCTCCTTACTAAATACTTAGCCTTAGATATTATGAGTGAGCTACCTAAATATAAGATTATTTCCCTTGAGGAGTTTCATGGTTGATCATATATGTTATATGGCTTCTGAGAAAAGCCTTTGTATATAAATAATGAAATTATACACTTGGTTTTTCCTTCTTTTTCTATGAGTAATCTTGTTCAGTAAAGAGTTGTGATCTAAATTACCTTACCTTGTTGTATATAGATACAAAGCAAACCATCACATCCTCATGTTTCACACTATGTACCAATCCACCTTGCATTCATTAGATTACTCTTGGTGGAAAGATTTCATGAGCATCTGGGAAAGTACTTATTATCCTCTTGGATACTATGTGGAGAGGCAATGGATTCGGCATGGCATCTACTGCTTCATTGACATCGAGAGGCTTGCCTACCTTGAAATTAATATTAAAAGAATCTGATGGATGGAGAAAATAAAACTTGTCTCAATATATTTTAGTTTGAGGAATCAAGAGTTAAAACTATCATAAATGTAAATCAGTAAAATGTCTACCATGATCTATACATTTATGATCGAGTAATTAATCTCGTATCCCTAAAAGAATAGCCCAACTAGGTAGGTTAAAATGAAACAATTATGTTGTCAAATGATTCCCTAAATAGCCAAGCCAATATCACCTTCTCAAAGTTCATGAAAAAACCCCTATGCATAAGGGAATACCTTTTGCCAAGTTTAATGACTAAATCCTTACTCAATATGTTAAAAAGCTCTTCCTCAATCTTGAAGAAGTACATATTTATGCAATAAAACTTTATCATTTTATGGTGTAAATAATCTCATCTAAGGTTTGAGAAAAAATTTCCAGTACTCCCCCCCCCCCCCAAAATCTCTTTGGTTGATCAACACAAGAAATGAAGTTTCTATTAAAGCAAGAAAAGTCCCCTGAATTTAATGGCGAGGGATTAAAAATCGAAATTAACACTAAAACATGGATTGAATAAATGGAGGAGTCTCCTTATAACCCCATAAAGGGGAAATTTTCAATAATCGAGGATGAGATTGAGGAGCGAGACAAGGTCTAAGTGGCTAAGCTTGTTTCTTAGTGGCTCTAGGAAAGAAGAAGAGGACCCTACGATTCACAAGGAAGTGGAAAGAAGCACCATCCACATGGCCATCGATAATAATCAAGAGGCTAGGTGCAATAATATACCATCGTGTAAGTCCCTACAAAGCACCAAGGTTAATCCTTCCAAATTTTCATTGATTGTGCTGCTACTCACTCCTTCATGTCTCCTAAGTGTGTAATGAAATTACAACTAGATCCCAAACTTGCTAAGAAACTGATAGTCAGACTAGTAAATGAAAAAGGAGTCTATTTGATCCAAACAATCAAAAGCATAAAACTATACTTAGTAAACCAACGCACAAAGACATACTTTTGGATTTTGTCCTTAGGGACTTATTACTATCTCCTAGAACTGTACATTTCGTGGTATGCCATATCATCAAGGAGAGAGTCGGTAAAAGGAATCGGGAATGGATCGATAATGGTAGCTGCATTTAATTTCCTATAATCCACACAAACTCTAATCTTCCCATTTTCCTTGGGCACCACCACTATAGGGGATAACCAAGTGAATTCATTAACTGGTTTGATGAACCCAACCCTCAAAAGCTTGTCAATTTCTTCTTTGACCTATTTGGCATAGTTAGGGTTCATTCTATACCTTTTCTAAATGATTGGCTAAGTATCTTTCTATAAATTTGTCCTATGCTAAGAGCTAGATCAAATCCTTTCATGTCTGTATAATCCCAACCAAAAATATCATGAAACTCTTTGTACAGCTTAACAAGATCTTGCTTGAAATTTTCTTCCACAAAAATATTGACCCTAATGGGTTTGGCCTCCCCTTCCTTATTCAAATTAACCTCTTGAACCTCATATTCAAGTACCCTTGTAGATCTTCTCATTGTGTACCCATATCTCAACTCAACCTAAATAATGGATTTTTGTCCTTTGGCATCCAATACATCAGAACTATCCATAGATTTATCCACACCAATTTGCTGTTTTTTAGGTATTTCTTACTGAGAATCTTCAGGATGACTGATTCCTTGGTCCTAAACCATTTTATACTGCTCATTTCCTGACCTCTCTTGAAATTTAGGCTGCTCCTGATCTTCGAGAAAGCCTTCAGGATGCTGTCATGACTGGTTTTGGACTATAGTTTGAGTAGCTTGATGTTCCAGAACTTCATTTCCTGCACTCATAGGAGGATCCTGATACTCCTAAATAATACTATCAACATATATTTCAAAGACTAGAACCACAAAAGGATTTTCTTGAGGAAATAATTCCTACTCATCATCTTTCACTTCATCTGCAAGTTGATAGTTTGAGCTACTACATGTCTAGAGGAACTCTTCAAGATTACCTTATTAACTGCTGATAATCCAATCTCCTTGAGTCCTTTGGGGATACATACATAATCGTTCCCCCAATCTTGCTTCAATTTGGCTAATTTAAACCACGGTCTACCCAAGATCATTATATAAGAATCCCCAATTTTTGACATTCTTAACACAATGAAACTCACCCTGAATTTCATGCCAGCCACTCTAATTTGTTGATTCCTAAGAATACCCAAGGGCTGTAATCTCTTTTGTTTTGCCATCCTAACCTGAAATGGGGCTGGTAGTAGCTCGTCTTGCTTGGTTGCCAAATATGTATGTTCAGGAAGTATATTGACTCCAAACCCCCATCCAACAGGACTTCATCATGCTTTCTTCCTACATACTCAACTTGAATGGTAGGCACTTGATAATCCACAGCTTCTTGTTGGGTTGATATGACTGCCTAACAATTAGGAACTACTTGATCCTAACCTGCTATATATTCAAGAACTTCTTGCTACTTTTTCCTGATCTTCAAGAGCAACTCTTCCTTGAATCCTTGTATTAAATCCAAGATTTGCTCTAGGGTTAACTGGCAAAGAGCACTTTTTGCTAGAGCTTGAAATAGCTCTTTTGAACCTCCTTCCTAAAAATGACATGCTTTGCTACCTGAGCTTCAGGATACTGATCTGCATTAGAATTTGAACCTGCATTAGAATCTAAATCCGAAGATTCATCATGCTTATGGGTTTTTGATCGGGAGGTGCCAAGCCTCCTTTCTACCCTCATAGTAACCTTAATCAACATATCCAATGTATTATTCCAACCCATCTCCACATTGGCAATGGGATTCTTGATTTTACCCCTCAGGTCCTTCATAAAATAAGTGATCTGCATCTCTACTGAATGACGATACATCAATAGCATCCAATGTGTTCAGCAGGTTCTTAAACTTCTAGGTCTAATCCTCCACCAACACATTCTTTTGTTTGATCTTCCTTAAAATGTCTCCCGGAGTTTTGTCCTTATGAAACCTGCATAAGAATGTTGTCTTTAAGGCATCATATGTATTGAATGCTGCCATACCATAACTGGCAAACCAGTCCATGGCTTTTCCTTGCAAGGTAGTAGCAAATTGTTGCTTCTTGACTTGATTTCCATACATCTGGTTGAATCCACTCGCTATCCACCTTGTCTCAATTTGAGCCACATGGTAGTCATAGTCTTCCCTCTTTTTCCCTGAAAAATTAGATGCTCAAACCTTCAGGTTGACAACCTGATATGGGTTCATTATGTTTTGCTTTTTGGGATTCCTCTAAGGTGGTAAAGGATTAAAATTCAGAGATTTATGTCACTCTGCAACAAAAATGTCCCCCCCAACACTAGATGTTGTAACCTTTCAAGTGCATGTCTAGGAGGAGTATCTTGATGTTCAAGTGGTAGTATAGCTTCCTCATTATCTAACAAACTTGGTATGCTTGGAGAGGTTGAAGGAGATTCTGTTGAGCTGGTGCGGGAATGATATTCTCAAGGTACTCGTGGAGGTACCCACCACTAAAGAATTCTGCCTAGCATCTATAAATTGTTCTTCATCCAACCTACCTAATGCTCATATTTCTCCTTTATCATTTATCCCCATAACCTGCTATTGTTGTCTTGCTAGTGCTTCCCTCAATTCCCAAGATCTACTTCTTGTTAAAATGGGATTTGACAAATGTGGATAATTGTCTGACATAAATGCTGCCTATAAAAGGCACCGCGTAAATCTTCAATGACATTAGCATCCTGCACTCCTGGAGCCTATTCTTGCGGTAATTGTTTCTAGGCATGATGCCTAAATCATGAGAATTATTCCCATGAAACCAGCAAGATCGCCAAAGTGTTATGGCCTCTCAAGACCACAATATGAATACAAGATACGTCAATTTGCTCGAAACAATCCTACAACAACAACTAATTTTCTGAATCTATCTATAGCCATTATCGTCATTTAATATTCAGAAACACTACACTAACAAGAAATACATATTATGATTATTCATGTGACACAACTCTCTTGAAAGATCAATGATAGTTTACAACCATCACAACTACTCCTAATTACATAACTCAAAGTAAACAACATAGATATTCAAGAAATAGACATAGATAAGTATGATCAACATCAGCATAGATACATCTCATGGCGTTGTCCTGAAGAATATAAGTATGATCAACATAGATACATCTCATGGTGTTGTCCTGAAGAATATATCATTCCTAATCATATAGCATCTGATCGAATACAACTTCTTGACATTTTTGGACCTGCACTTGACTTTCAGGTGAAACATCATATGAAAGCTAAATTCACTTTACACATGCTAATCCCAAAAGCCTATATGCATACAAGTACTAAGGTATGAAATAGTACTAAATAGACAATGGAATTCAAGCCCTAACAATACCAAACTCCCTGCATCACTCTCAAAGAAAAGCCTAAGATGCTTAAGGTGCTCTTGCCTCTTGCAGAAGACTCAAAAATCATCAATGAAGACTCACATTAAAAATGTCAAGTATGGACCAAATGTCTTATATGCAACTCCCTGAAATTCTGGGGGTCCATTCTTGAGGCCAAAATTCATTATAGTACTGACAAAGGCTACCCATTCTGTAATAAAAGCAGTCTTATCCATGTTATCTGGATGCATCCTAATTTGATTGTATCCTGAAAACCCATCCAAAAAACTATACATCTCATGTCCTACTACATCATCCAACAAGGAATCAGTAAAAGGTATTGGAAAAGGATCTAAGATTGTAGCTGCATTTAAGTTCATGTAATCCACACATACTTTGATCTTCCCATTTTTCTTAGGTACCACAACAATAGGGGATAACCATGTCACCTCATTTACTAGCTTGATGAACCCAACCCTTAGCAACTTGTCAATTTCCTCCTTTACTTGCTTGGCATAATTTGGATTCATCCTATATCTCTTTTCAATTATTGGCTTAGCATCCTTCTTTAGATTGATCCTGTGTTGACACACTCCTAGATCAAACCATTTCATATCTATATAATCCCAAGCAAAGATGTCCTAAAACTCTTGACATCATTTGATAAGATCCTCTTTGAAAGCTTCCTCCACATAGATGCTCATCTTGATGGGGTTTACTCTTTCCTTCCTCATTCAGGTTGACCTCCTAAACTTCATCTTCAACTACTCTTGCAAATCTTCTCATAATGTGTTCATACCTCTACTCATCTTGAAAATGGCTTTTTGTCCTTCCTCTTCTAGTACATCAAGGTTGTCCATACCCTTAGAATCCTTAGACTACTACTTTCCTCTTTTAGTCCATTTTCAAGATGACCAATTCTTGAGCCATGAGTTAATTTAAACTCCTCATTCCCTATCATTTCCTAAAACTTAGGCTACTTTTGATCTTCAAGTTGGCTATCTCAATTCTAACTTGATTAGTTTTGGCCTATAGAATGAATAGTTTTCTATTCCAAAATTGCATTTCCATCACTTGTGGGAGAATCCTAATACTCCTAGATAATACTATCAACATCTATCTCAAACACTAAAACTACAGAAGGATTTGCTTGCAAGAATATTTCTTCCTCATCATCTTCCACTTCATCTACAAGGTTGATAGTTTGAGCTACACGTCTAGAAGAACTCTTCAAGATTACCTTATTGATTTTTGATCATCTAATCTCCTTGAGTCCTTTGGGAATACATACATAATCATTCCCCCAATCCTAGTTCAATTTGGCCAATTTAAACCACGATCTGTGCCCAAGATCATTTTATAAGAATCCCCAATTTCTGACATCCTTAGCACAACAAAACTTACCTTGAACTTCAGGCCAACCACTTTGATTTGTTGATTCTTAAGAATACCCAAAGGTTGTAACCTCCTTTAGTTTGTTGTCCTAACCTAAAATGGGGTTGGTAGTAGTCCCTCATGCTTGGTGGCCAAATATGTATGTTCAAGAAGTATGTTGACTCGTGATCCCCCATCCAACAAGACATCATCATGCTTATTTCTTGCATACTCAACTTGAATAGTGGGCACATGATAATCCACAACCTCTTGTTGGGTTGGTATGACTACCTGGCATTCAGGAACTACCTTACCTTGAATTTATTTATCTTCAAGAACTTCCTATTGCTTTTTCATGATCTTTAGGAGCAACTTTTCCTTGCATCCTAATATTAAGTCCCAGATTTGCTCCAAGGTTAACTACAAAGAACACTTTGCCAGAGCTTGAAACAACTCTTTTGAACCTCCTTCCTGAAATTTTCATGATACCTTATCTTCAAGATACTGATCCTGTTAATCAAGATGCAGGGTACATCAACCCTCCTAATCATCAAAACTCCTCATATATTACTTTCCCTGCTACTTTTTGTAGCTTCCTAACTTACTTTTTGCATTTTTCCTTACTTTATCTTGTTCTTGCCAATCAAGTTTCAAGCCTACTTGTCTTCTAGGAACAGCTAGTACCATAGCTTCATCAAGATAATCCTCTACTTTAATGCAATTAGAACAATCACATTCAACATGCATACTTATAGCATTCAAGTTACCTAACACCTCCTCTGACCTTTCTTGAATTTCCTCTTGATGAGTTTTCCTATAATTAGCAGCACATGTACCTTCAAGTAGCTTCCTCTGCTCATCTTGGTCAAGTAGCTCTATGAGGATTGCTGCAAGTGGGGTAGGTGGATGATGTGGATGAGGTGCTCCTGCATGTAGGTCTTCCATCATTGGGGATCCTTGCTATTGGCATTCGTCTCTCAGTCCTATGCCTTGCCCAAAGGTTCACAATTTTGTCCAACAAAGTGTCCTTAACCTCCACAATAGTGGCATGCTCCGGTTTGAGTAGTTTTCCGGTGTGCGTGAAATTTTTCCCAAGGCTATCTTGCTTGCATTCTTCAGGTACCCTAAAGGGCCTTTGAGGCATTGTGTCAGTATTAACCTGATTGACTACAACTAGCTGTACAAGTCTTGGTCTAGGCTGCATCACTTACATTTGTTGTGCCATCCTAACATTAGGATTGTACCAACAAGTCTCAATTTCGTGGCTAGTCCTTTGGCATATTTCACAATAACTTTCCTTCCTCTTGATGTTAGAAAGACCTACATCTTTTAGCTTTTGTTTAATCTTCTTATCTAGTTTCCTCTCCTTTGTCTTTTTCTTGGTTTTATCATTTGTCTTCTCCTTCTTAGTCTTGACTGAACAACCTGATTTCTTATTCTTCTTCGTGTGCTTCTTCTTACTAGACTCCTCATCATCTAAGGAGCCACTAAAATCATCCTCTGATTTTGAATTGTACTCACTATCCTCATCCTCGCTATCACTTTCTAATCCTAAATTTGAATCTACATCAAAATATGAATTTGAGGAATCAGCATCCTTACGAGTTTTTGATCGGGAGGTACCAAGCCTCCTTCCCACCCTCATAGCAACCATGATCATGGTACCTAATGTACCATTCTGACCCAGCTCCACATTAGCAATTAGGTTCCTGATTTTATCCCTCAAACCCTTAATGAAATAAGTGACTTGCATCTCCACAGATGGTGCACCGGTAGCATTCAACCTATTAAGTAGGTTCTTAAACTTATGGGCATAATCTTCAACCAACATGTTCTTTTGCTTTATCTTCTTGATCTTTCTTAGTATATCTCTAGGAGTTTTATCCTTCCAAAAAACCTACCTAAAAATGCAATTTTTAACTCATCATATGTATTAAATGCTACCATTCCATAACTGTTAAACCAATCCATGGCTTTCCCCTACAAGGTGGCTCTACAAACTACTACTTCTTGACTTGATCCGCTTGTCCTTCTTGTTTCAAACTAAGCCACATGGCAGTCAGGGTCTTCCTTCTTCTTACCTGAAAACTTAGAAGTTCACACCTTCGAGTTGACCAACTTATTTGGATTATTGTATTTTGCTACTTTTTGGGCTACTTCAAGGGTGATAAAGGGTTAAACTTTAGAGATTTCTTTGCTAGAACTCTAGTACACTGCAACAAGATTGTCCTTCCCAATACTAAATGCTACAATCTGTCAAGTGCTTGTCTAAGAGGAGTATCTTCATCCTTTGGGAACAATAGTTTTTTCTCATCATTTGAGAGGCTTGGTATGCTTGAAAGAGTCAGAGGAGGTTCTATGGAAGTGGTAAGGAAATGGTATAATGTTGCGGTACCCCGCAGAAGAGGTACCCACATCCTGCAAGTCTTGACCATCATTTGTGAACTGTTCTTCATCCAACCTGCCTAATCCTCCTACTTCTCCTATATTATTCAGCACAATGCTTCCTCTTGTTATTGTCTTGCCAAAGCTTCCCTTAATTCCTAGAATTTGCTCCTTATTAAAATAGGATTTGACAAATACGAATAATTTTTTGACATATATGTTGCCCATGAAATGCACCTTACACATCTTCACTGTCATTAGCATCCTACACTCTTGCAGCCTGATCTTGTGGAAATTGGTTCTAGGCCTAATGCCTAAATTGTGAGAACTTTGCCCATGAAATCGATAGGATTGCCAAAGTTTTATGGCCTCTCAAGTCCACAACAAAACACAAAAAACACCTGCTTGAAATTACTTTGTTGTTGTAGATAACTTTCTGAATCAATTTACTACCATTTTAAGCATTAAATATTCAAAAATGATACGCAAAGATAAAATACATATTATTGTGGGAGCCTTTGCTCAACCGCCAAGACCCACGGACCGCTTATTGTTTCAAGCTTTCCAAGCCAAGCACTAATGGCTACCTCTCACATAGCCAACACGCCATCCATATCTACGGGTGTAGTGAACTTACCTCCATGCCGTTCGAGTTACCTCCTCTCCTGCGCACTCCGATGGCTCCACGATCCAAGTGCAAGCTTCAAGCAAGCTCCATCCTCAAGCCCCATACTCCAAGCTCCATCACCACGAGCAAGAGAAGAGAAGAAAATAGAAGAGAAGAGAAGAGAAGAGAAGAGAAGAAGAGAGGAGGAGATGGAGAGCTTCTCCATCCCATGGTCCCTCACCCTCACACACTCACTCCCTCACACTCTCACACTCCCTCTCTCAAGCACAAGCTCAAGCAAGCAAGAAGAAGAAGAAGAAGAAGAAGAAGAAGAGAGCCACTTTTTGCCACACACAAGAATGAGCTTCTCATTCACTTTTCAACTTTATATACAAAACCCTAAATCCCTTTTGGCCGGTCATCCCCTTTTCCCCTTTTTTACATGGCCGACCGTAGCCTAGGCCCTTTTTCCCATTGTCCTTCTATCTTCCTAGCTTCCTTTCCACCACCTGTCTACATTTACAAATTGCACGAGTGAGAGCCCGGCGCTCCTTGAATTAAACCATGATGCGCTTGCGCTCTTTTACAAAAGTTTTGACTTGCGCTTTTCCTTGTGCGCCTTTGTCTTCCGTTTCTCTTTGCCTTGGCCTTTGTCTTTGTCTTCTGTTTTAGCTTTCCGGATTTTCCACCGCATGGCACTCTTTTACAAGATTTCAGGGTGCGCCTTTGTATTTTAAAATGCACCTTTCCCCTTTTGCATTTGCCTTGGACTTTTTAAGGTTGCCCTTGCGCTTTTGGCCTTTTCTCCTCTTCTTTCTTCAGTCGGGCTACCTTTTTTTCGCCTTTGCCCTGTGTCTTTTTTATTTCATTTTTCTTTCTTTGTGTTGGGGTTAACATTACCCCCCTCCTAGAGGAGATGCCAGTCCCATGGCACTCACCGTCATAGGTAGCAGGCGTTTAGCATACACCGAAGACATGTGTGGCAAGGACGTCTGTGGTTGCCATGGCTGAGTGTGGTAGTGGGGGGAGGAAGGTTATTGGGGGCACGTTGGTGGGTTAAGTGGTAGGTGGTAGGGCAATGGGAGTTGGTGGTAGGGCTGTTCTTTGGGGGGGGGGGGGGGGGTGGGGGGAGGGGGGGTTTGCACTGATAGAGTGCAATGGCAGGCTTACAGGGTGATACGGATAGGAATTTAGAGTTGAGTGTTGATGAAGAGTGAACGACACCCTCGTTGGAGTTTTCAATACCTGCAATTGAAAACCTCGCATAGGTGATTTCTCCCTAGGGGAAGTGCTGGTCTTCTTTATCGTGCACAAGACATAGTTCAATTAGTTTGGGAGACAAGTCAAACTCTAAGCAAGCTGAGAGTATTGTCTTACACTTGAGGACCCAAACTGTGTATATACTTTGGTGCAGATATTATGTGAGTGCTCGTGCATACTTAGATATTACGTAGGTAGAAGACCGTGGGCTGGTTTTTCATAATGACATGTGGATGAAGCAAAGTGGTCCATGGTGGGAAGAAGTACACGTAAAGGTGTATGCAACATCCTGTGCATTGTGATTGCATGACATAACAGGATAGAACACTGGGATACTGTACTCTCTGTATGTGGGAGCTTTTGCTCAACTGCCAAGACCCACGGACTGCTTATTGCTTCAAGCATTCCAAGCCGAGCACTAATGGCTACCTCTCACATAGCCAACGCGCCATCCATATCTACGGGTGTAGTGAGCTTACCTCCATGCCGTTATGAGTTACCTCCTCTTCTGCGCACTCCGGTAGCTCCACGATCCAGGTGCAAGCTTCAAGCAAGCTTCATCCTCAAGCTCCACGCTCCAAGCTCCATAGCCGTGAGCAAGAAGAGAGAAGAGAAGAGAAGAGAAGAAGAGAGGAGAAGATGGAGAGCTTCTCCTCTCCGGTCCCTCACCCTCACACACTCACTCCCTCACACTCTCACACTCCCTCTCTCAAGCACAAGCTCAAGCAAGCAAGAAGAAGAAGAAGAAGAAGAAGAAGAAGAGAGCCACTTTTTGCCACACACAAGAATGAGCTTCTCATTCACTTTTCAACTTTATATACAAAACCCTAAATCCCCTTTGGGCGGTCATCCCCTTTTTCCCTTTTTTACATGGCTGGCCGTAGCCTAGGCCCTTTTTCCCATTGTCCTTCTATCTTCCTAGCTTCCTTTCCACCGCCCGTCTACATTTACAAATTGCACAGGTGAGAGCGCGCTCCTTGAATTAAACCATGATGCACTTGCACTCTTTTACAAAAGTTTTGACTTGCATTTTTCCTTGTGCGCCTTTCTCCCTTATTTAGGACTCTTCTCCTTGTGCGTCTTTGTCTTCCGTTTCTCTTTGCCTTGGCCTTTGTCTTTTTCTTCTGCTTTAGCTTTTCTGGATTTTCCACCTTCGTTCATTTGAGGGTTAACATTACCCCCTTCCTAGAGGAGTGCCAGTCCCATGGCACTCACCGTCATAGATAGCGGGCGTTAGCATGCACCAAAGATGTGGGTGGCAAAGACGTTTGTGGTTGCCATGGCAGAGTGTTGGTAGTGGTGGGGAGAAAGGACATTGGTGGAGGCACGTTGGTGGGTTAAGTGGAAGGTGGTAGGGCAATGGGAGTTGGTGATAGGCTGTTCTTTGGAGGGGTTGCACTGATGGAGTACAAGTGGTGGTTTGTTGGGGATTCTGTACATGATGATTCTTGGCAGGCTTACAGGGTGATAAGGATAGGAATTCAGAGTTGAGTGTTGATGAAAAGCAAACGACACCTTCGTTGGGGTCTTCAATACCTGCAATTGAAAACCTCTCATAGGTGGTTTCTCCTTAGGGGTAGTGCTAGTCTTCTTTACCGTGCACAAGACATAGTTTAATTAGTTTGGGAGACAGGTCGAACTCTAAACAAGCTAAGAGTATTGTCCTGCACTTGAGGACCCAAACTGTGTATATACTTCAGTGCAGATATTATGTGAGTGCTCGTGCATACTTAGATATTACATAGGTAGAAGATCGCGGGCTGGTTTCACATAAAATGTGTGGATGAAGCAAAGCCGTCCATGGTGGGAAGAAATACACGTGAAGGTGTACGCGACATCCTATGCATTGTGATTGCACGAGGTAACATAATAGAACACAGGGATATGCACTATCGGTAGCTAGTAGACATTGGGCCTATGCGATGAGGACAGTGTAGTTTTAATGGCCATTCGTGCAGTGCTTACCACAATTGATTGCAAGGGTATTAAGGCAGAGTGCAAGAGGGAATTGTGTAAATGGGTCAGGGTGACAGGTCTACCCATAGGCGAGACAAGCTCCCTAGGTCTGTCCTGCCCTTGATGTGCCCTGAACTATTGTGGGATGCTAGGGGGCTAGGGGACTAGGGACGGAGCTAGTCGACCAAGGTCACTGGACGCACCTAATTTGAGGATCCCTAGGTGCGATGTTGTGATCGTGGGTGCTTCTTATCTTTTCGTTCTTTTGTTTTTTTTTTTTTTAACTTGCCTAAGTACAACCATTGCAATATGTTGAGGCTATCAGCCTTTCAATGGGTTGGGAAATGTCAAGCTTCGAAGGCTCAGGAAATGGATATGACAGTGATGATTGTGCCCTAGCCTCGTTGTTAGAGAAGCCGTTATTGCAATATTGGTGCGATTGAGGTAATACCCGTTGTGAGCTCGCTGTAGAGCTCGACCCAAGAAGAGAGTGTAGCCCATGACTATGATGTGGTTCGTGCTATGTGGGCACTTGCAAGGGTGATTTTCTGCATTCAACAGCGTGGCTTTGTTGCAGTTCTTTGTGCGGTGGTGGTCTTGCGGTGATTTGGGCATTGGACACACTTGCACAAAGACATGTGTCATCCTACATCCACTTGTCACTTCATGAGAGTATATGCTTGCTTGTGTCAAGTACATCAAGCAAATGCAATCATGTTAAGACATAACTTTTCAAAATGCTACGATGCTGATTGCAATGCCTATGCCAATGCTTGTTAAAGACGTGGCATATATTAACGATAGGTAAAGGAAGTGTGTACAAGTGGGGAGCCTACCCCTTTAATCATCAAAAGACAAAAAGTTATGGCAGGATGGCTTGTTAAACTGCTTGTAGGGGCTTAGTCGATTTGCACTAGGCGGGATGAGTCTGGGTGGTTAGGCAACTGGGGATCTACTGGTGCGGGGCTCCCATGAGGTTGGGTAGGGAACATGTCGGCCGGGACATGAATGGTGTAGTCTCGGGCCGCCACCGTTTCCAAAATGCCTTTGAATAACTCATTAAATTCTTCCATGTCCCGAGCTGCCCTTTCTGCTTTTGAGCATCTGGTGCTTGAGCATACGTTGGGGGTTTGTGCAACTGGTGTTGCAACATCTTGCGTGCTTCTTTGAGCTTCGACTTTCCTGGCCTGGGGATTCTTCGGCCTTCATCCCAGGCGGTGCTGCTTAGGACCTCGTTTCTTTGCATACCTTTTGAGAGTGGGCACGTAGCACACCGGTGGAGGGGCGTATGCTGCATGTTCCCTCGTCTGCGGAGAGCGTCTCTGCAAGCCAGCTACCCTAGGTTCTCCACGTTTTTCTTGTAGGGGGGCCTGCAATATGCAAACCAAGGGTTAGGCCTTGATACAGAATAAGACCGTTCGCATGGGAGGGATTATAGTGTGGGTTATCAAACGCACATGACTAGAAGGGAAGGGGTGGGACGTGCAATGCTTGTTGTAGAGGGGGATGGCCCCCGTGATGATGTTCATTTAGCCTCTAGCCATTAGCATATCTTGGCTCACGCCAAGTTACATGGACTGGTGGTCATGGATTTGGGCAGGACTCATCCTCGAAAGGATGGACCGGAAAGGGAAAGGTGTATAGAAAGGGACTGCACCCTACTTACATCATCAGAGATGTTGGTCAGGGCTTTCTGTGGTGGGAATGCAGGCTGCATGCCCTTCGCCCAGAGGTGGAAATGGTCATGTGAGAGGGGGACCGGATGAGCCTAGCCTATTGGCCCCAACTCTTCTGTCTGTGCTCAACTATTATTGCTTGTGTGTGTTGATAGTGTCTATACACAGTGACAAAAGTTATTATTTATTTATATACATATCCATGGATCCATGTCGCTTTATGAGGATAAAAACTAGCTATAGAACTCCGGGTTCTACTGGAGCATGACACACGCATCCAGTACTCGTAGCAGCTTACTCAGTACTATCGATAGATATTTTGAAATATCAAGTAGTATGGAACCTTGTCCAAGTCTATTGGCAACATGTAGCTCCTCCTCAGTGAGAACCTTATCAAATAGCGAGTTCTCTTGGCTAGGTTCAACTAAGTCCATACCCCGAATGGTAGTCAGCACTCGGAGGGAAGTTGGTGCCACATAGGTTGGGTCTCTTTGAGACTGCCATTTGGCCAATCGCTCCTCGAAATCTGTCATGATCTGGGCTCCTAGTTCGGCCATTGCAACATGGTTTTCACACCAACACTATTCAAATTGACTTCGGCCCTCTGATAGACGCTTTAGTTGCTCTATCTCTAAGAGACTTGGTTGGCAGAGTGCGTCATTGAATGTGACCGTTAAGCACAGTTCGTCAGCTTCCTTGCCAAAGATGAGGCGCATGCGTTCATACAAGAGCCTGTTATAATGCTCGTCAAGATGTTCTTGCTCTTCCCAAGATAAGGGAATTGGCAAGTATTCTTCGAGCTGCTCTTTAGGGAATGCGCCCATGTCCGCCAAGACATAGACACATGGCTCGGTTGCTATCTGGTTCTAGGATTTTGCCTGGGTTTTAGCATGGCTGGGGGCTCATGCCTAGACATGCAAGTTTGGCCAGTGCTAGGATTTCTTATGCTCTTGGGGTTTCCATGTTTTTCATGAGGCTTCGTTATTGCGTCATGGTTCCCCTTGGATGTGACCGGTATAGGTTTGTCACCCTGTTGTGACAACGTTATATCCACTCTTGATTGGTCAATGCAAGTTCTATTCTCGGTGGGTTGAGTGTTGCAAGCAACCATTGATGGTAACGACTGCTTTGATTTTTCAGAGCACACGAATGTGTCTGAGACTTCACCACTATTAGTGTGAGAAATGCGAGATCTAGAGCATGGCAAAGGCGGAAGCTATGGAGGATGGAAGGAGAAGTGTGGACTCATGATGGAAAAGACACTGTTTGTTACACAAGTGAATTAGGTTCCAAGATTGAGACTTGGACTCATAAACACAATCTTGTGTATGTGGACAATGACATTGACACTTCATTGAAAAGAAAAGAGTACTATCATTGCATTAAGAAAAGGAAGCAAGTACAATGCTTTATAGGAAAGTAGGAAACTGCAGTAGGCACCATTGTGCATATGAGATAAGTTAGCCTGTATATCCTTGACCCTGAAGCTCCATACAAAGAGGCTGTTTGAGTGAGTGTGATTGCTGATTCTCAACACCCCTCCTCAATCACAACTAGAAAGGCACAAAGTGTGTAGAGGCTGTAATAAGAACCACCTGCAAAGTGTGGGCATACCACAAACATGGCAAAACACCAGAGGCTGTCGCAGAAAAGGCTAAGTGTGGGTACCATAAACATAGTGGACATCCAGAGGCTGTAACAGGGGCCTCACAAAGTGTACAGGGACTGTAATGCCAAGTTACATAAGGAGTTTTGCAAAGCTTATGGCAGGAAGCATTAGGGCAAGGAAGTACAAGGCTTTTAAAATAGTCTATCAGAGTTATGAGAGTAGAAGGACTAATGAGTCTTGTCCTTCCAATCTTGGTGGTCTTCATCTTCATCTTTTGGTCCATGGTCTTCATCTTCTTTTACAGCTGCAAGATAGGCCTTTTGGGACCTCTTCCTAGCATGACAGAACTTTTCAGTATGTCCGGTCCTTTTGCAGAAGTCACAGAAGAGCGGTTCCTTTTTACCTTTGTATCTGTTGTTTACATATAACATTTGTTCATCCTTTGAAGTGCTGGGCTCTTCTTTGCTTTTAAGTTTCTTTTCTTCTTCTAACAGAGATGCCTGGATATCAACAAGTTCAGGATTTGGCATGTTGATTAAAGTTGTTGATACATTATTATATTCAGGAGGCAAACTCTTAAGTAGAACACCGATGCAAACATCTTCATCCATTTTAATGTTGATTCTTGCAAGTTGGGTTAGGAGTCCTTCCATGTAATTGAGATGTGTGGCAAGTGATGTGCTGGACTTCATTTCAAGCCTGAAGAACTCAATCAAGAGACCATACTTTGATGATTTAGATTGTGCACCGAACAGGGTGTCAAGTCTTTTCCATGTATCCTGTGAGGTCTCACAGTTATCCACATGGTGGATATAACTATCGTCTAGCTCCAGTTTGATAATGGCCAGGGCTCTGTCATCATTCTTTTGCCAAGTAGTTGCAAGGTCCGCGTCCCGATGTTTCTTCTCTTTTCCATTTGTGATGGCCCAGAGAACCTTTTTCATCAAGATGAGCTTGATGCGGGTTTGCTAGGTGTGAAACCCGACTCCTTTGAATCGAGCATTTGGAGAGTCTTTTCCCATGTTGAGGTTGCAAGATCAGCAGCAAATCAACACCAGAATTCTGAGATTTTATCAGTAGAAGAGCAGAATGCAGTGTGTCAAGAGACACAATTAGTGACAGTGTGAAAACACACTATGTCAGTGTTGATGTTGAGCTTGATTCTTCTTGTTCGGGATCATTCGGTCATTCTTCAATCTTCTCAGGTCCTTCCCCTCCTTGATTTGATGCTGGGTCAATGGATTAGAGTGACAGAGGCTTGGGTTGAGTGTCAGGAGAGAGAAAATTTGAGGAAAAGAAAGCTTGAGAAATTTTGGCTATGGTGGAATTAGGGTTTCTGAGAGACAGGGGCCTATTTTTTTCAACATTGCAGGAGCTATACTTGATCATTTTCAAAAAATTTTACATGCCTAGGAAGCTAACTTCATGGGCTATCAAAGCCCCATGATAATTGTCAAGATCGTGGACTGTATGAAGCACGCAGGCAGCTCGAACAGATTCGGCGCAGTTCAGGACAGCGATGATGAATTTGTGCAATGTTGGGGTCAGGGCACAGCAATGTGATCGATTTTCATGCTAGCATGAAGCGCCTTGAGTAGAGGAACAACTCCCTAGAAGAAATCAAGAGCTGAAGTGGCCTGGTTGAGAAGTTATTGAAGCTCCAAGTGAGGTAGGTCCTGTCTGGCTATGGCAAACACAGAGCATAGATTGAGAATTTTCACAATGCTGAGCTCCAGATGGTCAAATGTCCTGGATTGATGTGATACAGAGAAGCTTTATGAGTTGGAGAATACTTTTCTAGAAGGAAGCTCCAAGAGATTTGACCTGTGGAGTGAGATATAAGCAGCTCAATCTGACAGGGTGCTGCTGCCTATGGCTACCATGGAAGCTTCAGTGAGAGTAGAGTTGGGAGATGAAGTCATGAGCTGACATTGAGCTAGATTGAGGTTGAGAGGAATCAAGAGAGGCTGGAGAAGCAATGCCATGCCCAACTGTGCTCTGATACCATGTGAGAAATGCGGGATCTAGAGCATGGCAAAGACGGAAGCTATGGAGGATGGAAGGAGAAGTGTGGACTCATGATGGAAAAGACACTGTTTGTTACACAAGTGAATTAGGTTCCAAGATTGAGACTTGGACTCATAAACACAATCTTGTGTATGTGGACAATGACATTGACACTTCACTGAAAAGAAAAGAGTACCATCATTGCATTAAGAAAAGGAAGCAAGTACAATGCTTTATAGGAAAGTAGGAAACTGCAGTAGGCACCATTGTGCATATGGGATAAGTTAGCCTGCATATCCTTGACCCTGAAGCTCCATACAAAGAGGCTGTTTGAGTGAGTGTGATTGCTGATTCTCAACAATTAGGAGAGGCATCAATGGGTTCATTGGTGGATGGACTCGATGCTTTATTCATCAGCTCTCCAGCGCTCTTCGTCTCAATGTTCTTGGTGTCCACAATCACCTGGAACTGTTATTGTTTTCACTGTTTTCTCCTCTTTTTCTTGGTCAGTGAAGGTGCATCTCTCAATGACTCAGGACCCTGGACTAGGTCACCCGTTGTTGTGCTTAGTTGGGCCTTAGCATTTCCTTTCTCTAGTGTGTCCTCATGGGACATAGCCATGGCTTGCTAATTAGCCTCATCAGGTTGTGAGGGTACAACTGTCTTCCTTGTGGGAGAGTCTAGCTCTTCAGCCAATTCCCATGTGTTTAACTCCTCCAGCCTAGGCTTTAGGCGCTTTGGAAGCACTGGAGTTGTTAATGAAGTTGGTTGCGACACCTCCTCCACAGGTAAACTGCTAAGGACACATTCAGCAGGGGGCATTGTCACAACCAAGGGTTGTGACTGCTATGATTCCTGCTTTGAAGTAGTAGCAGCTACTTCAGTGGACTTGCTATTATTGGTGGATTGCGGTGTCAAGTCCTTACGGCAATTGGAAGTGGTCGTGCCTTTTGTTGCCCTTAGAGCCTTCACTGGCATAGATCGAGCATCAGTTGAGCTAGCCATGATGGATTGCACAGGCATATCCTTAGGTTGAGAGCTAAGGGTTGTGTTGTGTCATGCCTCTTGGACATCTGGAAGCTTTGATGGACATAGAGATTGGGAGTGAACAGCCGCCATTGATGACCGCTATTGTGCTTCCTATGTCCGTTTGGAAAAAGAGGATGTATGAGATCTAGGACTCATAGGTGGACTTGGCACTGGCTGAATGATTTGCTCAAGGCTATTAGACAATTGTGCCATTTGCTTTGTTGAGCGATCGGCCTTGCCATGAGCAATGTTGTGCCTATGATGCATGTTATCCTCTTGGAAAATCAAAGGCTCTTTGGGTACTAATGGCTTTTGTGCATGCTCAATGGCTACGTATGACATCTACTTAGTAAGCATGCTAGGCTGAGGCTCTTTCTTTCGAACACTCGTGTCCAGTCTCTCATCTCGAGACCTAGAGTTTCTCTTAGATTTCCTCCTGTGCTTTGTTGCTTTTGATGCAATCTTGCCTTCAACTGATAGAGATGGTTTAGCAGGGGATTTTGGTACCCAAATCCATCGGTTACCTACGTAATACCCTTGACCATGTAGCAACGCTTTGAATATCCATCGCTGCGTTGTGCTGACCCTCCATCGATGCCTTCGTCTATAAGGCTTGGTCTTCTTTTGGGGTCTTCTATGATATTTGTAAGTCTAAAGCCCATCCTTGGCATTGTCTCTTGACCTTATTGTTTCAACCATGGCCTCACTCACTGGTTCTCATTGTTCGACCTGTGCTTGTATCAACTCTTCCAACAAGTCCTTGCTCTTGTTAGTAGGCTTGACTGTTACGTCAGCACCTTCCTTGCCTTTCCCTCGAGGTTTGATGGAGTCACCCTTGCTAAAGGTTGTGACTATCCTCACACCCGGTAATTTTAGGTGTATCCTCTATGCTACATAGTCAGCCTCACATTTGGTTGCCCTTTTGAAGGGTCTTCCCAAGAGGGTTTCCTTACCATATTTAGCACTATTTGGAGGAACATAAAATAGGATAGGCAAACTTTCAGTTTCAATTGTTGCGAGGATATTGCACTTCCCTATGAGTGCTTGTGGAGGTCCCCCATAAGGGCTAAGAGTTGCATTAGTCGGTGTCAGCTCTGATTGGCCTAGTAGGGTCCATGCCTCATAGGTCAAGACATTAAAATCTGCTCCTTCATTAATCAGAGCATCGATAGTATGCTCTCTTTTCGCGGTGAGTTTGACCCTAAGATAAGCAGGTGGTACTATATCTTCATCTTCCGAGTCTTGGCTTGTAAATTTAAGCCTTCTGACAAATGCCCTTGAGTCCCCAACTGCACGACCAAATGTGGATTCTCCACTGATGTCTTGGCTCGTTAGTGCAGTGCCATTCAAGGAGCAACTATTGTCAGGACTATCATATCTAGTCATTCTCGCTATCGTAGCCTGATGTTGCTGCCTTCCGCTTTGACTAGATGTAGTCCGAATGCAACACGTATGTGTTTTTGCAGTGTGACCTCCTTGCCCTTGTTGGCTAGATTGGCCCATTGAGGTTCTAGGGTCTCTGTTTCTCTCGATTTGGGTATGGGCTTTTGGTTGCTCTTTTGTCAGTGAGAATCCATTTTCGTGTAGAGCCATTATTACACTAGGATCTAATTTGGAGGACCTATCACGGCGCGCGTTTTCTCTCCAACGTACTTGGGGAAGGTGCGGAGAGGGTGGAGCCCCCTCTGCGGGGATCCTCTCCTACTGGTGGGGTCCTTGAGTGGTTTATCTGAGTGAGTTCCTTCAGGTATTGAATGCAACCCTCACTTTATGGTCACTTAGTGTGCGTGTCGCTCCTCGTGTACTTGTGCTCAATCAGGCTTTCAATTTCTTTAAGTGCATTCAAGTGCGAAAATTCGCGGTGAGTGCAACAAACTACTCGAAGCATCTTATGCACTCCCACTTTGTTCGGGCCTGATAGGCTTATTGATCACTTTTCTGGCCACCTTGACAGGGCTCAGTGCCTTTCTAATATGTTACCGCGTTCATTTTTTGCCAATCCGGTTTTAACTGCTCAGCGCTTTGCGTCTAGGCCTCTAGGTCTTGCTGCTGCCTAATTCAAGCTGCTAAGTGGCTGCTCCCTACGATTTCATCTATTCCATGTGCCAGAATCAAGTTATGAGCGTCCGAAGGACTTTCGACAGTTTGCGCTGCTAATCTCTAGCCGGGTCAGGTCAACTTTCTAAGAATTTGGTAAAAATTTACACTCGGCCGAGCTGGTCCGAATTGTAGGGTCCGAGTGGATCACTCGGACGGGCCGAGGCACAGGGCCGAATTCCTGACTCGGACATAGCAGACTCGGACGAGGTTACTCGGATGGGCCGAGACGCTTGGGACGAGGGCCGAATTATTGGCTCGGACGGGCCGAATCAATAGGCTCGGACGATTTGACTCGGACGGGCTGAATGTTGGACTCGGACGGGCGATTAGGGTTTCGGGCCGAGTGGGCCAAATGGTAAGGGGCCGAGGGCCGATTCTGGGACTCGGCCCAGAAAAGGCCACTCGAACGGGCGGAGTGCGGCACGATGGTAACAGTGCGATGTCGATCTTGCCCGATTCTTGTGATTTACCCAATCATACCAAGCACAAACCTCCAAATCCTATCTAGGGGGCTAGGGGAAGGGATTCATGTACCTGACTAGAGCGGTAGGCTCTTCAATGGCGAGAACGGAGTGGATCGTGTGATGGCTCTCTCTCTCCCCTCTCTCTCTCTCTCTCACTAAAATGGTCAAAAATGAGCTCTCCCTTGGCCTCTTGGCTCTTATGCCCTTTCCTAGGTAAGATGTTGATGCCTCCAATCACTCACTTGTTGATCTTGGGCATCACAAGCGTACTTTTTGCCATTTTTTGCAGAATTTTTACCCTGTTGTACCCTGTTTTGCAACAGTAAACCCTAATGCTCCTTTTCTTTGTTTTTCTTTGTTTTCTCCTACTCTAATGTATCCAATTCACAAGGTAAATACCTACACTACTTCATTTCACAACCTAAATCTCAAAAAAACAAAAGACCTACTTGCCAAGGAGATCGAATACCATCTTCAACCCCCTCACTTCCTACCTATCTCAAACACCGGTTCGGGGAAAGCCCTTACTTCGATGCTCTATTTGAAGCATGCAAGCGCTCAAGGCTTGAATCCGTTGGTCCTAGCAAACGGAACCAAAATGTGGGAGCTTTCGCTCAACCGCCAAGACCCACGAACTGCTTATTGCTTCAAGCGTTCCAAGCCGAGCACTAATGGCTACCTCTCACATAGCCAATGTGCCATCCATATCTACAGGTGTAGTGAGCTTACCTCCATGCTGTTATGAGTTACCTCCTCTCCCGCGCACTCAGGTAGCTCCACGATCCAAGTGCAAGCTCCATCCTCAAGCTCCACGCTCCAAGCTCCATAGCCGCGAGCAAGACGAGAGAAGAGAAGAGAAGAGAAGAAGAGAGGAGAATATGGAGAGCTTCTCCTCTTCGGTCCCTCACCCTCACACACTCACTCCCTTACACTCTCACACTCCCTCTCTCAAGCACAAGCTCAAGCAAGCAAGAAGAAGAAGAAGAAAAAGAAGAAGAAGAGAGCCACTTTTTCCCACACACAAGAATGAGCTTCTCATTCACTTTTCAACTTTATATACAAAACCCTAAATCCCCTTTGGGCGGTCATCCCCTTTTTTCTTTTTTTACATGGCCGGCCGTAGCCTAGGCCCTTTTTTCCATTGTCCTTCTATCTTCCTAGCTTTCTTTCCACCGCCCGTCTGTTGAGATATCAAGCTCCACTCGTGATATGCTAGGGTGATCGTTGTGCATTTATGTCACCGACTTGTCAGTTGCAGATGCGGTTGGTACACCGCCCATGAATAATAGCTAGATGACAGCTATCCTTATCTACTCTAGTTCGTGGCTCAGTTAGTATGCCACCTTAGTTATTTGAGTTTGGTTTTAAGACCCATATATAGGGTTCTTCTATTTCTTTGTATTAGAGTTCTTTTTTGGCTTACACAACTAAGAAGAGGAAAACTGTTTTCAGCCTCCACCCTTATGTGTATTCCCCCATTGTGTAAGCAAGAAAGCTACAAGTGAGACTCCTTCCTTCTCTCCCACAATCTTGACATGGTATCAGAGCCTTGTTCGTGGTAAGGAGCTCAAGAAAGCAAGCCAAGCTCACGGTGTTCTGGTAAGAGGAGCAGTGTTACTTTCATTTTCTGTTTTGGGAGCAGATCTCTGCAGGTAGCACAGCCGGAAAGAGTAGGAGTGCATTGTCTCAGGTTGAGACGCCCTTCGCGGTGAAGCAAAAGGGCAGTATATGCTGCGGGTAAGGGCATTAGCCCTTGGCGACCTTGTTTTTTTTATTTGAGGCCATTTCGGGGCCTGTTTTGGAGGCGGAAGTTTTCTACACGCACTCAGGAAAAAGCCCAGTTTTATGCTGTGCAGCCATTGCTCTACAGGTCGGTGAAAAGTTACTGTAGAAATTGTATCATATGCTTATGTGCAGAGACATTGGGAGTTACAGAATCATCCTTGGTTTCTGTTTATGTAAAATCGTCACTAGGAAGTGACTGTGTGGTCAAATACCACTTTCGCCAGTTTTGCAGATTTGCCCTTGTGAGGCTGAAGCTGTGTTCTTTGCAGTGACAGAACTTTTTGCAGTATTCTGTAATGGCGTCTGATTCTCTCTCACAGATTGTCACTGAAAAGCTTGACAAGAACAACTTCCAAGCATGGAAGTTTAGAATGACGAATTTCCTTATGGGAAAAGGATATTGGGAATTTGTTGCAGAAAATGAAGAAGAACCAGTTCTTCCTGATGTTCCCAATCAACAGCAAATGCAGGCATTCAAAGCATGGCATAAGAGAGACAGGAAAGTTATGTATTGGCTGTCTATCAGTATTTCAGACTCTATGATTGTGCATATTCAGGATGCAAGTACGCCAAAGGAGGCATGGGATACTTTATCAAAAATGTATAGCACAAAGCCTTGTTCGTGGTAAGGAGCTCAAGAAAGCAAGCCAAGCTCACGGTGTTCTGGTAAGAGGAGCAGTGTTACTTTCATTTTCTGTTTTGGGAGCAGATCTCTGCAGGTAGCACAGCCGAAAAGAGTAGGAGTGCATTGTCTCAGGTTGAGATGCCCTTCGCGGTGAAGCAAAAGGGCAGTATATGCTGCGGGTAAGGGCATTAGCCCTTGGCGACCTTGTTTTTTTTATTTGAGGCCATTTCGGGGCCTGTTTTGGAGGCGGAAGTTTTCTACATGCACTCAGGAAAAAGCCCAGTTTTATGCTGTGCAGCCATTGCTCTACAGGTCGGTGAAAAGTTACTGTAGAAATTGCATCATATGCTTATGTGCAGAGACATTGGGAGTTACAGAATCATCCTTGGTTTCTGTTTATGTAAAATCGTCACTAGGAAGTGACTGTGTGGTCAAATACCACTTTCTCCAGTTTTGCAGATTTGCCCTTGTGAGGCTGAAGCTGTGTTCTTTGCAGTGACAGAACTTTTTGCAGTATTCTGTAATGGCGTCTGATTCTCTCTCACAGATTGTCACTGAAAAGCTTGACAAGAACAACTTCCAAGCATGGAAGTTTAGAATGACGAATTTCCTTATGGGAAAAGGATATTGGGAATTTGTTGCAGAAAATGAAGAAGAACCAGTTCTTCCTAATGTTCCCAATCAACAGCAAATGCAGGCATTCAAAGCATGGCATAAGAGAGACAGGAAAGTTATGTATTGGCTGTCTATCAGTATTTCAGACTCTATGATTGTGCATATTCAGGATGCAAGTACGCCAAAGGAGGCATGGGATACTTTATCAAAAATGTATAGCACAAATACTCAAGCCAGGAAAATGCAGCTCAAGCAAGAGTTGCATAATGTGCAAAGAGAAAATATGAGCATCAATGACTACCACATGAAGGTGAAGAAGATTGCAGATGCACTTGCTTCCATTGGGTCGCCAGTGGAAGATGATGATTTAGTTTCTGTGACCTTGAATGGTCTAGGAAAGGATTATGCACAGTTTCGAACATCCATTTCCGTCCGTGAAAGATTTCCCGATTTTGAGGAGTTGATTGCTCTTCTAATTTCTGAAGAGCAGAGAAATGGTGGTGCATCTTCTTTAGGAGGAACTTCAAAAGAAGTTGTCTTCTACTCAAATGCTGGAAGAGGTAGAGGCAGAGGTAGAGGAGGCCGATTTGGAGGCCGTGGTAGAAATCAGAATATGCAGCAAACTCAAGAAAACCAGTCCTATGGAGGAGGACGTGGTAACTCTAGAGGCAGGGGGAGCCAAAGAGGTCGTGGTGGATGGCAAAGAGGCCAAAATGCAAACAGTAATGTTGAATGCTACTACTGTGGTAAAATGGATCATATGGCTAAAGACTGCTATAAAAAGCAGAATGACATCATGAATGGAAAACTGCAACAAGAAAATTATGCATCTTCTAGTAGACAGGGTGATAACAGAAATGAGCATTTGTTTATGGTGCAGCACATGAACAATTCTGTGACAAGTGCAGAAGAAAGCAACGATGTATGGTATGTTGACTCAGGTGCATCAAACCACATGACAGGTCATGCAGAGTGGATGGAGGATGCAAGGAAAATGCAAAAACCAGGATTTGTGGAGACTGGTGATGATACTGCACATCCTATTGTGCAGATTGGAAAAATTCCTTTGTCCATGCAGGATGGGAAAAAGAAATACCTGTCAGATGTATTTCATGTCCCGAATATCACCAAGAATCTGGTTTCTGTTGGTCAAATGGTTGAGCAGGGCTTGCATGTCAGATTTAATCCTCATGGATGCTTTGTTGAGGATATGAAAAATAAAGGTCGCTTGATAGCAAAAGGAAAGAAGAAGGGAAGAATGTTTACGTTGGATGCAGACATGTCTGAATTGAGTGCAGCAATGTTTGCACATGGGACCGGTGTAGTTGCAGATATTAATATCTGGCATAAACGCATTGGTCATGTTAATGTACAGCGACTTAAATCAATACAGGCCCAAAATATTGTTGCAGGATTGCCTAAATTCAAGGTTGCAGAAATGCATAAGGTATGTGAAGCCTGTCAGTTTGGAAAACAGGCAAGGAAACCATTTCCTAGACATGTTCAAGAGAGTAAGAAGCCATTGGAATTAATCCACTCTGATGTGTGGACTACTAAAGCTGCATCTCTTGGAGGCTGTCATTATTTTGTCACTTTTATTGATGATTATAGCAGAAAAGTTTGGGTGTATTTTATGAAAAAGAAAAGTGAAGTTTTTGGGCATTTCAAAACTCTTAAAGCTATGGTTTAAAAAGAAACAGGCCTGCAAATAAAATGCCTAAGGTCAGATGGAGGGGAAGAGTACCTCTCAAATGAGTTTGCAAGGTTCTTGCAGGAGCATGGCATAAAGCAGCAATATTCATGCAATCATACCCCACAGCAAAATGGAATTGCAGAAAGAAAAAATAGGCATATTGGAGAGGTATCTCATGCCATGCTCAATGAAAAAGACCTGCCAGATTTTTATTGGGCTGAGGCAGTTGCTACAGCAGTCTACATAATGAACAGGACTCCCACTGCAGCAATACATGGAATGACTCCAGAGGAGAGGTATACTGGTAGAAAACCAGATATTTCTCATTTGAAAATTTTTGGTTGCATTGCCTATGTACATGTGCCAGATGAGTTGAGATCCAAGTTGGATCCAAAAGCTGAGAAGTGTATCTTTATTGGTTACTCTCTGCAGCAAAAAGGGTATAGATGCTATAACCCTTCTACTCGTAAGTTTACAATGAGTAGAGATGTTGTTTTTTATGAGATGAGTAGCTGGTATAAACCAGTAAATGTGATTGATGATGTAGATGCACAAAATGGTAATGCTGCACAGAATTCACAGCAGCAGTCACAAAATATTAGTGGACCTGGAGCGTCCTCTAGCAGTGGTGCACATTCTTCGCCATGGACAGGCAGATTGAGATCAGGAGAATCTTCTCAAAGCAATGCAGATAGTGGTATGCAAGTATCACGAAAAGGAAAAGAGAAGGTTGATCAGCCCATGTTTGATGTGAATGCAGGTCACTCTTATGTGGATGGTGAATCTAGTGTCTCAGAACAGAGCATTGATGATGAGATGGGTATTCCTTCTATTGTTACACCTGGAGTAAGGAAGACCAGGGATGTTTTGAGAGCACCTGGGAGTGAACCTACTTTGCGCAGATCAACCAGAGTTAGGTATCCTGTGGATAGGCTGAAATATGATGGATTTACAGCCATTCACTATGCATACATGGTCAAAGTGATACAGGAACCAGAACCCACTTCTTTTGAGCAAGCCATGGGAAAAGAAATATGGGAGAAAGCCATGGATGAAGAAATGGATGCCTTGGAAGAAAATGCTACATGGGAATTGGTACCTTTGCCTAAAGGTAAGAATGCAATTGGCTGTAAGTGGGTTTATAAGGTGAAGCACAATGCAGATGGTTCTGTGAATAGATACAAGGCAAGATTAGTAGTCAAGGGGTATACACAAACATATGGCATTGACTATGAAGAAACATTCAGTCCGGTTGCAAGGATGGCAACCGTAAGAGCAGTCATTGCTATGGCTGCATCAAAGGAATGGTCTTTACATCAGATGGATGTAAAGAATGCCTTCTTGCATGGTGATTTGCAAGAAGAGGTATATATGGAGCAGCCACTAGGTTATGTGCATGCTGTTCATCCTGAGTTTGTTTGCAGGTTGAAGAAAGCATTGTATGGCTTGAAGCAAGCACCTAGAGCATGGTCTGAAAAGATAGGCAGTATCTTGTCACTATTGGCTTTCAGATTTCCAAGGCAGATTTCTCACTTTATGTGAGAAAAACAGAGAAGGGTATTATGCTGCTTGTCATTTATGTTGATGATTTGATTATGACAGGTGACAGTGATGAAGATATCCTTCATGTGAAAATGCTATTGAAGCAAAAGTTTGAGATGAAGGATTTGGGAGAGCTGCGTTATTTCTTGGGCATTGAGGTGATTAGATCACCAAGTGGGATACAGCTCTTGCAGAGGCAGTATGGATTGGACATGCTGTCCAAATATGGGATGACAAGCTGTAAGCCTATTTCAGTTCCTTTGGAGCAGAATGTGAAGCTGAGCGCAGATGCAGGTGAGCTTCTGGAAGACCCTGTTGAGATATCGAGCTCCACTCGTGATATGCCAGGGTGACCGTTGTGCATTTATGTCACCGACGTGTTAGTTGCAGATGCGGTTGGTACACCGCCCATGAATAATAGCTACATGATAGCTATCCTTATCTACTCTAGTTCATGGCTTAGTTAGTATGCCACCTTAGTTAGTTGAGTTTGGTTTGAGACCCATATATAGGGTTCTTCTATTTCTTTGTATGAGAGTTCTTTTTGGCTTACACAACTAAGAAGAGGAAAACTGTTTTCAGCCTCCACCCTTGTGTGTATTCCCCCATTGTGCAAGCAAGAAAGCTACAAGTGAGACTCCTTCCTTCTCTCCCACAATCTTGACATAGTATCAGAGCCTTGTTCGTGGTAAGGAGCTCAAGAAAGCAAGCCAAGCTCACGGTGTTCTGGCAAGAGCAGCAGTGTTGCTTTCATTTTCTGTTTTGGGAGCAGATCTCTGCAGGTAGCACAGCCGGAAAGAGTAGGAGTGCATTGTCTCAGGTTGAGACGCCCTTCGCGGTGAAGCAAAAGGGCAGTATATGCTGCGGGTAAGGGCATTAGCCCTTGGCGACCTTTTTTTTTATTTGAGGCCATTTCGGGGCCTGTTTTGGAGGCGGAAGTTTTCTACACGCACTCAAGAAAAAGCCCAGTTTTATGCTGTGCAGCCACTGCTCTACAGGTCGGTGAAAAGTTACTGTAGAAATTGCATCATATGCTTATGTGCAGAGACATTGGGAGTTACAGAATCATCCTTGGTTTCTGTTTATGCAAAATCGTCACTAGGAAGTGACTGTGTGGTCAAATACCACTTTCGCCAGTTTTGCAGATTTGCCCTTGTGAGGCTGAAGCTGTGTTCTTTGCAGTGACAGAACTTTTTGCAGTATTCTGTAATGGCGTCTGATTCTCTCTCACAGATTGTCAC